>NC_139699.1:41400355-41587855 GCF_964188405.1 Protomyctophum parallelum
GGTGAAGGTGGGGGCCGCATGTGGCCCCCGGGCCGCCAGTTGCCCACCCCTGTACTAGGTCATAGGAGCGCCTATTCTTGCCTGGTACTTACTACTGTGTGTTGCTTCTGTCCCCTGCAGATGATGAGTGATGTGTCCCTAATGAGCTGCCACCTTGATAGGAGGGCCTGATTGGCCCATGCTTGGATCCTATTGGCTAACCAGTCCTATGGCACCTCGGAGGCTTGGCTACCTGGGGCCCGTTCCACAAAACATGGATTAGAGATTAAGCCGGGATTTAACAGATATCCTGGTTTAATATATCCTGGATCAGTGATTAACCGGTTTCATGAAAGATGGTTAATCTTGCCAGATTAATTTAATCAGTTAACCTGGATATGTTGAGGCTTGATTCGGTTTCATGAAAGTGATGCTACATTAGTTACCATGGAAACTAATGCTTTGGATTTAGTATGCTCCGGACCAGGCTTAACCTAGGTTTAACCTAATCCTGTTACTGTTCATTAAGCAGTAAAACTGATCACAAACCAATGATGTTTTCCACACTTATTCAATTAGTATGGGTTTATGTTGCCTTATTTTTATCGGTCTGCATTAAAGGACTAATTTAAGCACTATATAAAATCAAAGAACCAAAATATATAGGCTGCACAACATCATGACAGCGTGTAAGCTTGTAGATCAGCTGCTTTTGGTGAATGTTCCCCAGAATAGGTTTGCTGTCGTGCAAGTGCGCGGTTAAGAAGAATTATTATATTATATTATATTATATATTTTTTGTAAAGGTGAAAACCGCGAAATATTACCATTACTCATTGTTTTACAACATATTACCATTGTAACGTTTCACCCACTATTGAACCCATGACCCACAGTTCACCATGCAGTCTGGCCCCTGACAACAACCCCCTTCCCCAAAGGTAGCTCCCTCAGAGGAGGGAGTTATGGCCAAATATCACAATGCGACAATATCATTATGCTTACAATATTAATAATTCTGTTTTAAGTTAATAGTAGTGGTAAAATGTAAACTATATTTTTGGTGTAGTTAATCAATCAGTCTATCCACTATTGAGAGTATGTTATTTCTTTAATTACAGCAGCAGTATTTATTTTAGAAGCTTAAGTCCTTGTATCAGTAAGTCTTGAATAGATTAGTAAAGATACTGAGATATACAGAAGGGGGCAGTAATGCAACTATTAAGGATGTAAACTGCCATAATACCCCATGAAGAAGAAGGATCAGTAAATCTGTGTTCCACCGAATAGGTCTAGAGACAAAAAGCCAGGCAGTCTATTCAGCCAGGCTTTATGATCCTGGCTCGCTAAATCCGCCCATTCTAAGCCTCGCTTGGCTTTAGTGGAACGGAATAAATCAGGCTGTAAAGACCAGGATTTTAAAAGCCTGGTTTTGGCCTAAATCCTGGATTAGTTAATCCAAGTTTTGTGGAACAGGCCCCTGGTTAAAAAAGACATTCTCTGCCTGGACTTCGGGTGGGAACACTGCTACGTGTGGCCTTCCCTCCAGCCGCCTATGCCATGTGTTTCGTTCTACTTGTCTTTAAGTTCACTCCCGTCGGGAAGGAGTTTGACCTCTTCCTATCTCCCTCCCTTCCCACTCACAAGGCTGGTAATGTACACAGTGTAGAGGGAGTGTTACCCACTTAATTAGGTCTGACCACCACTTCAGAACCTTCTCCCTCTCTCTCTCCCGCCCAAACCTAATAACCCTCCGAACATCACCACCCGACGCAATCTCAAGTCCCTAAACCCCTCCTCCCTCTCATCCTCTATTCTCTCCTCTCTACCCTCCCTGGAGTCCTTCCTCTCTCTCTCACCTGACACTGCAACCTCATCCTTCCTCTCCTCTATCTCATCTGCATTCGACCAACACTGCCCGCTCTCATCCAGGCCAGCTCGCTCATGTCCACCGGCTCCCTGGTTATCTGAAACTTTCAGATCTGAACGAACACCTCTAAGGGCAGCCGAAAGAAAGTGGCGCAAGACAAAGCTACCTGATGACCTTTCCCACTTTCACTCACTCCTCTCTGCCTTCTCCCTCTCACTAAACACTGCTAAAACCTCTTTCTACCACACCAAAATCCAATCCTGTACTTTTAACCCAAGGAAGCTCTTCTCCACTTTCTCCTCTCTCCTTAAGCCCCCTCCTCCCACTCAAGCAGATATCAGTGTTGTTTTTGTCCGGCATGACAATAACGTAAATGACGACATCAACGCCCCTTTTTGGAGGACTAATTGCTGCTCTGCTTGATGACTAAAATATGACGAGACGTGTGTGTTATCGTTGGCGAGACGAGACTAGTTAGGCCGCAATCACATACCAAACACCAATCAAGCGAATGTTTGGTTGTTTTTTTGGGCCACCACAATGCTTTTCCAATGGGAGTCACATGGTTTGACCAAACATTTTGGTACGTGTGAATGAGGTCCTAGTCGACTAACAAAGTTTCATGAAAATGAGAGAGGAGGCAGAGCACTTATAGTACTGCACTCCGTGAAAGGGACAGTAAACAGCAACAGTTAAAAGTACTTTGTTCAACTTATAATGACCAGACCAACAGTTCTACAATAGGAAATTATAAGGTATTGATAGGCTAGTTGTATGGATAATATCCATAATTTGAATCTTCAAACTGAGATATATTGAATCTTCAAACTGAGATAACTGTCATCATAATGACAGTTAGCACAGTCATAAAATATATAAATTAAGATATGATTATGCTAATATTATCAACAATAAAATGTATCTTTTATTTTTCACTAAAACTGGACTAAAACCTTTTGGAGTTTTTGTTGACTAAAACTAGACTAAACCTATCAAGGATAGCAATGACTAAAATGTGACTAAAACAAATAAGCATTTTGTCCAAAAGACTATAAGACTGGTAAAAACAACACTGGTAGATATAAAAGCTCATAGTGTGTCACCGTGTGGAGTGTTTCCCTGGTAGGATAGCGTGTGGAAGGAACACGTTATTCCAACCAGTTCCTTTAGCAGTTTAGAGACCAGGATTACTGCATGGTTTTTGTGAGTGTACCTACCATAGGGGACACGGGGAGAACATGCAAACTCCATACAGAAAGGCCCTTTCGGCAACCCCACCTAGGGTATGGGCGCTGATGCCGCAGAGGTGAGAACATGCCCCAAGCGCCCACAGATAAGATTAGCTACTTTTGGAGATCTTATCACTCGCAAAGTAACAGTCAGTCAGCTTTAACGATGGGATGTGAGAAACAAAACTGCAGCCTGGGCAAAGCCACAGAGACTTCAGCACCATGGACAGCGACACACTGCAGGCAGCAGAGTGAGTTAAGATATCCAGCTAGCCACTGACCTACTTCCCACAGTAAAAAAAAAAAAAAGTACAAAAGCCTATACAGTATCTTCTTCTCAGCCTTTACAGTCAGCTCACTCCCCCTTTATTAGCCCTTTAAGACCCGAGGCCGATTCTGCAAAATGCCTTCCAAATAACTAGTTATTTTCTTTTTACACACATATTTTACAAAAATAGCAGATGTACAAGCCCGCAGCGCGGCACAAAGTGGCGTGCTGCGAGCTTGTACATCTGCTATTTTTTTAATAGCCAAACACAAAAAAAATCTTAAATGACATGGATGTTTTTCCCGGTTTAAATGGGTTAGACAGGAATATAGGGTTCAAGGCTGGAGTATACAGCCTTGTAAGTGGCTGCGAGCTAAAGTGTACTGAACAAAAGTGTATGACTTCATTGACTGCACACAATTATACTGTGGGAAGGAAAAGGCACTATAGATTCTGCCTCAACTTGTGTGTGTGAATGGATGGATGGAGAAAGGGAATTGCTTTAAACACACTGACTGCCAGGAATTAATTAACAAACCTTCCGAGACCCACAGATGTTATTATTTTTCGGGGAAGATGTAAACAAAGGATGTCTTGGGAGGAGGACGTGGGTCTCCTCTATCGTCTGGTGAAGAAACAAATGTGGCTGCCATAAATCTTTTGGCTGAATGTTCGCATATTATTTTGTATTATTTAAGTTATTTGCCCTCATTATGTCATTCCCATAAAAAATATCCCGCCAGGAGTTTATGTGAAATGCAGTAGCTATAGCCTTTCTGTCCAGATGATGATAGCTTTTACTTGATATGTTATACAGGCTCTCGTGTTCCAAAAAATGCCATGTCCATTTGGTTTGTCGCTGAGGCACAGTCTTGGCTTTGGTTTGCCGTACACAGCTCACCCATTCTTGAGATAAGGGACAAAACTTTTTTCAAACTGGATTTTTTTTTTTTTAAGATACATTCAAATCAAATGGATGTATTTGTAGACACAGGTCTCAACTACCAATATTGAGAAGGAACAGGTTTTTCGCATAACATTTCTTTCTAAAATGGGACATTTATGCACTTAATACCCGATTCATGTCAACTCCGTCAGACACACTAAAATACCTTTTAATTGAATTTGATAATTTTAACAATAATATAAAGTCCTCAGTTCTCTTATAATGGCTTTCAGTAATCAAGTTAAGTAATACAATTATTTTAATATAGTTCTTTTCCAATATCACGCTATTATGACATATCCAATTTCTCAAATCCGTCATTTCAACCTCTATTTTCAATATTATAACATGAAAACCATGTAAAAAAAAAAAAAATCATCATTACGTATCATTTCAGTTGGTGTTTCAATACATATGCACAAAATATTTAACATCACATTTTCTATTTCTTTGGAAATTAACAAAAACATCACAGGACGAACATCTGACGGAGTTGACGAACATCTGACGGAGTTGACAAGTTTAACTGATTTAGGTTCTAGATCACCTAGGATCTTGATTCTGGTGACTAATCCCACATTTTCAAGGATGAGGAATACAGTGGTACTATTTATATTGGCCCTGTGACCATGGCAGCCATTTTCAAAATGGCAGCCACCTGCTGTTATCTTACAATAACTCAAGTTCTACACCACCTAGGATCTTGATTCTGATGACTAATCCTACATTTTCAATGAGGAGGAATACAGTTTTATCTATTTAGATTTATCCCGTGACAATGGCAGCCATTTAAAAAAATGGTGGACCTGCTATTATTTTACCAATTTAGTCAGGGAATAGGCCTATTATCAGAAAAATGTCAAATCTGTGAATACATTTCTTACCAAGAATTTTTTCACCAATGTGTTTGTAAAGGTGTCTACTAACATATCCCACATTGGTTTCTATTGAACCACCCTAGAGGCATTTTTGACAGCTGCTGAAAGTTGGGTACCATACCAAGTGGCTATGGCAAAACTAGGGAGTCTATGGCCAAACTAGGGGTCAAACCCCTTGGGCTAAATTCGGCCATATATCCACTTGCCCAAATGTGCTGACCTCATTTTGTGATGATGGCTATGGCCGTTTTCAGCCCAAGGAGTGTTCTTCGTGCATAGCTAATGCTTGGAATGCATTCAGAATCATGAAAACTCCCTAGTTTGACATGTCACATGCTACTTAAAGCATAATGAACATTTTGCCTTATATAGGTTGTTGATGGTACCCCAACTTTCAGCAGCTGTCAAAAGGTCCCCTAGGGTGGTTGAATATAAAGCAATGTGGGATATGTTAGTAGACACCCTTCCAAACACATTGGTGAAGAAAATTCTTGATAAGGAATTTATTACCAGATTGTATTAATATCCCCTGACTAAATAACTCATCTTCTAGACCACCTAGACCCGACTTCACAAACAGAGACCCGATTGACACCTAAACAACAAGTTTGGACAGCCCCACCAATTAGTGTTACGGAAAATAGCAAGTGTCTACCCTAGGCCCAGAGGGAGACACAGAACTTAGATGCGGCTCACATGTTGCACGACTCCTCAACAAGCTGCCACCAGGGATGAGAGCTGAATTCTGCCGCACAATGCTCTGCGGCCCAGGAGCAACCAACACCCTGTTGGAGTTCTCTGAGTGGTTGAAGCATGAGTCCTAGCCATATAGCCTGTGCAAAGGCAAACACCTTGAAGACCTGCTTGAGGTGAACAGTGAGCAGTGAACAGTGAGCGAAAGACTGAAGACAGAAGATCTGCCTTCAGGACTATCAGGCAGGATGTGCAGACACTGAAGGCATCAGTGTCGTTCTGTGTCCCCAGCATGTCAACCAAAGCAATGTTACCAAATCAAAGGAGCCTTCACCTCAAGTCACCTGGGGCTGGGTGAGCAATCGTATCCTGTATCTAGCCTCACAACTAAATACAGACACTTGGCCAGACTGCCGTTTGAAAGGGTCAAACCCTTCATCCTGATTGGGGAAGACCACCCCACCTAATCACACCAACCAAACAAGTGAGGTTGGGGCCTCCAGGTGGGCCAGTAGCCATCTGCACAAGACTGGGCTGGGCCCTGCAGGAAAGCAATCTCCAGCCAAGACAATGTAAGTTGACTATAACAGAGCCCCAGAACACAGAGCTCATGAGAAGGATGGAGAAACACTGGCAGGAGGCCACCAAGATACAACGCCACACTGCAGTGGCCAGTGAAGTCAAACTGTGCGTCTGTACCTGAAAGAGACAAGTCAAAGGCCAGAAAGCCCACCTCCTTTTAATGTCCTGTCAGTAGCAACTCAACCTGCACCTGAAATAAGCCCTGACCCCTCCCAGAGAAAGTTCATCCTTGAAAATGTAATGATTAGTCGCCAGAATCAAGATCCTTGGTGGTCTAAAACTTGAGTTATTGGTAAAATAACAGCAGGTTGGTGGTCACTTTGAAAAACAATGGCTGCCATGGTCACAGGACAAATCTAAATAGTACCACTGTATTCCTCATCTTTTAAAATGTATTATTAGTCGGCAGAATCAAGATCCTATGTGGTCTAAAACTTGGGTTATTGTAAAATAACAGCAGGTGGCGGCCATTTTGAAAAACAATGGCTGCCATGGTCACAGGACAAATCTAAATAGTACCAATGTATCCCTCATCCTTGAAAATGTAGTCTTAGTCACCAGAATCAAGATCCTAGGTGGTGTAGAACTTGAGTTATTGTAAAATAACATCAGGTGGCGGCAATTTTGGAAAATGGCTGCCATGGTCACCACGAGACAAATCTGTGATGGCCCTATAGCCAAAAATGTTCCTTAAGGCATGCTCTAACTGTGTGCCAAATTAGAATACGTCCCATTATTCAAAAACTATAATTTTATTGTTTTAGGAACACTTTTGTCAACTCCGTCAGATACATGTCAACTCCGTCAGACACAAAACCTGACGGAGTTGACGTCTGACGGAGTTGACAAAATGTCATTTGTTTTCATCTTAACCCTCTGTAGTACAATGTAGCCATTTTGTTTTTGCTTCATTTGTTAGCTAAACCTAACCCTAAACTTTTATAATAAACATTATTTTGGAATTCTTAACAAAGATCATAATAATGTCCTGACGGAGTTGACATGTAAAAGCTGTGACCACCCTGATATCAACATTGTTTGTTTAAAATATCAAACAATTGAATGCTTTTCAGACCAGGTGCTCCACAGTTGCAACAAATACAAACGGGACTTGGAAAAGGAGTCTTCAGGCTAAATCTGTCGACAATATTTTCTGATTAATTTAAGACTTTTAAAAAACCTGACGGAGTTGACGGGAGACGTGGGACACACATTTGATATGAGATATCTAATGGAAAATATAAATTAAAATTATTGTGTATATTGTTTGCTATGTTGTTGACAATCTACTTTAATTTAGTATGTATATTTATGTGATTGTGACAGTATTAGACACTTTTTTAGCAGTTTGAAATTATGACCACTTGCTGGGGACAGGCTAAATACAGGCGTTTTTGGGTACAGTGCCTGCTTTTAACTAATTCAGATGGCATATGAAAACAATTATAATGAAATTAATGGCATAATAATACACAACTGTATTACATTTAACTTTGCAAGTGCTTTTATTTTTATTAAATTAATTTATTTTTAACAATAATAAGGCTCTTATGTGTGGGACATGTTTTTTCCACTTTTGTCCCTCATCTCAAGAATGAGTGAGCTGCCAGCCAGTAAATAAATGGGTTGATACATTTAATGTTTTCCCCAACCCATTATGGCCCATTATCCGTCCCCCTCTCTCTCTCTCTCTCTCTCTCTTTCTTTCTCTCTGCGCACGCACACACGCACGCACGCACGCACGCATGCACGCACGCACACAGTCACACACACACACTCAGTGTAAATCTAACGTTTTAATTATGATCTCAAGGATTCAGATGACTTGGATCTTGTTCTTGTGGCACAACACATCTGTGTCCAAATACGCTAAATCTCATGTGTCCGTGTTATGCCCGCATGTGGTGGTAAAAGTAGGCCTACTCACATAAGGATCACTGGATACACCTTAACACATTATACTTGCCCTCTATAACTACAATAAGAATGAAAAACATTAACTGAGGAAATTCTCAACATTAACCTTTCACTACGTCTTTCACTAAATCACAAGTTGAAGATGTAATTTGTCGACTATCTAGTCGACAAATCAACTGTACATTAATCAACTAAAATCTTATGACATTTAGTTGACTAAAACTAGACTAAAACTAAGACATTTCATGTGACTACAAAAATGACTATAACATAACAGAATTTCATTCCAGAGACTATGACTCAGATTATAACTAAATCTGAATTTGCTGTCAAAATCAACACTGCTCAATGACAAGGCTTGGGCCTCTCCCACTGACGTGCCAATATAGCAGAGCCTTCTCAGGATGTGGACCACCCTTGAAGGCTGTGAAACAGTCTTAAGATGATCCTCAGCTGACTCTCTTTTCCTCTTCTGTAGAAGTAAACTACTTTTTTACACAGCTGTCAAAACTGTCACTGTCGTCTTCCCACCTAAACCATTTCTCACACTTCCTACAGTCTGTCCTCCTGCATGTGTGTCCCTCTGCCTCCGTGCATTTAGTTGTTTTCTGAATTATTGAGAGAGAGAGAGAGAGAGAGAGAGATTTTCTTTTCTCTATTATAGAGGAGGGTTGTGTTGTATGTGGCTTGTGCTCCAGTGACTAGGGTGAGTTGCTTAAAACGTAAATACTCCCGCATAAGACAAACTCGTATACTCATCTTTAGCATCCTACTGTATGTGTTAAACAGAAGATGCATTTTCAGGTCAGGATACCAATTTTATCCAATAAGGACACAGGATACACATATTAAACAAATGCAAACATGAAGCTGATGTGCACTCTCTTCTAGTTGGCTGAAGTTATTAGAGCTGAGAGCTGGAGAGACTGGGCGACTCCTGTGAACAAACATTCAATAGTGATAATTACTAAATCAGAAATAGATCTTTAACCTTTTAACAAAAATACCTTTGGTTTGAACCAAATCTGTGGAGCTACTGTGGTGTGGAGCAATTACACAACTATTGTGAGGCACATAAGAAAGAGATACAGTAGTACTGTATCAAATTTATCTATAAATTGTCTGTATGTCTGTCTGTACATACGTACGTGTGTACGGGTGTAATGCACATAACTCAAGAACCGTTAGCCCCACCGACTTCAAATTCAACACACACGTGTTCCACAGCCCCACAGGGAGTGCAGTGCCCAGTGTCGAGTTGGTCGAACCCGCGGTTGTCCAGAACCGCCACAAAAGGGCTCTGCCCGGGCTCTGGACAGGGCCCCTGCTCCATATATAGAGCTGGTCTGACATCACAACACTCCACATTTGGACATGCCTGACACAGAACTCCATATTAGGAATAAAGGGACAGAGAGACAGATCCAGAAATCTTCATATATGGGCATAAAAAGGACAGAGACAGATGGGTGGAACGGGTACTCTCACAGGGTACAACGGGTATTGCATAGCCGGGTGGGGCATGGATCTCCAACTTCCGTCATTACTGACTCGGTGCTCTACAGCCGGGCACTGGTCTAGTACTAATAAGCCAGCATTTCTATCTGAAGGTCTTGGTCAGTACACAGAACAGGGTCATTATTTCTTTAGGTCTCTCAGCGTAGTATACTGTATTTTTATTTTCTTTCAAAGCCATTATGAGGATGCAGTGTTGGGAAGGAAAAAGGAAATACGATTCTGTTGAGAGCCAGGGCGGCCCGGCCCCGACTTCAGAAATAGCCCTGTGTGTCACAGCTAAACGGACCCACAAGCCGCCCCCGCCCCCTCCCTCCCATAGGAAACAGGAATGGAGCAGGGGACAGAGCCATCGGCACCGGGGGGCATACAGAGGGAGACGAGGCGCGCAGGCTTCCCCACGCTATTCAACTCACGAGATGACCCGTGGGACCATGGACGGAGCAGTATATCGTCCGCAAAGTGGACCGAGATGGGCCTACGATGAAGGGATCAATAAATCATCTCCTCCAACTCATCCAGCAGCGCTGGCGCCATTGAGGGCGCCCCCCCCCCCACCGCCCCAGCAAGCTGAGTGGCCGAACCAGGGACGGGGATCTTCTCACGCTGCGGTCGACCCTTCTGCGCAGACTGGATGGATTTACGTTGGTTAATGTGAAAATGTCATATCAGCTGCCTGTGTTGTATGAGACAGGAAGTAGATGCATAGACGTGCAAAGGCAAGGCAGTTAGAACTGACAGGAAGCCAGAGGCCCTCTCTGTACAGCAGAGAGAGTGATCAGAGATGTAACTATATGTTAACCAATATTAAAGGCCCATATAGGGCAATATGTAGGAACTGTAATGTTGTAGCACAAACTTATGCTTAGGGGTGTTGTGAAACGTGACTATAGCGACGACACGTCCGGACGGGCGGGGAAAGTTGCATGCATCAAAGTATAAATGCTTATGATAAAGGGAGAGAGCTCTCTCTTCCTTGGTTCCTCCGAGCTGACAACTTAATACAGATTTTTGTATTGTAAACTCTTTTTACTTTCGGGGCGTTTTGCCTCTGTGCTATTTTTCTGTAATGAACTCTAATTTTATACACTCAGGCCATGACACAAAGAGCAATGGTACTTGTACTCTAAGGTATTAATACTTAGGTAAATAGGCAAATAAATAAATTAACACCCTCAACCAGCTGTGTGGAGTAGCGTACACACTGTACTGGGGTCTGGGGGTGCGCACGGCTGTTAGGTATGGCCGCGGGCACATAAAAAGGATAAGCAATTCTGGCAGTAGCAAAAAGCACTGACAAATTGTTCCATACTTTTTAATGTTGTCTCACTACTGAAGTCTGGAAGATGTTGGCACTCAGCCTTGGATGATATTCTATCCTCCCACCCCAAAGTCTCCAGGCTAGGGACACAATATTCTGCAGAGGGCTTAGAACAATGTTATTTTTGTCGACTAAAACTATGACGAAAGATGTTCGCCGACGTTCAGCAACAAAGTGTAAAATCTGCCATTACGACGCCATCAAGGCCCATACGTTTCTTGTCAAGGGCCGAGACCTTTGCAAGTTGAGGATGTAATCTTTTAGATTAAGTTGACTAAATCAACTGTAGATTTAGTCGTCTAATCTTACGATATTTAGTCCACTAAAACTAGACTAGGTCATTCTCAGACGAGCCCTCCATCGTCGCTTCCAGTCATCCTGGTTCTCCCTACAGTACATCTGGCCAGCTCGTTGGTGCTTTGCGCTATCCACGTATGTTAGTATGGGACATCCTCGTGACCGGTGCCCATGTGTTGGTTTAGTAGTGTCCTGCATTCTCCTGGCTGCTACTTTCTGGATCACCCTTGGCATTCCATCATACAGATTCTTGTTGGTAACGTACTCTTGCTAATGTTAAATAACATTCAGATGATGACATTTCAGATGAATAAATATGACTAAAACTAAATTCAATGTTATTAAAAATACAGTGACAAAAAATACGTCAAAATTAACACAATTAACTAATTATGCTGCATGGGGACCCCCTGGAACCAACCTAAGGACCCCTGGCGGTCCCTGGACCCCACTTTGAGAACAGTAGTACTTCTGTAGCCTACTGCACCGTTCTATAACGTCCATGGTCTCTGAAAGGATCAGTTGAGCTCCCGTGGCGGGTATGGGAGTCGTGCCAATAATCGGTTGTCCAAATACCTTCCGACACGTCGATAGCATTGGCAGCTGCCCTCATTCACTCAATATGATGTTCATCGACCATATTACATCATTTTCCATGCTCCGCAGGAGACCTCAAAAGGAACCACGCTGCTGGCTCACAGCGAGGACGTCTGATCCTTCTGCTTTATAAAACAGACAAGACTTTCGACAGATCCTTCTCCACTGCCACTCCACGCAGCGTCACTTTGAACGGATTATTCTGTTCACACTGTGCTGGTATACTGTACAGTGTGTGTGTGTGTGGCGGGGATAAGATTCAACTGCCACCAAATGTTTGTGTGATAGGAGCTTCTTTTTTTACGTTAACCACTTGAACCAACACCAGTCCAAAGCAACATGCTGTGGTGCGACGCGTTAGATCGATCGTTTACTGCTCAGGACGGAAACTCCGTCTTTTGAAGCCCATCTGTTGATTGCCCAGGACGGAGATGTTCCATATTTTAAGCTTTTTAATTATTTGATATCAGCGAGCTAAACACTACAGTCTGAGCGCGTCTGTTGTGCAACTTTCAAAACCACTTCTGGTTGGTTCGTCTCCCGCCATTATAGCGGACGGGAGGAAATATCTTCTAACGCTGATATCTCTGAATCTAAATCACAGATTACAATTCTAATCAAAACAGTGTTTTTGATGGCCCATCACTAGTCACGTTAGAATTAATGCCTCGGGTGGTCGGCGATCCTCCCGCGAATGTTTATTTTTTTTATTTTTTCTAACTTTTTATCCCACGATTTTGTAACCCATTTTTCACCCCTGTGTCAATTATCTAATGTGATCCTGGGCTCTACACACCCTCCGCCAACCTGGGGAGAGCAACGGACTTGAACTCATGCTTCCTTCATGCCTGAGTGTCCAAGTTGCTCCTTTACACCTGACAGGGGGGAGTTTCCCTGGTTGGACATAGCGCACGGAAGGAACACGTTATTCCAACCAGTTCCTTTCCCTTCCATCAGGCGCCCCGGCTGGCCAGGGGGAGGCAGTTTAGAGACCAGGATTACTGCATGTTTTTTGTGAGGGTACCTACCCTAGGGGACACGGGGAGAACATGCAAACTCCACACAGAAAGGCCCTTTCGCCAACCCCGCCTTCGGGTATGGGCACTGATGACACGGAGGAGGAAACACACCGCCAGCACCCACAGCGTCCCGAGCGGGAATCGAACCCAGGACCTTCTAGCTGTGAAGCGACAGCACTACCAACTGTGCCACCGTGCCCCCTCGTTTGATGCTATGCTATCTGCACAACAAGATGGAGTCACTGTGTCACCTTGAAAAAGGGCTCTGAAGCCCCAAATAGCTGACAATCCAATTTACTGGTTCCAACTGACGCTGCGTGGGCAGTTAAAGTTTTAAAGGTCAAGTTTGCAAAGTATTGAAGGGTCAAGTGGTAAATATCTGAAAGTACACATTTACATTATATCCATGTTCGGGGACTTCATTTAATTGATTAAACAGTTTCAGTGCCGGGAATGGATTACTCCAGGTTAATGTCGCTGCCATATCGGACATACGCGACTTTTGTTTTATGTGTTTAATCCGCCGTAATGTAAAAAATAAATAGAAAATCCTTCTTCGCCGCGGAGAAAGAGAGTAGATGCATTTGTTTTGACGAAGAAACCGGAAATCGTCACATGCTGTGGGCTGCTAGGGCTTCTGGGAAATTGAGGCCAATGGAAATGCATGGGGTGCAACGCCTCATTGAGACCAGTCTTGTGTGCGTCTTCCGGGTGCACCAAGATGGTGGATGCTATGCTCGGATCATAACAAACCACGGGAGCTTTTTTTGCTGGATTTTCGCGGATTAAAAGCCCAAATAATTCAGCGTATGCTCTAAAGGTAATACAACAATCTCGGCAGTGAAGGGGGGTTGATTAAAAGTCTGGTAAATCGTTTTCAGCAGTAAAACTGTTAAATTAGTTTTTTAATGTTTTATTTTAAAATAGAAATCCTCACACACTTATGCCAATGTGCCAGTGTGCACCCTCCACTGTGCCCCATGCCTATAAGGTTGCCTTCGCCTGCATGCACTGGATAGTGAATGCTGTACGCTGCTTGTTTTCCACCACTGATTACAGGGGGGCATGTGAGGGGAGAAGCCTGCTGCCTCCCTCCATGCAATCTGTCCATCGGCTCCCCACTGCCCCGTTTAATCACACTCCACATTGTCACTATCAAAATGGCACAATCCCCCCCCCCCCCCCCCCCCCCCCCCCACCCTCTCTTTCTCCCCGCGACAGACAAAAATGGCTGTTCTGTTAAAAGAAGAAAAGAGAATGAGAGCCAGCATGGGTTTTGACAAGAAAAGCACAGGGTACACTTCTTCCTAATTCCAGAATGTCCTAAAAAGATGGGGGCTATGGGGGCAGTGGGGGCTATGGGGGCAGTGTTCATTTCGTCGAATAAAACTGTGACGAAAAATGTCCGCTGACTACTTTTTTTCAATGACGAAAACTAAATACCAACTAAGCTATGATGACTGAAACTGAGATCATTCCACAGCGTTTACGCTAGCATGTTCAGTCCAAACATGTGCCACGGGTCGGCCCAGTAATGGAGTGTTTATGCTGCTGCAGACAAGGAAAGGAATAAATGGGGCAGCGTGAGAGCAGCTTGGCTCATTGCCTTAATGTGCTTGTTCTCATCACTTTGATGCTGTGTGATCTGTGTGCTTATGAAGAGCTGCATGACATGACTATACTAAATATAGGGACAATTTATTGTCAACAAACTAAATGTTAGGACCTAAAAGACAAGTCATTTTATGTTTGGTTGCGTTGTGTTCTGAAAATAGACGATCAGGCATTACAAAATGCGATTTAGTCGACTAACATCTTATGATTGACCAAAACTAAAACATTTCAGATTATTAAAATATGATGACTAAAACTAATTGAAATTTTATTCAAAGGAGTATGACTAAAAGATTTGCTGTAGGCACCGAGCTGTGGAGCTGAGCAGAGCAAGAACACTGTGCCTTGTGTGGAAAACCCTATAAATAAACTGAGAGAGAGAGAGAGAGAGAGAGAGAGAGAGAGAGGGAGGGGGGGTTGAGAGAGAGAGAGAGAGAGAGAGGGAGGGGGGGTTGAGAGAGAGAGAGAGAGAGAGAGAGAGTTGAGAGAGAGGGGCACTGCAAAGGCTAATCAATAATTATCTAATCTCTAGGGCATTCTATCCTCTCCTTCCGTGCACACACACACACACACACACACACACACACACACACACACACACACACACACACACACACACACACACACACACACACACACACACACACACACACACACACACACACACACACACACACACACACACACACACACACACACACACACACACACACACACACACACACACACCTAGCAGGTCAGGTCTAATGATATGGAACGAGGAGGTGACTGATGATTTGCTGGTTGTCACAAACGACAGTGTGTTGACAGGCAGCCAGCCCATGGCTAAATCACACTGCGGGAGTCCGTCCGTCCCCCCCCCCCCCCCCCCCCCATCACACACACACATCCCCCCACACCGCTAATACGCTGCTCATCTTATTTCCCTAATGCATTAATATTGCCCCGTAAACCATTTGACACCCATGTTTGCGGCGTTCGTTCACGCTGGGCTCCTCATCTGGAGCTCCAGCTAAAGAACTCCTGCTAAAGCCTGTAGTTATTGTGTGTCTGGCGCTTACAATGCATGGATGTGCACAACTGGAAAAAAAGGTCCTAAATCCTAAAATGCGATTTGTGTTTAACAGCGTGAAAGGAGCCTCCCACCCCACACCCACGCAATTAGCACAATGTTTCGCCATACAACCAACCAGCTGAAGATATTGCACATTGATGCTAAAAAAAAAAGTTATTTGAAATATGCTGTGACTACTTAAAAGTTAAGGAAAAACAGAAAGGAATGAAATGTATTTACTCTGGCAGGCTTAATAGCCAGGGATCCGTTTAAACGACGACCAATCGCAGTCCCATCGCTAGTTGCGGTAAAATCATTTATGCCTGGGGTGGTTGGCGATCCTCCCGCGATGGATTTGGTTAGCCGTTATGCTACATCCGGTCAAGCACACAGGGACTGTGCTATCTTGAAAAGAGTCCTAAAGAAACAAATACTGTAGCTGGGCACAGCAATGTACTGGTTCTAACTGACGGTGGGCAGTCAAGGTATTAACAAAAGGTACAATATGTAACAATTTGTAACCGCTGAAATCAATAATATATCAGTATTGGAGCATTGAATTTCGAGTGTCCGCCCTAAGACTGGGAGGTCGGGTGTTCAATCCCCGGCCGGGTCATACCAAAGACCCAGTGCCTCCCTGCTTGGCACTCAGCATCAAGGGTTGGATTGGGGGTAAGTCCCTGCGACATACTATAGCGTCATGTCCAGGGGGGGTACTTATACATCAAAGCTGCCTCACTAACAGAAACAGGAGATTGGCTCCTGCCCTATGGGCCTCATGGCTCGGCAAGGCTTACTTACTTTATTGGGACATTAACCTGCAGGCTGCATTACACCTCCTGTGCACAGGCAAGGAGTGAATGTTCCGACACTCCGACAGCAATATCACGCAAAAAACTGTCCTGATATAGAGCGTCAGTGATTGCGTTGCGACGTAGCCTGAACCAATCAAATAACGAATAAATAGTAGCGTGTGTAGATCTCATTCAATAAAAGTGTTTGGTGGCAGGACATGGCCGCGAAACCTCGTTCAAATAGAGGCTCTGCAAGTAAATATAGGAGAGGTGGATGATGTCGCTGCATGACGCTTGCAGCAGATACTACTCTGTTACGAGTACAAGTCCTTAATTCTACATTTAATTGACTAAAAGACAATTAAGGTACAAATTATTGGTATCAAAATACACTTAAAGTACAAAATTAAAAGTACTCATTATGCAGAATGTCTCATGTGTTCAGTATGATAAATATCTTGAAAATAGCAGATCTACAAGCTCACAATGCGTTGCATGGTGAATCATTATGAGCTTGTATTTTGGCTATTTTCAAATGACTGAAATCCGAAAAGTATATAGGGCTGAAGTGGTTAATGTATATTTTGTAATAATAATCTAAATCTACAAATCTTCAAATAAATGTAGTGGAGCAAAAGTACAATATTTGGATCCGAGATGTAGTGGAGTAGAAGTAAAAGTATTGGAAATTGGAAATACTCAAGAAAAGTACAAATAGCGGAGTACGCCAAACCCCGCGAAACCGTAGGGTTACATTAGTACCCTAGCCTGCCAGACCCGGAACCTACGTTTTCCAGGGTTTATATTCTTTAATCCATGTTTTTATCCGATCGTATCGTTAGCTACCGTTCGTTAGCATAACACTCAAAGTGGGACAGTGGCCGCGGCCATTTTGAAGATTTGCATGCATCCACTTGCATTCTATGTGCTGCATTCAAAGCCTTCTGTCAAAGAATCGACATTCATTGCGCCGTTTCTGGGGAAGACCAGGTTTTTCCATGGCCTGTAGCAGGCGCTGTGATACCCACGTTCACCACCGACCGAGACAACAACAACCAGTCAAGACACCACACACAGCATGTTGTCATTGTAACATGCGGTTAGAATATTTGGCTCTTCAAAGTAAGTGTTACGCAAGATAAAACCTTGGCAATACGCTATCGAGGGATTAATTAATGCTGGCAGAAATTGGGTTTAAGTGCAACACTTAAGGAATGGAATTAGGCTCTCCAGACAGATCTGTGCATGTCCTCCAGTAATCTGTCGCCTGCGTGTGATCCATACGTCTTCAGAGCACATCACCTCCTGTCAGAGGACGACTCATTATGGAGGATCTCTCTTAACCCATTTAGGACGGGAACGCATCCGTGTCACATTAGCGTTTAACCACTTTAACCATTATTTTTAAACTTTAGCTGTTGAAAAATAGCAGATCTACAAGCTTATAGTGTGGCACAGAGTGCCACGCTACAAGCTTGTAGATCTGCTCATTTTTAAAAGATGTGGTGCAAATCTTTAAATATATATTCTTTCACAGTGAATGTTTTTATCTAAACTACAACATATTTTCAGATGGGGATCGGCGGCCGAATACATACAACATTTTTGGGGTCCTTGAAATAGTTTGAGCACCACCACTGTCCACTGATACAGAAACATTTTTTTTTTCTTCAGAAAACATGATTTAGAAGACATTTGTAGAATCTGGTCTCAGGTCTATAGTCCGGCAGCCAGGCTGTCTATTCAGCCAGGCTTTATGATCCTGGCTCGCTAAATCCGCCCATTCTAAGCCTCGCTTGGCTTTAGTGGAACGGAATAAACGGCTGTAAAGACCAGGATTTTAAAAGCCTGGTTTTGGCCTAAATCCTGGATTAGTTATTCCAAGTTTCGTGGAACAGGCCCCAGGGCACCAATCCTGCCCAGAAAACAAAATCAAAAGAAAACAAAAACAAAAAACATTGAATATCTGCAGATCTTCAATGGTAGTTTTCAAGATGTTTTGGCCATTATTATCTCATTATCCCGTTATCAAAATGGTGCCGCGTGTCGAGTTTGAGTATCACTGATATAAACAAGTCCCTCTGGGTAAGACACTCTTGTTGACCACAGCCTGCCATTGCACTGCATTTCAGCACCGCGGAGAGCTCCTCTTCAGACAGGCGTCCACCGCTAGAGGAATGGAACACAGTCACGTACACTGTCTGCCGGGGGGCATGGGTAACAGAAATCTACACAGACAGTGACCAATGAGAGCTGCACGAGGCGATGGCAGCGCTGCATAACAAATGAGAGCGAGATGGAGGGATAGAGGGGGAGATGGGGAGAGAGAGGGGGGGGGGGTAGGAGGGATAGAGAGAGAGAGAGAGAGAGAGAGAGAGAGAGAGAGAGAGAGAGAGAGAGAGAGAGAGAGAGAGAGAGAGAGCGGGGGGGGGAAGGAGGGAGGGAGAGAGAGAGAGAGAGAGAGAGAGAGAGAGAGAGAGAGAGAGAGAGAAAGAGAGAGGGGGAGGAGGGGGGGGGGGGAGGGAGAGTGAGAGAGCGGGGGGAGGAGGGAGAGAGAGAGAGAGAGAGGGAGGAGAAGGGCCCACGATGGAAACAAGCCCTCAGGGCCTTTTGTTAATATGTAAACTGTTAATATAGTATTCCATCAATCAATCAAAGGGGAGAGACAGGGGGGGGGGGGGGGGGCAATGGAAATGAGCCCTCAGGGTCTTTTGTTAATATGTAAACTGTTAATATAGTATTTAATCAATCAGAGAGAGAGAGAGAGTGAGAGAGAGAGAATGAGAGAGAGAGAGAGAGAGAGAGAGAGAGAGAGAGAGAGAGAGAGAGAATGAGAGAGAGAGAGAGAGAGAGAGAGAGAGAGAGAGAGAGAGACACGTTGTGCACATGCAGCCACAGCGCCGCCACAAAGTGTAAACGCTGTTTGACAAGGAAGAGAAGAGGAGAGCAGGACAGGTGCGATGAAGAGGAGAGCAGGACAGGTGCGATGAAGAGGAGAGCAGGACAGGTGCGATGAAGAGGAGAGCAGGACAGGTGCGATGAAGAGGAGAGCAGGACAGGTGCGATGAAGAGGAGAGCAGGACAGGTGTGATGAAGAGGAGAGCAGGACAGGTGCGATGAAGAGGAGAGCAGGACAGGTGCGATGAAGAGGAGAGCAGGACAGGTGTGATGAAGAGGAGAGCAGGACAGGTGTGATGAAGAGGAGAGCAGGACAGGTGCGATGAAGAGGAGAGCAGGACAGGTGCGATGAAGAGGAGAGCAGGACAGGTGCGATGAAGAGGAGAGCAGGACAGGTGCGATGAAGAGGAGAGCAGGACAGGTGTGATGAAGAGGAGAGCAGGACAGGTGTGATGAAGAGGAGAGGAGAGGAGAGCAGGACCGGTGTGATGAAGAGGAGAGGAGAGGAGAGCAGGACCGGTGTGATGAAGAGGAGAGGAGAGGAGAGCAGGACAACAGTCTTGTCAAAACTCGACTATTGTAACTCCCTCCTTACTGGTCTACCAGCATGTGCACTTAAGCCTCTCCAGCTGATCCAAAATGCGGCAGCTCGCTTGGTCTTCAACCAGCCAAAATTCTCACATGTCTCCCCCCTGCTCCGCTCCCTCCACTGGCTCCCGGTCGCTGCCCGCACAGAATACAAAACTCTGATGCTGGCATTCAAAGCAACCAAAGGTATGGCTCCCCCATATCTTACAAGTATGATTGAACCCTACAAACCCTCCCGCGCACTCAGATCAGCCAACGCAGGGAAGCTGGAAGTACCCTCACTAAAAACGCCGGGACAACGCTCCACACGTCCCAAACTCTTCTCCCTTCTGGCTCCAAAACTGTGGAATGCACTTCCCATTGCAGTCGATTCTGGAGCTAAATCTGTTCCGTGTGTGTGTGTGTGTGTGTGTGTGTGTGTGTGTGTGTGTGTGTATGTGTGTGTGTGCGCGTGCGTGCGTGTGTGTATGTGTGTGCACGTGTGTGCGCGTATGCTTGTTTTTGTTTAAACTGCCCACATGAGGACCAAAATAGCCCACACGTAGAGTCATATTGTTGGAGAAGTGCATTTCAACCTTTTTCATATCAAGGTCCATTATTTATGGGGCTTTTGAGCCACAGACCACCATTTGATGAGATTCAGCCTCTCAGAATCAAAATCTACAATATTTTGCTATCGTTGAATACATGCTGTATTGACGTCAAGCATCAACATGGCAGACAGTGATGCAGAGCGTACCTACCGTACGTGTACAGATAATGATACAGGCTTGAGTCAGACCACAAATGCACTCATGGCTCTGTGGCATTATAATTTGGTGTCCCTGCTGGGAAGGTAATTGCCTCCTCGTTCACTTTAATCCTCAAATTAAGTTATTTTATGCATATTTTCTCCAACTCTGGAGATATTTTTTGCAGTTCCTTTGTGCATGTCAATCCCTGCCTTCCTTCTGCAGGTTTTCTGGTCTGCAACCACAAATTATTTTTTTGCCGGCATGGGGTCCTTCAACGTCCAAACAACAACACGGCAGCAGCCTAAAGGCAGCTATAGTGAGAGAGAAACTTAAAACTAAATAAAAAATCACACCTGTGTGAACTGAGTGGTGCAACTCCCCTCTGCCCCTGCCCCCCAATCTCTCTCTCTCTCTCTCTCATTAGCAGGCACTTTTGCCCCTACTGGTACTCTAAACATAGTAACATAGTAACATAGTCCCATAGTCACATAGCTGTTTCTTGGAGTGGTTGCACCACTCGAAAAGGAAGGGAGGAATAAAACTTTACGACTGTAAATGCCTTATGAAAAGTTGAGATGTGAGAAAGTGAATGAAGGCGGAGGGCTTGTTGTTACCATGGATATTATCATGGATACATACTGTATATATACAGTCCCTGCGTAACATTGGTGTTCAATACTTGTCGTATCCATATGGAATCCCATAATGCATCCCAGCGGTGTGGATCTATAAATAGGATGATATAATTAATGCATCTGGATGACGGATGGATAATGGAAGTATACATGTGGATTCGGGTGACTCTACAGTTTTCTCGTTAATACCAAGGGTTTACATGAGGTGACGGCACTGACCGTCACTGGCTCTGCTGGAGTTGTTGTGATTCACACTCATGGTGCTGAAAGGTGCCATCTAAGCTCTCAAATAATTGTCATGGATATAAATCTCGAGGGTGGGTATATCTGTGCAACAATTACAACCATAAGTTGTATGTCTGAGAGTTATATTAAACAAATGAAGGTCCTGTACCTGCGTCAATAAAGCTTTATATCATAATTAAATCTCATATTGCAAACTAAAATAAAAACACAAAACTGGTGAAGCAATCAGTTAAAAATCCAAAATAACAGACAAATATCAAAACTTGCCTTTTGTCCCTTCTTCAGTTCATGAAAGTAAAGTGCCTTAAATCAGAGGTTCCCAACCAAGTGCCACTGGTACGACACAGGCAGCGGATTGGCCGTTGCGCGTAGTATGGAGCGCGACTCTCAATCACCCATTGGAATGCAAATGCAGCCTTTCAGGCAGCCATTGTATCCTACTCGTCTGGCAGGTATATCTCTTTGAAAACCTTTTGTGCTTCTGATTGTGCCCATCTTGCCTGCCCAGAATGTAATTCCTAGAAACTGGGAAACTGTTTGGAAAATCAGCGTGAAAAGTTGACTCTTCTCCTCCTCCTATGATCTTCACCCGTTCATATGTGTGCTCAGCCGCGGAACAACAGCTGCAGCCTATTTTATCACGGTCGCTGTAATGAAACAAAGCGATACACGGTGACGGTACAGGACTATCATTTCATGTCAAGTATGTATCCGAAGTTGATGTTACCCAGGTAGGCTAATGCGTCACTCGCGTATGGTTTTCCAGATGTCCAAAAGTAATTTATGAAAAACATTTTTTTCATTGTTGTTCAGACAGTGTCACACATGAGTGCATGTATACAGTACAGTATGTACGCATAGATGTGTATATGGTTAATTTACGGGTCCAGTGGGTTTTCCCTCTATGAATAACACATGACAACAAGCAGCTCAAAATATTATTATCCCAGCATGGTTCAATGGATGCTAGTGTGTTCCACTGTGTTGTCAAGGAATAAGCATAATGGCAGGTTATATATTAAATACAATAGGCTCTATGCACATATTGGAAATATCTCTTCCTATACTTCCGGGGGCTCTTCTGACTTCCATCACAGGTGATACCGATGATGCTAATTAAGGCTCTGTTCCTTTTAGTGTACAGTCGTTCTCAAACATTTTTATTTCAAAGACCCCCTTAACTATGAGTGTACACATTTGCACACTCTCAGAGTTACAGACCCTTAAGGGTCTATTTGGTTCCATTTGTACACGCTCAGGGTTACACACCCATACAGGGCCATGGAACCCAGTCAATAACACTTTTGTTGCATTCACACGGGCAGATGCAACAGCGCAGTTTGTCATTCATTGTCATGTCAATGGAAGCCAGCGACATGATGATGCAAAGACGCAATGATGCATGTAGCTGATACAAACTTACCATTCGTCTTTGCGTCTGCCCGTGTGAACGCACCAATAGAGACCCACTGGTGTAGCAGAGTGTTTCCAGTGAGCCAACATGCACAATAGCAGCACCTTGACTCTGTTTGCCTTAATTTGTAGGCTATCATCGGTAACACCTGTGAATAAAGTACGGAAGAAGCCTGGAAGTAGGAGTTATTTCCAAAATGGCTGCTGTGCAGTGTTCATAGAGCCTATTCTTAGAGTTGGCAGTTCTTGATTACAGGGGAAATTGTGTTTTTGGTCAATGCAAACACCAGAATTTGAGGGCAAGTGTTTCAGTGGCTCTATTCTCGGCATTCACGGCAATGATAATATATTTATATCTATGTTTGAATGTAATCAGGGAGAACTAGAATCGATAATCGATAATCAGCGAGAATCGTCCTGAATGGGGGGAACTGTAATTGATGAAATCCAAATGAAAATATCCCTGTACCTGGGTCTGCTTTGCCCGGGTCCTCATCTGACCAGAGAGAGCCAGACAGCAACACAGACAGACAGGCATCTGATCAACACTACGGGCCCAGCGGGCAGAGAGAGCCAGACAGCAACACAGACAGACAGGCATCTGATCAACACTACGGGCCCAGCGGGCAGAGAGAGCCAGACAGCAACACAGACAGACAGGCATCTGATCAACACTACGGGCCCAGCGGGCAGCGAGAGCCAGACAGCAACACAGACAGACAGATAGGCATCGACCAGCAGCAGTGTGTGGATCGTTATGAGCAGACTGGACCAGTCAGGAGTGACAAATTTAAACTCTTCTCTCCATATTCTATGTATGTGTTTGTTTGTTTCTAATGGGAAACTAGGTAACATTTAGTCTATTTTTTTATATATATGTATTTGTATTATATAAATATTTTCACCTCTATCAGCCGCACTATATTATTGTGGTGGTGTGTGTCCTTGCAGAAATACATCCCTCTGGCTGTATTTTGGTTTTGTGTTGACATTTACAATGTTGACATTCATCCCTTGCAGGGACCCTGTGGGGGGAGGGGAGGAGGGCGGAGCTCGACCAGATTGATTGCCATGAAAGTGTCAAACTTGTTCTGCGCTCGTTAGTGATCTCTAGCTTGGAGATCTGCTACTTTTGCCGCTTTTGAATTTGGATCGTAAAAAGTAACGGTTTTGGACACATGAGGTTTCCACCCGATAGAGACGATGTGACCCATAGACACTAAAAGAGCATGATGGCTGTCTGCTCAATGCTACTGACGCCATTACAAGGCTGCATACACGTGCACACCCACACACGCCCACATGCACGCACAAACATAAAATGTTTGCGTAATAAGTAGTAGGATCAACGCACATGGCAGCACATAGCAAACAAAGGCATCTCGGAGCAGTACAGTTACTTTGTACTAGTTATTTATTCTTTTGTTGTTATTTTTTGCTATAGCGCCGAGGAGATGAAATAAAACAGGTTTACTCTTGCGTACCGGGATGTACAAATGTTGAATATTGAGAGAGAGAGAAAGAGAGAGAGGGAGGGGGGAGAGAGAGAGAGAGAGAGAGAGAGAGAGAAAGCCCTCCTCCTCCCGCAAAGGATTGTGATTGTGTTATGAAGTGAGTTACTGTTATGAAGTTTTGTAACAAACGGAGTGGGTTATAAATACTACTTCATCGTGCTCTCTGAATTTAACTGCTTTTATGTGTCTCTCTGTGAAAAACACACGACGTTGCACTCGGCACGACGCACACTCGCGGCCCACAGCAACGCCCACGCCGAGATGGAAGTTGATCGGTCAAACGTCACTTTATTACGGAATTATGTGGTATATGCTCTATAGAGCTAGACAATCTCACACGTGCGGATGCACATGCGCGCACACGCACACACACAGATCTGTGCATGTATACTGCACATGGATGGATGAATGCGTAGGCATTGTAAATGCATATAGACTGCACTATACTGACAACAGCTGTCATGCTAAAGAGCACAGTGAAGCGCTAAACGCAGACACTGTTGTCACACACCGACACCTCTGATTGTGGAACGCTGCTGAGCCGAGTATATAAACACACACGACATGGAGGCTTTGTTTGGTTCTGTGGAACGTATCTCAACCACAGTAAGAAGTCTACGTAATTAGAGAATATAGAAGAATTTTCATTTTGATCAACGTTTGCCTGTTGTGTCTCCTATGGTAACAACAGCAGTACGTAACAGCGTGGAATTGTGGACAGCATCTTATGCAACGATAACAAAAATATTCAACTCTTCGGCTATTCAAAGAGGCTAACTCTCGTCAAGTGGTGATCTGTGACTCAAATGCTGAATAAATAACAGACCTTGGTTTTGAAAAGGGTTGAAAACCACTGATTTGTAGACGACAACATAAATCTATAGGCATTACTCCACCATACTGCAGGATTCTGCATGTAAACCTGTCTTCTCTTCACTGTCTCCCCGGGTACATCGCTTAATTCCCTGGCTCACCATCAGCCTATACTCTTTCACCCGCCATCGAACCCCCCCCCCCCCCATAATCGTTACCGCTTTCTCTCTCTCTTTCCCTCACACCACCTCCGTCTGCACCTATACCTCCACCTCTCTCTCTCTCTCTCTCTGCTAAAATCATCAAACCCACCTCCCCTGTAAGAGGTTGGGTTCACAGCGCGCTTCCCTGGCAGCCTTCATACATGATAGGGTCTCTCCTTTCATCAGCAGCTCATCATCTCTCCATAGTTAGCTTTCTGAATTAGCTCTTCATGCCTTCTCCCCCCAGACCCCCGCTCTCTTAGGCCAACCTCCCTCTCTCTCAGTCTCTCTCTCCAACTCTCTTTCTTCTTTTCCTGCAAAATGCCAGATCTCGCCGTTGTAGAACAAATACTCACGTGTTTTACTTAAGTAAAATGATCAATATTGCAATATAGAAATACTCTGTTACAAGTAAAAGTCCGGACTTCAAAATGTACTTAACAAAGTACAAAAGTAGTGGTATCAAAATGTACTTAAAGTACCAAACGTAGAAAGTACTTATTATGCAAAAAGTTACACTTCAGGTTTCCAAATGTATAAAAATCTTTTGAAAATAGCAGATCTACAAGCTCACAATGTGTCGCGACACATGGTGAGCGACACAATGTGTCGCGACACATTGTGAGTACGTAGATCGGCTATTTTCAAATGGTTAAAACATATTTGTAGTGGAGTAAAAGTACAGTGTTTGCACCTGAAATGTATTGGAGTAGAAGTAAAAGTATTGAAAATACTCCAGTAATCTGCCCATGGCTAAAAGGGCTTATAGACTTGAGAATGCTCAGCAGCCCACTGCTGCCTCCTTGAAAAGCTTGTGTGAAGAAGATTAGTTTGTTTGAAAGAAGTGGTTTATTAGTCTCCCTCCCTCTCCCTCTCTGATTGATTGATTGATTGATTGATTGATTGATTGATTGATTGATTGATTGAAGCATATGGATAATGTTTACCTTGGGGTCCTTCATATTCAATTCGTCAGAACATTTAATGATATACAAATATACGATACTATGCAAAAACATCATATTAACGGTTAGGAATCAAAAATAAAAATATGTACATTAAGCAATCTGTGCCTCTCTCTCTCTCTCTCTTTCTCTGCTGTCAGGTGGAATCATTGTATGTCCAACACTATACCATTTCAGGAAATGGAAAAAAGTACCTGTGGTCCTACAGATTTAATACACTTATAATTTAGTCATTGGTTCAATATTTAGAACCACTTGCAGTTCCGACTTGGCGTCCCTGTTTTGGACATGGCCATAATTTGGGATGGGATACTTTGCGATGGAAATGGTAACTTGCAAAAGAGAATGCATCCCTTAACCCCAGCAGCAGATCAAACACCACAGCCTTCCTCAGTGTGACAGTGTGACTTCCTCAGTGTCACTATTCCTATATGGACTAATTAACCGAAAGACATATAAATTATTATTAAAATAGGACTCCAAGTTTCACACACTCATTCTCTGATTCAAAGTGACCATGCCAGTCACTTTGAATAAGCAGTTCAATCTTTTTTTTAAATCCTTTGTTAAGTAGCCATGTGATAAGCGGGTAATTAACGATGATCCTGTCATTGTTGAGAAATAAAGCTGTTCAGGGTGATTAAGAAGACCACCCTGCTCCCCGTAGAGGGATAATCACCCTGTCTGTGATTCTATTCCATTGTCAATTATTACTTGCTTAAACCGCTCAACATGTGCCAGTGTTGATTTCATCGACTGAAACTATGACGAAAAATGTTTTGTAGACTACCTTATTTCACAGATGAAAACTAAATTAAAGCTAAAGCTATGATGACTAAAACTATGTTAGGGAGCAATTAGTGGAGGAGAGAACCAGTAGAATTAAAAGACAAAGTAATTTTATGTTTGCACTCCGGTTGCACTCTGAAAATAGCAGATCTACAATCTCACAATGTGTTGCGGTGCAAAATCAGCCATTACAACGCCATCAAGCCCGCCAAAATAGATTTTAGATTAAATTAACTGCAGATGTAGTCGACTTAAAGCTAATGATATTTAGTCGACTAAAAATAGACTAACACTAAAACAATTCGGATGACTATTGAAAAATTATTCAAAAGACTATGACTAAAAAAAAAATGCTGTCAAACTCCACCCGTTTCTAAGCCGTATATTCTGAAAAGCCATAAAAAGCAAGAAATAGGGAGATACGAGGTTATTCTGCCAGGACGGTGACGATTATGCAGCAACATCCTCTGGGATCCATTTGGACATGCAGGTAATGTGAAGGCAGTGATAGTGTTGAATATTTCAAGTGGTGTGTGTGCATCAAACGGAATGTGTCAGACCGCCGTGGACATGGAGACTCAAAAGGAATCCAGAAAGGATATATATATATATATGCCTACTGTATGTTGTGCATTTTGCTAAATCACTGGATTTGCCAAGAAAAAAGAAAAATAGAGCAAGATACTGTAGCTGGAAGAAAACCTACACAGTTCCTCTTGCAGGTGATCGTGAGAGCTTCGTAGCAATGTGCTATAAAGACATTTACAGTATATAACAATGTCTTATGTTTAGGTAGTTGAATTGTTGGATTCAGATTTTCCCAAACACAGGGTTGGAACCCATTTTTGGAGAGTAAATGTCCCAAATTTAACATTAACTTTCAACAAAAAACAATAATCATTTTTTGAAAATACTTAAAAATGAATGGTGACATTTGTTTTAGCCCTGGTTTAAATGAATCTTATTTTGACGTTTTTCCACCCTTGGTATGAATAAATCAACAGTCTTATCTTTGAATAAATCTTGTATTTTACATGGTGTAAAATATACTGTTACAAGGCGAATGTATGTAAATCACACGGAGAACGCCTCTGTGTATGGTTGCAAAGCAACAAAGATAGTTTGCAAACATGTGCAGCCAATTTCCCAGAACATATTATATTATTATATGAATAAATGCAGGGATAATTCTTCAGTTACTGTTTGTCTTATATAGATATACAGTGGTGAGATATTCTCATGGTTTCTGCATTAATTTGGTAAAAGCTTGATCAGATTCAGGAACCGTGAAATGTGATTATTTTCTCTCATTGTTTGTTACTTATTTATTTATTACTTATGTTACTTTATTGACAATAATAAACTAAACTAAAAACCTCACTGCAGTAAAAAAATATATATTACTGAAATATTTTGGGTCGCTATAATAATACGCATCGATATCGATTTGAAAAATCCCTGAAACTTCATTAGAAAAAATATCTGAGCTGAAATCGATGTGCTTAAACTTAAAATGCTTAAACATGTAGCTAGGTGTAATGTTTGAGTCCACAGAAGTGAACCTTTCAAGCCTGCTTTCTCAACTTGCTGTTTTCTGGAAGAAATTACTCTATAAGCGATATCTCCAAAACTGGTGGGTCAAACTGAACAACGGTCACAATGTTTTGCTGTTTTTTGTTGATTATTTTGTGTTGCTTGGCTTGTTTATTATTGCGTTATATGCTGCACTGTAGATAGACTGCTGTTAAATGTGCTATATAAATATATTTACTTGACTTGACTAGTAAAAACTGATTTAGATTGGTTCTCTGACATTTTAACAATGAGGGCTGAACGGGATATTGTAACTTATTCTTTTCTACATTTTTATTGCACGATTTTGAAACCCATTTTCTCCCTGTGCCAATATTGCCCAAGCTGTAATCCTGGCCACTACTCTCCCTCTGCCAAGGCCACTTCTTATCACCTCACCTGACAGAGACCAGGATTAATGCATGATGGTTTTTGTGAGGGGATACCTATAGTCCTATACTACCCTAGGGGACACGGAGAGAACATGCAAACTCAAACACAGAAAGGCGCAGGAGAGAACACGCCCCAGTGCCCACAGCGTCCCCCAGGGGAATGAAACCCAGGGCCTTCTAGCGACTAGTGACTGCACCACCGTTGCCCCCTCGAATGAGGGCTGATAGGGACATTGTAACTCTTAATTACATGCAGTCAGTATAGAACGTGACTTTGCTTCAAACAAACTCCTTTAGGTTTTCAACCACGTCGTCAACATACAAAGATCATCTACAACAATTAAAGCCGAGTATGCACCAGCTGTCACACTGTTTTCTTAAAGCAGCTGCTTTAAGACATTTTAAATTAAAGGAAGGCAGTGGGCGTCGAGCTGTCAGATGGCATTGCTAAATGAAATGAAAAACATGTTCTTCACAGTCTTAGAGCATATCCATGCCTGGTCATAATGGGAGCAGGGTTAACAATGGATGCCAAAATAAATTATATATATTGAGAGAGAGAGAGAGAGAGAGAGAGAGAGAGAGAGAGAGAGAGAGAGAGACCCGTGAGGAATGCAGTGCCAGGAAGCATAAATCTCGAATAGTTAGTCTGTCATATGATAGTGCTCTTGTGACACATGCTTGTTTCGCCTCATGATATGGGATCTCTAGGCAACCTAAGGCATATACAGACTATCCTTACTTCATTATCTCCACCTAAATCAGTAAAGACGTTGATCGGCGTGATGTCACGACCAGTGTTGGGTGTAACGGCGCTATTAATAATGGCGTTATGTAAGGGACTACTTTTATTGGTAACGGAATAAACTAACTAGTTAGTTTTGCAATTTAGTAGTTAGTTACTTAGTTACATTTCAAAAACAGTAGTCCCGTTACTATAATGTGTCCCTGTTCATTTTGTGTGCAAGATTTAAAAAATAATAATAAAGCCCCGACTACCCGCACTGTCTATTTCTCCTGCCTTCATATCTGTGTGATTTATCTTCCCAAGCCCCAATGCACAGCGCATAGTATAGCCTACTATACATCCTGCGTCTACTACATCCTGTAAGTTCACTTAAGAAATAAAAGTATTGTTACAAGCAGCTTTTATTTTGAAGAGGAAGAGGAAGTTGTTTCGGTTGTAGCCACCTACTATGACAGTGCCGGTGGTGGTGGTGGAATATACTCTATGCGGAATAATAATAACATGCTTTAAGCCAAAGTAAAAACCGCATGCGTCTTTGACTTAAACAATGTAGTCTAAACACTTTGGAATTACGTTATACATGGTAGATCCTCCGTGGCTGCGTCATTAGGTGAGTACTAGTTTAATGAATTGTTTAAGTTTCATAGTAACATTCATCATCAATGCCCCCCCCCCCCCCAAAATAACAGGTTACAGGATTCTCATTCCGTTACTGTCTGTCACTGCCTGCAAGGATGGCCGCCGTGCCATTTCTTATAAACTATCTTGTTCATACGTGGGTCCACGGTGGTGGTGGTGGTGTTGTTCATGCGCCGCGGTGCGCGCCGTGGAGAGGGCATCTGTGTGCGCTGTTGGCTGGTTGGAGCGCAGCGCAACAGCCTTTCTGTCCAGTCCTACGTGTGTAGACTGGCGATTGTGGCAAATTATATTAATTAATTTATTATGTTAATAAAGAGAGAGCTGTAAAGGGGATATTGTCTATGGTCAGTTCATGGTGTGTATATCATTCTCGTTTTTAACCATAGAGTTAATTAGGGTTGTAATAATGCGGCGCAATGACGGTATGCAGTAGCCTAATAGCCTACAATGTAAACAACCTGCGCAAGCATTAAAACTGGGTTTTAATTGTCGGGTAACGGAAAATAACGGAAAATAATCTAACCTGTTACTTTTCTCAGAAGGTAATCTGTAACGGTAAGGGATTATTTTCATGGGCAGTAATCCAGTAACCTAACGACGTTACTTTAGAAAGTAACGATGCCCAACACTGGTCAAGACTGGAACAATCTTCCCAGTTCCCTTACATATATTAACTCCTTCAACATATTTAAAGCATCCATCCTTACTCACATTCAAATACCCTGCTCCTGCTAATTGTTTTCGGTTTGTATTTTGTGCATTCGTTAAGGCACGTTACATGTGCATGTATTAAACTATTGGTTCCCAACCTTTTTATACTGATATCTTCTGAATGGCTCTCCAAGTACCAATTAAACGGTCTGTAGTTTGCTTTTGTTTACGGTATGTTCAGCTTTACATAGGTGCATTATAATACATGAAGTCTGTTATCCTGTGAGTGATCAGATGGAGCAGGCACTTTCAGGAGAGCTTTTGTTTGTGGTTTTGTTTCTTATTCATGTATGCATGGATGTATTTGTTGTATTGTTCTACTATTCTTGCTGTATTTTTGTTATAAGAACCCCCTTGAGAACGAGACGATACATAATCCCGATGGGATATCCTTATCCATCTCAATAAAAGGTACTATAGTCACAGTGGTGGTCCCAAAGTCTGTATGGATGGACTTTTATGTTGTTGTTGTTGTTGTTGTTGTTGTTGTTGAGGACTAGGAAGTTATGGTTTTCTATTCAAGCCTTTGAACAGTAAGGGAGTGTTTACTTTGAACGTCCTCAGAGATGCAGGCTGGTTCTAGATGTAAACACTTTGAACGTCCTCAGAGATGCAGGTTGGTTCTAGCTGTAAACAGCCGTTTGAACGACTTAACCCATTCCATCCGTGAGAGCATTGGTGACATTTTATACCTTGGCTATTAAAAAATAGAAGATCTACAAGCTCATAGCGTGTCACTTTGTGCCATGCTATGAGCTTGTAGATCTGCCGTTTTTAGCCTATAGCCAACATTTTTAACTCAATTTTTTTGCATCTGGGGGTCACTGGAACAAATCATTTCGAAATGGGGGTCGGCGGCCAAAATGCATAATGATTTTTGGGTGTCATCGACATGAAAAGGTTTTAAGCACCACTGATATACTGTAGCAAGCGACAGGTTCTTCAGATAACTGTGAGGATTAGACATTTTAACCTCAGATCTCAGGACCTGCATTCTGAGAAGGAAAGCCTGGGGACAGCAGAAGTGAAACGAGGATAAAAGTGTGTATCATGGTGGGGGAGGGGCTCACCCAGATACAGTGGTGGGAAAAGTGCCAATTGTTTTGTTTTACTTAAGCAAAGGTATCAAAACTGCAATATAAAACACTCTGTTAAAAGTAAAAGTCTGTAATTCTGAATTTACTTTTAAGTACAAAAGTATTGGTATCAATAGTTTTCAAAAAGTCTTTTGAAAACAGCCGATCTATAAGTAGATCGGCTATTTTCAAATGGCCGAAATGTATAGGGCTGAAGTAGAATGTATGTGCTTATGTAATTACAAAAAAACATCTACAAAGTAACTGGTAATAAATGTAGCGGAGTAAAAGTTAAATGGTTACCTCTGAGATGCAGTGGAGGAGAAGTAAAAAGGGTATACTCAAGTAAAGTACAAATATCCCCAAAATTGTACTTATGTACAGTACTTGAGTACATACTGTAGTACTTAAGTTAGTGAGATAAGATAGTGCACACATCAATAGTGTACACATTAATAGTGTACACATTTAACTTACTACTCAGTCAAACAAACTTAAGAGTCCCGGCCGTGTACCTCAGGCAACTAAGCATCAGATGACCTATACCAAAAACAAAACAAATTGATTCGACCCCTTCTCGGCCTTAACAGTTTCCGTGCCGCGAATGGATTACTCCAGGTTAATGTCGCTGCCGTATCGGACATACCCGCCTTTTGTTTTATGTGTTTAATCCGCCGTAATGTAATGAATCAAAAGAAAATCCGTCTTCGTCGCGGAGTATGAGACTGGATGCCTTCGCTGTGATGACAAAACCGGAAATCGTCACATGCTGTGGGCTGCTAGGGCTTCTGGGAAATTGAGGCCAATGGAAATGCATTGGGTGCAACGCCTCATTGAGACGAGTCTTGTGTGCGTCTTCCGGGGGCATCCGGGTGGTGGATGCGACACTCGGATCATAACAAACCACGGGACCTTTTTTCGCTGGATTTTCGCGGATTAAAAGCCCAAATAATCAGCGTATGCTCTAAAGGTAATACAACAATCTCGGCAGTGAAAGGGGGTTGATTAAAATGCGTGTTAAACGTAAAAAACAGTCAAACTGTTAATGTCTAACTCACTGACCTGTACCTTTTGCCGTTTACATTTCCGACTAATACATTATTCAATCAATCAAAACTTTTTTACGTTGGTATACTTTATATTCATTTCAGAGGGGAAATTAAGATGCTACAGCAGCTCACAAAATGAACAGACAAGAACACCTTAAGAATAATTCCTAGAAGCCGCATGCACCAGAGATGAGCTGCTCAGCTCCTCCTATCAGAGACGTTCTCCAGACCTCCATGGGGAGAGGAGGGAGATTGGAACCACACCAGACTAGAACATGACTCATGGCTTTGGGCGAACACACACTGCAAGGCATTGGTGGACATTGTGGTGTGGTGTGTGTGTGTGTGTGTGTGTGTGTGTGTGTGCGTGCGTGCATGTGTGTGTGTCTTGATGACGCCAAATTACACTTGGTTGCATGCTGAAAATAGTCATTCTATAAGCTCACAACGTCGCACGCTAGATCTGCCATTTATGGCCTACTTGTGTCCAACAATCAAGTAGGCACTCGAGGCACTCGACAGAGTGCAGTTCTAGTTTCGATTTATTTTCGTCAGTGACAAAAGGTAGTGGACGGACATTCTTCGCCATATTTGTTGTCGACGAAATGAACACTGGTGCTTTGTTGAACAAATCTGCGTGTTTCATCCAACCAACCAAAGCAAGACTCATTATTATACGGTACATAATAAAATATGCATGTTCAGTTCATCCAATCAAAAACAAGACTCGGTAAGCAGCAGTATACAGAATACAGTATATAAACAAGCAGCCGAAAAGTTTTATTTAGTGGTCAAACCGTAGCTTGTACTCTCATGTGTGGAGAGAGGGGGGATAACTAACTAAGGCCCCTGGCGGATTCCACATCCCTTTAGACAAATATGGTCCATCCCCCCATGGGCGGGGCTGATACATATTTCATTAGAATATATGTGTTCGGGTGAGGAAATGTATCTCGTCTCATGGTTAACAAAGCTGTCTTTAAGGCTCTGCCTCGCCATGTAAGGAGCAGTTTTAAAATCCCATTGCGCTGCCTTCCTTTGTCCGCCTCTCGCTCTCACAGATAAAGAGCATCAGAGGGACTAATAGGAAATGTGAGCTCTCTATGCTTCTTCAAAAGATGGGAGGGAATGGCCTTTGATCGCTGCAACACAGAGGGCTTAAAGGTGCTGTAAGTGATAGCGGCACTTCGTTCAACGTTTTCAAATGTATAAAATGAATACAAATCTTTTGAAAATAGCAGATCTACAAGCAAGATTGGCTATTTTCAAATGGTGCAAATGTATATTGGGCCACTGCCCCTCTCCTCCAGGCCTCCAGCTATAGACAAATCCGCTGAAAGGCGCCCCGGGCGCAGCCATCACCGAGGCGCAACCAGCACTAGCTATAGCATTGGCCACACCCGGCCAATGCAGCAAGGTGCAGCAAAAATCAGTGCTGACCACACCCCAGCGACCGCAGCACCCAGGGCACCCCAGTTCGTAGCGGTTGACAGTACTTGCACGCTCTGCTTGTGCACTAGTATGGCCTACTTGTTTGCAAAGCGCAAGTAGACACCCGACAGAGTGCAGTTCTAGTTACTTGCGCAAGCAGAGTGCACAAGTAATAGTTTCGCCTGGTTCGTATGCACCGTCCCAGCCAACCCGCCACTTTTGATGCGTATGCAAATAAAACAGCAAATTGTGCCTGATTTGCTGGGACCAGATTACATACATGACCATATTTCTTACGTCATAATTGAGAGCTAGTCATACATATACTATATATATATAATCTGTAAAATAAAATAGCAAATTGTGCCTGATTTGCTGGGACCAGAGTACATGGTGTGTATATGTATAACTAGCTCTCAATGATGATGTAAGAAATATGTGGATTAAAGGACCCAATGCCAGAGTGTAATTGGTCTTCGATTGTGACGTAATAACGATATGTTTTAGTGTTGGGAGGATTAAAGGTAATGTTCCTGTGTATACATGTACTGTATGTAACCTGGTCCCAGCAAATCAGTCACAATTTGCTGTTTTATTTGCATACGCATCAAAAGTGGCGGGTTGGCTGGGACGGTTTTTGGCACAAAGTAACCACAGTATACCGCTGATCAACTTACAAATTACATATATATAGTATATGTATGACTAGCTCTCAATGATGATGTAAGAAATATGGTCATGTATGTAATCTGGTCCCAGCAAATCAGTCACAATTTGCTGTTTTATTTGCATACGCATCAAAAGTGGCGGGTTGGCTGGGACGGTTTTTGGCACAAAGTAACCACAGTATACCGCTGATCAACTTACAAATTACATATATATAGTATATGTATGACTAGCTCTCAATGATGATGTAAGAAATATGGTCATGTATGTAATCTGGTACCAGCAAATCAGGCACAATTTGCTGTTTTATTTTCATACGCATCAAAAGTGTCGGGTTGGCTGGGACGTTTTTTGGCGCAATGTAACCACAGTACACCGCTAATCAACTTACAAATTACATATATATAGTATATGTATGACTAGCTCTCAATGATGACGTAAGAAATATGGTCATGTATGTAATCTGGTCCCAGCAAATCAGGCACAATTTGCTGTTTTATTTGCATACGCATCAAAAGTGGCGGGTTGGCTGGGACGGTTTTTGGCGCAAAGTAACCACAGTATACCGCTAATCAACTTACAACTACATATATATATATATATCACCCATTCTTGAGATAAGGGACAAAACTTTTTTCAAGATACATTCAAATCAAATAGATGTATTTGTAGACACAGGTCTCAACTACCAATCTTGAGAAGGAACAGGTTTTTCGCATAACATTTCTTTCTAAAATGGGACATTTATGCACTTTATACCTGATTCATGTCAACTCCGTCAGACACACTAAAATCCCTTTTAATTGAATTTTATCATTTCAACAATAATATAAAGTCCTCAGTTATCTTGTAATGGCTTTCAGTAATCAAGTTAAGTAATACAATTATTTTAATATTGTTTTGTTCCAATATCACACTATTATGAAATATCCAATTTCTCAAATCCGTCATTTCAACCTTTATTTTCAATATTATAACATGAAAACCATGTAAAAAAAAAAAAAAATCATCATTACGTATCATTTCAGTTGGTGTTTCAATACATAAGCACAAAAGATTTAACATCGAATTTTCTATTTCTTTGAAAATTAACAAAAACATCACGGGACGAACGTCTGACGGAGTTGACGAACATCTGACGGAGTTGACAAGTTTAACTGATTTAGGTTCTAGACCACCTAGGATCTTGATTCTGGTGACTAATCCCACATTTTCAAGGATGAGGAATACAGTGGTACTATTTATATTGGCCCTGTGACCATAGCAGCCATTTTCAAAATGGCCGCCACCTGCTGTTATTTTACAATAACTCAAGTTCTACACCACCTAGGATCTTGATTCTGGTGACTAATCCTACATTTTCAAGGAGGGGGAATACAGTTGTACTATTTAGATTTATCCTGTGACAATGGCAGCCATTTTCAAAAATGGTGGACCTGCTATTATTTTACCAATTTATTCAGGGAATTTTATCAGAATAATCTGTGAATACATTTCTTACCAAGAATTTTTTCACCAATGTGTTTGTAAAGGTGTCTACTAACATATCCCACATTGGTTTCTATTGAACCACCCTAGGGGCATTTTTGACAGCTGCTGAAAGTTGGGTACCATACCAAGTGGCTATGGCCAAACTAGGGGTCAAACCCCTTGGGCTAAATCCGGCCATATATCCACTTGCTCAAATGTGCTGACCTCATTTTGTGATGACGGCTATGGCCGTTTTCAGCCCAAGGGGTGTTCTTCGTGCATAGCTAATGCTTGGAATGCATTCAGAATCATGAAAACTCCCTAGTTTGACATATCACATGCTACTTAAAGCATAATGAACAATTTGCCTTATATAGGTTGTTGATGGTACCCCAACTTTCAGCAAATGTCAAAAGTTCCCCTAGGGTGGTTGAATATAAAGCAATGTGGGATATGTTAGTAGACACCCTTCCAAACACATTGGTGAAGAAAATTCTTGATAAGGAATTTATTACCAGATTGTATTAATATCCCCTGACTAACTCATCTTCTAGACCACCTAGACCCGACTTCACCAACAGAGACCCGATTGACACCTAAACAACAAGTTTGGACAGCCCCACCAATTAGTGTTACGGAAAATAGCAAGTGTCTACCCTAGGCCCAGAGGGGGACACAGAACTTAGATGCGGCTCACATGTTGCACGACTCCTCAACAAGCTGCCACCAGAGATGAGAGCTGAATTCTGCCGCACAATGCTCTGCGGCCCAGGAGCAACCAACACCATGTTGGAGTTCTCTGAGTGGTTGAAGCACGAGTCCTAGCCATATGGCTGTGCAAAGGCAAACACCTTGAAGACCTGCTTGAGGTGAACAGTGAGCAGTGAACAGTGAGCGAAAGACTGAAGACAGAAGATCTGCCTTCAGGACTATCAGGCAGGATGTGCAGACACTGAAGGCATCAGTGTCGTTCTGTGTCCCCAGCATGTCAACCAAAGCAATGTTACCAAATCAAAGGAGCCTTCACCTCAAGTCACCTGGGGCTGGGTGAGCAATCGTATCCTGTATCTAGCCTCACAACTAAATACAGACACTTGGCCAGACTGCCGTTTGAAGGGTCAAACCCTTCATCCTGATTGGGGAAGACCACCCCACCTAATCACACCATCCGAACAAGTGAGGTTGGGGCCTCCAGGTGGGCCAGCAGCCATCTGCACAAGACTGGGCTGGACCCTGCAGGAAAGCAATCTCCAGCCAAGACAATGTAAGTTGACTATAACAGAGCCCCAGAACACAGAGCTCATGAGAAGGATGGAGAAACACTGGCAGGAGGCCACCAAGATACAACGCCACACTGCAGTAGCCAGTGAAGTCAAACTGTGCGTCTGTACCTGAAAGGGACAAGTCAAAGGCCAGAAAGCCCACCTCCTTTTAATGTCCTGTCAGTAGCAACTCAACCTGCACCTGAAATAAGCCCTGACCCCTCCCAGAGAAAGTTCATCCTTGAAAATGTAATGATTAGTCACCAGAATCAAGATCCTTGGTGGTCTAAACCTTGAGTTATTGGTAAAATAACAGCAGGTTGGTGGTCATTTTGAAAAACAATGGCTGCCATGGTCACAGGACAAATCTAAATAGTACCACTGTATTCCTCATCTTTTAAAATGTATTATTAGTCGCCAGAATCAAGATCCTAGGTGGTCTAAAACAGTTATTGTAAAATAACAGCAGGTGGTGGCCATTTTGAAAAACAATGGCTGCCATGGTCACAGGACAAATCTAAATAGTACCAATGTATCCCACATCCTTGGAAATGTATGATTAGTCACCAGAATCAAGATCCTAGATGGTGTAGAACTTGAGTTATTGTAAAATAACAGCAGGTGGTGGCCATTTTGAAAAATGGCTGTCATGGTCACAGGGAAAATCTAAATTGTACCACTGTATCCCTCATCCTTGAAAATGTAGTCTTAGTCACCAGAATCAAGATCCTAGGTGGTGTAGAACTTGAGTTATTGTAAAATAACATCAGGTGGCGGCAATTTTGGAAAATGGCTGCCATGGTCACCACGAGACAAATCTGTGATGGCCCTATAGCCAAAAATGTTCCTTAAGGCATGCTCTAACTGTGTGCCAAATTAGAATACGTCCCATTATTCAAAAACTATAATTTTATTGTTTTAGGAACACTTTTGTCAACTCCATCAGATACATGTCAACTCCGTCAGACACAAAACCTGACGGAGTTGACGTCTGACGGAGTTGACAAAATGTCATTTGTTTTCATCTTAACCCTCTGTAGTACAATGTAGCCATTTTGTTTTTGCTTCATTTGTTAGCTAAACCTAACCCTAAACTAAAATAATAAACATTATTTTGGAATTCTTAACAAAGATCATAATAATGTCCTGACGGAGTTGACATGTAAAAGCTGTGACCTCATTGATATCAACATTGTTTGTTTAAAATATCAAACAATTGAATGCTTGTCAGACCAGGTGCTCCACTGTTGCAACAAATATAAACGGGACTTGGAAAAGGAGTCTTCAGGCTAAATCTGTCGACAATATTTTCGGATTAATTTAAGACTTTTAAAAAACCTGACGGAGTTGACGGGAGACGTGGGACACACATTTGATATGAGATATCTAATGGAAAATATAAATTAAATTTAACTGTGTATATTGTTTGCTATGTTGTTGACAATCTACTTTAATTTAGTATGTATATTTATGTGATTGTGACAGTATTAGACACTTTTTTAGCAGTTTGAAATTGTGACCACTTGCTGGGGACAGGCTAAATACAGGCGTTTTTGGGTACAGTGCCTGCTTTTAACTAATTCATATGGCATATGAAAACAATTATAATGAAATTAATGGCATAATAATACACAACTGTATTACATTTAACTTTGCAAGTGCTTTTATTTCTATGAATTAATTTATTTTTAACATAAATAAGGCTCTTATGTGTGGGACATGTTTTTTCCACTTTTGTCCCTCATCTCAAGAATGAGTGATATACTATATATATTTATTACGTCATCATTTAGAGCTAGTCATACGTATACTTATACATAATCAGTAAAAATAAAATAGCAAATTGTGCCTGATCTGCTGGGACCAGAGTACGTGGTGTGTATATGTATGACTAGCTCTTAATGATGACGTAAGAAATATGGTCATTTGTGGTCATTTGGTCCCAGCAAACCAGGCACAGATTTGCTGTTTTCTTGCATAAACATCAAATGGCGGGGCAGCTGTCACGGTTTTTGGCGCAAAGTAACCACAGTATACCGCTAATCAACTTACAACTACACACTTTATACAGTATAGAGTATAGAGTATATATGTATACGTATATAGTATATGCCTATATACAAGTAAGACGCGCAAACGCGGGAAGCGAACGCAGCTCGTGTGTGTGTGTGTGTGTGTGTGTGTGTGCTACAGCTGCGCCCTGTGTGTGTGTGTTCTACAGCTGCGCCCTCTGGTGGCGGGCGGGTGGTGTCACAGCGGGACAGACACAGACAGACACACAGACATGAGCAGCAGGGTCTCATAGTAAGTGGCTCATTGCGTTCGCAACTATATATATATACTATATATATTTCTTACGTCATCATTTAGAGCTAGTCATACGTATACTATATACATAATCAGTAAAAATAAAATAGCAAATTGTGCCTGATCTGCTGGGACCAGAGTACGTGGTGTGAATATGTATGACTAGCTCTTAATGATGACGTAAGAAATATGGTCATTTGTGGTCGTTTGGTCCCAGCAAACCAGGCACAGATTTGCTGTTTTCTTGCATAAACATCAAATGGCGGAACAGCTGTCACAGTTTTTGGCGCAAAGAAACCACAGTATACCGCTAATCAACTTACAACTACACACTCTATATAGTATATATGTATACGTATATAGTATATGCCTATATACTATATATATACTATATAGTATATGCCTATATAGTATGCCCTGTTCTGTTTGATGTTGCTCTCTCTTGTACGGAGAATAGATCTAGGGCTCCTGCTAGACTCTGTCGGACTCTTAACCCCCGCACTGCTAGTCGCTTTTCAGCTGCCTTTGAACAGTTGTGTGCCTCGTCTGTCTCGGCTGTTCCCACAGAGGAACTGTGCTCTTGGTTTAACTCTTCGTGTGGGACCATAATGGACTCTGTGGCCCCATTGAAATCCAAGCTGCCCAGGGCAAAGCCCGAGCCCTGGTTTAATGACAGAACCCGTGCAGCTAGACAGGAGTGCCGAAAAGCAGAACGTAAATGGAAGAAGGATAAGCTGCAGGTTTCTTCTCAGATTTTAAAGGAATCCTGGCTCTTCTACCAGAACACTGTCAAAGAGGCAAAAAGAGATCACCTAGCGAATATTATTGAGTCTAACCGTCTTAATCCACGTGTACTTTATCAAACCATTGACTCTGTTCTTAATATCGCTCAGCCTGTCTGTTTTGAATCATCTGACATATGTAATGACTTCCTGCACTTTTTCATTGACAAGGTGGAAAATACAAGGGCCCTCATCTCTGCTCCTGCCTCTGACCTCTCTGTCTGTGTCCCATGTCCCGCCGTGCTCAGCTCGTTCGAACCTGTAACATTGTCCTTTTTGGAGGATGTAGTCAGCCACTTAAAGGCCTCAGGTTCGCCTCACAACGTTATCCCGGCTCGCTTCTTTAAAGAGGTTTTCCCCAGCGTAGCTCACATGGTCCTGAAAATCATAAATAGCAGTCTCTCTTCTGGTCTTGTTCCCACGTGTTTTAAACATGCTGTAGTGCAACCACTGCTTAAGAAGCCAGGCGTCGACCCCACTGTGTTGGCTCATTTTCGGCCCATATCTAAATTGCCTTTTATCTCTAAGATACTAGAAAAGGTTGTCTATGCCCAGCTACAGTCTTTCCTAGAGGAGCATAAGATCCCTGAGGTCTTCCAGTCTGGCTTCAAAACCCGGCATAGTACAGAGTCTGCACTAGTTAGGGTATTTAACGACATCCTCATAGCTAATGATGCAGGCGACTATGTCATTCTTGTCCTGCTGGACCTGACGGCTGAGTTCGACACAGTCGACCACAACGTCCTGCTCTGGCGCTTGCAGCACCTAGTGGGTATCTGTGGAACTGCGCTAGGGTGGTTCAGGTCCTACCTGACGGGCAGAACCATGTCTGTCAGCGCTGCTGGCTCAGAATCCTCCCTGGCGCCGTTGTCGTATGGTGTTCCACAGGGCTCTATTTTAGCCGCAGTGCTCTTCTCCCTATATCTCCTGCCGCTAGGGTCCATCCTCAGAAAACATGGCATTTCGTTCCATCTCTATGCTGATGACAGATCTATGTTCCCCTAAAGAAGAAAGACGCTGATCCTAAAGCTCTTCTCTCTTGCCTGGATGACATTAAAGCCTGGATGGCCCTAAGCTTTCTAAGCTTCAATGATAAGAAAACTGAGGTGGTGGTGTTTGCCCCAAATGGTTCTGGTAACCCCCCTCCCTTTGATCTAGGCCCCCTGGCACAGTTTGTGAAGCCAACAGTCTCCAACCTAGGTTTTAAAATGGACAACGACTTTATCCTTACACCTGGGAAAAACTGAATCCATCCTCTTCGGATCAAATAGTAATCTCAGCAAGGCAGATGGCTTCTTGGTTAGAGTGGGTGACAATATTATCACACGAAAAGATCAAATTACCTACCTAGGTTCCATCCTGGAGGCCAATCTTTCCGGTGATAAGATGGCCACCAACGTAATCAAAAAAGTCAATCAAAGAACAAGATTCCTTTACAGGATCTCCTCACTGGTCAGCAAAAACACCTTGAAGACCTTAACAGGAGCCCTCGTACAAGGTTTCTTTGACTATGCATCCACCTCTTGGTACCACAGCACCTCAAAGGCCCTTAAAACAAGGCTCCAGACCTCCCAAAACAAACTGGTCAGGCTCCTACTTGGCCTCACCCCCCGAACCCACCTCACCCCTGCCCACTTTGACAGGCTGGGATGGCTTAGGGTCGTCGACAGAGTACAGCATCTTGCAATGGGTCTGGTCCACAAGATTCGATACACCACCAAGATACCCATGTACCTGTCTAAATACTTCCTTAATGTAAACGAAGTCCACACCCACAACACCAGAGGGAGTGCAACAAACCATGTACAACCCAGATTCGGCACAAACAAGGGACTAAATTATTTTCGCTCCTATGCCACCAAAATGTGGAACGCCCTACCAACAGTCATTAAGACATGTGAATCCCTTGACTCCTTCAAAACCGCTCTCAAAGGGCACCTACGGATGGCTGCAATTCGAAACTGGCCTCTGTAAAATCTGAATCCCCCCCACCCCCCCCACCCCATTTTCCCTCACTGTATATTGTATCTTTTCCCTTTTTTGCTTCCCATATGATGAATTTAGCTACATAGAAATGTCTATTTGTATGTCTCTAAATGTTTGTATGTCTTTAAATGTTTTGATGAATTGAACAATGTGGACCCTGTTGTAAACAAGTGTAATGCTTAATTGGGTCGTCCACTCACAGTTGACAGTCTTTGTATTGAGTTTGTGCTTAAAATGTACTGTAAATTCTACAAACTGTTAATAAATATTTCAATCAATCAATCAAAAGCTAGATAGCCAAATTAGCTCAATGGTGAAGTCTAGCTTTTTTCATTTGCGACAACTGGCAAAGGTAAAACCCTTTTTAACCACTCAGCACCTTGAGACAGTAATCCATGCCTTTATTACATCTCGGCTGGATTACTGTAACGCCCTCTACCTTGGAGCCAGTCAGTCTTCCCTTGCTCGGCTCCAGTTAATTCAGAACGCGGCTGCCCGACTACTAACTGGCACGCGTAAGAGAGAGCATATAACTCCCATCCTCGCCTCTCTCCACTGGCTGCCAGTGAACTTTAGAATCCAGTTCAAGGTTCTGCTTTTTACTTTTAAAGCTTTAAGTGGTCTCGCCCCTCCATACCTCTCTGAGCTCCTCCACCCCTACTCTCCCGCCCGCTCCCTCAGGTCAGCTGACCTGATGCTGCTAGAGGTCCCGAGGGCGAAGCGGAAGCTTAGAGGGGACAGAGCTTTTTCAATCGCTGCCCCCAAGCTCTGGAACAACCTTCCCCTGCAACTTATAACTAGTAATTAAGTTTTCAATTTGCCTATGAGAGGTAGTGTAGTAGAAGTAATACTCCAGAAAACGTAAAAGTACTGTACTTAGTTACTTTCCACCACTGGCAAAAAAGAAAAAGAAAAAAATAAGCTTTGTCATGATATATAGAGTGGGCAGCGTGCGTCTCCTTACAGGAGTGTTTTCTTTATCTTGCTGGGGGCGTGTAGTGTTATTATTGTGTCTAAGCCTCTAAGTCACTCGGCCTGCCTGCTAAACCAGACGGGAGTGAGTGAGTGTGATAAACGTGGCGATAACGCTCCAGCTTCCCGGGAGGGAAAGACTCTTTGAATACTAAGTTATCAATAGCCGCCAGACACAACCGCAAGGTCACAACGAAGCCAGCTATACACGAGCAAAGACAAGGCTGTGGGCACAACTGTTGGGTATAACTGTCTGTGGGCACAACTGTTGGGTATAACTGTCTGTGGGCACAACTGTTGGGTATAACTGTCTGTGGGTACAGCTCTACAGCTGTGGGTACAACCAGTGGTGTAAAGTGCACATGCACTCAGGTAGTGTACTCATCTGCACTTTTGAGGGATTTTTACTTGACTTTGTTTCCAATTATACTTTTACTTCTACTCCACTACATCTTAGGAGCAAATATTGTACTTTTACTCCACTATAATTATTTGAAAACTTTTGTTATTAGTTACTTTGTAGATTTTGATAATTATTACAAAAACATATATAACTACTTCAGCACTTTATAGTACTTAGCAGTAAATAGCAGATCTACAAGCTCACAACACGTCACGGTGGGACAATAGGCCTACTTTCATTTGGGTGAATACCACAAATTTTCAACATTGAACTATGTCATTAATATAGTTTTCAAATAATACTTTTTTTTTATTATTATTATTTTTATACATTTTTATTATTATTTAAATGGGCCAAGTGCTCACGACTGCTGCTGTTTATTTACAGCGCAAAACCAAGATGACGGACACACAACAAAGTTTAATCCATTCATTAATCACAGTTTAAAGTTTTAATCACAGTTTAATGGATTTTAATCACAGGTTAAGGATTTAATCACAGATCTGTTAAGCAATGCTTAAAATTAAGTGGTGCAACACAACTCGAATTAAAATGAATCCTTGATCAACAAATCCCTGATTAACACTAAACTAAACTTTATTTAATCTTTCTTGGTGCAAACGACCCTATGTCTATGATTCTGTGTAGCTTAGAAATGGAGGTCTAGAACTTGGGGTCATGTGATCAGTGACATCACAAAGATCTACTTTGCAAGCCAAAGAGTACATCTTTGTGATGTCACTGATCACATGAACACAAGTTCTAGACCTTGTCCAGTTCTAAACTACACAGAAGGGAGAGACTTTTTTCCATACAACCACTCTAAGGTATATTAATGGCATAGTTCAATACAGTATTATTGAAAATGAGTGGTATTCCCCTTTATGTAGTTTAAGTGCATTTTGAAGCCAAAACTTGTGTACTTTTACAAGTAAATATTGAATACCGGACTTGTACTTGTATCAGAGTATTTCTATATTGTGGTATTAATACTTCTTATAGTACTTCTTCCGACACTGTGCGGTGGCTTATACAGCATGTGTCTAATGACTGCATGGGCCTGGAAGCATGTAGGTTAAACTTAGACGTTCTAATAACTGGTGGAAGATGTCAATATGACAGTCTTTTGTCTCCGTCTATTTGGCTGCATTCCGCACAGCAGCACAACGGAAACAAGATGGAGGAGGAGGAGGTCTGCTCGCTGCTTCTTCTGGGACGATGCAGGGTGCAATCACAGAAGCATTGTTGTTCTCCGGGGAGGAGACTTGGCCACTGGGCTGGCTACATGTTGCTGTGGCTACCACAGCAACATGTAGCCTGCCCAGTGGTTGTGAAGTTAGCTTCAAGCTAACAAGCCAAGCTAATAGCTTGCATCTGCTTGTCCGTTCCAACTTCACTTAATCTCCACCTGTAACTTATGAGTGCAGTACTTTCTTCCGACGGAGCATTGGTCCGAACGACAACCTACCTCCTCCCTCACCCTAACCCTAACCTCCCCCGGGGCAGACACCTAAATCTAACCGCAACCCTCTCCCGACCCGCAGCGCACCTCGGAGCATTGCTCTGTCGGATGATAGTGTGCCTCCCGTAACTTATTTCTTATTTTTTCCCTGGCTGCGCAGCTGCGCTACAAACAGACGGATCTACAAGCTCTCAACAGCGACCGGAGCTGCAAAAACAGGCGCCCCCTTAAAGGAGACTTGCCACTGTCCCACTGTCTGTTTTGATCGGGCATTTTGATCGGCAATTTTGATTTATTTTGAGAATCCGATCCGATCCGATACAGGCATGATCGGCCGATCATGATCGGTGGCCGATCGATCGCGCATCTCTACTATCAGTCGACTATACAAATCCTTAGTCGGGGACAGCCCTATCATACAATAATGCACAACAACTGCAGACTTTGCTTGCCAAAAGCATCATTCGCTTGATTGCTTTTCCAATGATAATAAACAATAGGCCTATACTAATCATGTTTATTTGTCTAGCACTTTGTTTTGTTACAAAGCGCTTTACATGACTTCAAAGATTAAAGGACAAATTGTAGTAGAAACATAATAAAAATAACATAAAAAGGCAGACAGTGATCAGGTTGTACAAAGAAAAGTGTATAAAAGAGTATTTTAAAGATAATGTCGCTGCCGGGTAGAAACCTGTCCAAAACCATTCATCTATTATTAATAGTATTTAATATTTTTTTAAGTCATGTCGCCCTAGCTCAAAATGCGTGGCACATTTGGCCCTCAACAACCCCCCCACCACGCACGCACGCACACACGCACACACGCACACACGCACACACGCACACACACACACACACACACACACACACACACACACACACACACACACACACACACACACACACACACACACACACACACACACACACACGTTGAGTGTAGCTCAACGTGTGGCCATGGACACTGTGGGCTCTGCTCTTACAGAGGGTTTATTTTCTATATATCTAATCATGTGAAGGGGCAGAGGCTTTAACGTCATTATTGAAGGAGACAGGTGAAGAGGCTACAGTACAGTGTGTCTCCAGACTGGAGGAGACGCTGCGCTCCTGCCTGCGAGAGGGCTTTGAATCAAACGCGCTCCGTATACTGTACTGCAGTGTATACTTCCAGGAGAGAATAGAGCTCTCTCTGTCTGTCAGTCTGTCTCTCTGTCTGTGTCTCTCTCTCTGTCACTCTGTCAGTCTGTCTCTCTGTCTGTGTCTCTCTCTCTGTCACTCTGTCAGTCTGTCTCTCTCTCGGTCACTCTGTCTCTCTGTCTGTCACTCTGTCTCTCTGTCTGTCACTCTGTCAGTCTGTATCTCTGTCTGTCACTCTGTCAGTCTGTCTCTCTCTCTGTCAGTCTGTCAGTCTGTCTCTCCATCTGTATAAATGCCTGTCTGTCTGTGTGTGTGTCTGTCTGTCTGTCTACTAACGTTTGAAGGCTTCCTTTAGCTGTGATGTTTAGACTTTAACCCATTCTAGACGGGAACTCTACATTGTAACTGTACCTTTAAGAACGGGGACTCCATGTTGTATCTTACCCCTTCAGGCCGGGCACCCGAATTCGGGTTTTCCTGTAGTTTCTACCTTTTCCGGTCTCACGGCCAATGAAATGGATCATGAGTCGATGACGTATGTGTTCCTGGATATCGCAATGCATTGTGGGATTTTTTTTGGGCCGTTTTTTTTGTATTAAAGCAACTTTATTTGTCGGAGAATTCAGTGCAGGTTTTTTTTTGACAATAACATTACAACATGGCACAAGCAGCAAGAGCACACCGTAGTGGCGAAACCGAGGAAGATGCATTGAGCGACGGCAGTGATATCTGCGATGACTACAGTAGCAGAGACGAAGACAATGATAACATTGCTAACGATCCCGACTATTTGCCTCCGTCGGAACCATTAGACAGGGCTCAATGGATCAGGGATATGTTTAGTGACGACGACGATTCCAGCGACGAAGATGATGCTCCTTTCCGTGGGTTCCATTCAGACTGGGTAGCAGACGAATCCGACTTCCAGCCAACGGAAAAGAGAGATTTTATCCACACACCAGGGGTGAAAATAGATATCGCGCCAGATGCAACGCCCGGACAAGTTTTTGGACACATTTTCACAGATGAATTGTGGTCGCATCTCATTACAGAGACGAACACATTTGCTAGACAGTCCAGAGACGCTAGACCAGATCCATCACCCCAATCCAAAATGGGTAAATGGAAGTCCGTTACTTTGGTTGAAATGAGAACATTCATCGGCCTTTGCATCGCTATGGGAATCATGCGTCTACCAGTCCGTAGAGATTACTGGCGACAAACAAAGCAATTGTTCCAGACCACCTTCTTCAAAGTGATGTCCCGGGACAGATTCAACGTGATTTGGAGGTAATAACAACACTAATACAAACTGAGTATGATGATAATTATAGGGCGCGTTCGGAAATAGCGCTCTGTACAATGCAAACTAATAGGCGAGTGCGCTCCGGTGCGGTATTTCCGAACGTACCCATAATAAGACAATATGATAGTAATAGCAATATAGTATGATAATACTATGGTCTGTAGACCACTGCTTGAACACCAACAACAACAACCAAACTTTGTACACAGAAGTAAACACTACTAATTGTGCCATAGTAATAATATTGTATTGTATAAATAAATAAACACATTTGCACTTTACACAATACACTATAATGAAATATACACGCTATATAATGTTGAGTGATACTGAGGGTAATAATTGATGTTGACGCTGTGAGGAAAAGTACGCTCAAAATGGCGCCTAGGCCTGCCCTTTGTTTTGTCCATTGGAACAATGGAAAGACCCCAACCCCCATCGACTGAGGCAGTCGCCATTTTGAACGTACCTTTCAATAGTTTACTTTATTGAGATGGCTTTGATAAGAAGTGTTATTCAATCATTGATACAAAGTAGTAGTCTAAATGTAAAATATAAGCATAAGCAAAATAGAAAGTGTATGTCTTATGATGATAATACATAACTAATGCATAATGAATGTTGATAAGTATAATGGCAATTCACCTGGAATACTGCAGTGTATATTGTGAGATTCAATTTATTGTCAATGTACAATACAAGTACAGCACAGCTAAAAGTATTGTTATTACTGAATAATATACATATCAAAAGTATAATAATACTGTAGTGTATATTGTATGTTATTACTGAATAATATACATATACATATAAAAGTATTATAATAAAGTATAAACATTACTATACAAAAGAAGCATAAACAATGTAAGTGACTAACATCTATGTGAATTTCCAGCTATCTACACCTCCAGGATAACGAGGCAGTTGATCTGAATCGGGAGGACAAACTGTGGAAGCTGAGATGGTTCCTGGATTTCCTCGTCGCTCGATTCCAAGCACTGTACCAAGTCAATGGATTTGTTACAGTGGACGAGAGCATGGTGAAGTTCAAGGGACGTCTGGGTTTCAGACAGTATCTCCCCTTGAAACCTACGAAATGGGGAGTGAAGGTCTGGGTCATGGCAGAGAGCTCCACAGGCTATTGCATCAACTTCCAGGTAAGAGAATAACGCACACCAAGTAGCTATCATTTGCAAATATTTATTGTAAGAGTTGAGTGAAATTTCAAACACCAAAGCTCTTCCTCAGACTTGTTTTTCTTGCAATCTTTCAGGTCTACACAGGGCGTGAGGCAGCAACGCACGAGAAGGGTCTCTCACAACGTGTGGTGATGGAGCTAGCCAAACCGTTCTACTTCACCAACCTGGCTGTATTCATGGACAACTTCTACACTGGGGTGGAGTTGTTGAAAGACATGAAGAACCATGGACTCTACGGCTGCGGAACTGTTCGTGCCAACCGGAAAGGACTCCCAAAGACCCAGACGCTGAGCAAGAAAGCCCCGATGAAGAAGCATGACTACAAAGTGGCTCAAAACAATGAGCTCACGTTCTGCGTTTGGAAGGACACCAAGGTGGTCATGGTGCTGTCCAACTACCACGACCCCAAGGCGACAGGGACGGTGAACAGGAGGAGGGAGGGCGCAGTCCGTCAATCGGAGGTGACGGTGCCAGGATGCCTCTCCGACTATCAGAAATACATGAAAGGTTTGTTTGATTTTATTGACAAAAAAAAACATATTATGAACATGTATCTGAAAATGCAGTATATTTCAAAGCAAACAAAAGCTGGAGAGGTCATTTTCCTTGTGGTCCTTTGAGTGTAAACAAGTGTGTAAACTTGAGTGTCATGTGTTTTTTTACCAGGTGTGGATCTGATGGACCAGATGACTGGCTACTACCAGTTCCAACATCGTTCGAAGAAGTGGTGGAGGAGGGTCTTCTTCTTCTTTTTGAGCACGTCCTGCCACAACGCGTTCATTGCTGCGAAGTCTGTTGGAGGAAGAGACTTCAAGAAGAAGTACCCTGGCTACAAAGACTGGGTGGAGGACCTGGCACAGGAGCTGGTCAATCCAGTGACTGATCCTACACGCTCCAGACCGGCCCGTCAGACCCCACGATCCACACCGGCTCCTTCTCCTTCCACTTCCACTTCTTCTCCTGCTCCTTCGTCTGCGTCTGCGTCTGCATCTGCGTCTCCTTCAGCAGGCAGATCTGAGCATGACCTTGTGCCCAAGCTCACTGAGAAGAGGAGGGGTTGCACAGTGTGCTTGGAGGAGAAGAGTGGCACTTCGAGCCGTGCAAGAAGTGTCACTTCCGGCTGTCTACAGTGTCAGGTGAATGTGTGCACACAGTGCTTTGGCAAGCATATTCGCAGTTGTGAGTGACAGACACTGAACGGTATACAAACTGTGACTCATAAAGACCTTGCCAGCTACTAACTGTTTGTGCTGCTTGTGAACTGTTTCCACAGAGGAATGTTCACACTTTTTTATTGAACAATAACAGACACTTTATTTTTTATTCTCTTTTTTTATATATATAGTGCTGCTTGTGAACTGTTTCCACGGAGGAATGCTCACACTTTTTTTATTGAACAATGACAGGCACTTTATCTTTTTTTATTGAACTCTTTTTATATTTTATTATTATTTGAAATAGTGCTGCTTGTGACAGTTTCCACAGAGAAATGTTCACACTGTATTTTCTACATTTTGTGTTTTTTCAAAGTTTGCACAAATAAAAGTTGTTTATAAAAGCCTATGGTGTAAGATCTCAAATACTTTTTTACATTTAGTTCCTATCTGCTATAGAGGCTGAGAAATTCATTTTTGGTAGACATTTTATTAGTTTTATGGCATTTTCAAAGTTTGTAGATTTTGTAATAAGACTTGGACCAAGATAACTAATTGTCTATGAAAGCCAAAGGTGTAAGCTATCAAATAGTGTTGGAATTGTGTTTCTATATGCTACAGAGGCTGAGAAATGACAGAAATTAGTTGTTTTTAGTAGGCGTTTTACTAGTTTTATTATAATTTCTGAATTAGAACATTTTTCTGATTTTTTTATAAAGGTTTTGACCAAAACAAGTAATTTTCCATGAAAGCCAAAGGTGTAAGCTATCAAACAGTGTTGGAATTGTGTTTCTATCTGCCACAGAGGCTGAGAAATAAATGTTTTAGTAAACGTTGATACTTTTGTGAAAAATTCCAGAAAAAGTCAGGTTTTAGGGGTATTTTTCAAATCGGCCATAGGTTTTAAAGGCTTTTTCGGATTCGGATTTAGGCCTAAATGGGTTAATTTGCTTACAGGCGCGCGCGCACGCACACACACGCACACACACAGGGACAAGCACGCACAGCGATGGGCATACATACATTTGTCTGTGAGTGCACATGCGCAGTATCGCACATACAGAAAGGCATGCACACGCGGTGTGCACGTACTCACACATGAACAGCGGCAGTGACAGGGCGGATGCAGTAGGTGGTGGGAGGGAGGGGGGGAGGGCTATAAAAAAAGAGGCTTTATTAACACTGATAAAAATTCCATCTTCTTATCGACAGGGGAAATGGAGATGGGTAGGAGTGTTTGCTGCAGAGAGAGAGAGAGAGAGAGAGAGAGAGAGAGAGAGAGAGAGAGAGATCATGGGGTTGGCAGTAGAACATGGTGTCAGTGCTAAAGTGAAAGCCAGGCAGGAAGAAATGAAGAAGTCAGGTACAGGAGAAGGGGATAAGTGTGGATGGTTGATGGGATAAGTGTGGATGGTTGATGGGATAAGTGTGGATGGTTGATGGGATAAGTGTGGATGGGATAAGTGTGGATGGTTGATGGGATAAGTGTAGATGGTCGATGGGGGAAGTGGATCGACCCGTAAAACAAGGAAAGAGAAAATAGGAGCCACGAGTAATTCCGGTGCACCGGAATTACAGGAGGGAGGAGGGAGAGAGAGAGAGAGAGAGAGAGAGAGAGAGAGAGAGAGAGAGAGAGAGAGAGAGAGAGAGAGAGAGAGAGAGAGAGAGAGAGAGAGAGAGAGAGATGACTTTCCTGTTTAATGCCCTTGTTGGTGTAACTGAGCCTTGGTTTTAGCTTTAGGAACGGAGAGAGGGTCCTGCATGTTGTAAAAACAGACAGCCAACAGACTGCGAGCTGACACAGATCCCCCCCCCCCCCCTCCCGCACCCCCCAGCAGGAGAGAAAGGTGACCTGTATTAATTAAATAAAGACAACCCGCAGAGAGAGAGAGAGAGAGGACTCAAATTAACCAGAGAGATTCAGGGATGCTCTGCTATGAGGCAGGATCTCTCCTAGCCAGGGTACTCTGTACTGTACTGTACTGTACTGTACTGTACTGTACTGTACTGTACTGTACTGTACTGTACTGTACTGTACTGTACTGTACTGTACTGTACTGTACTGTACTGTACTGTACTTTGTGGGTTGCAGCCATCAGGGATCTGGGTGGGAAGGACTGGAGCATGTCACAATCTGGTGCAATGTTTTGCATTGCATTTTGTTTGAAGAAATAGATCCTTCACTACTAATGTTTAATGGTAATTATGGGCAAAAAGTATGGCATATCAAAACCTTGTTTGACATTGGGTGAAAAATATGTTTCTGCAACAAACGGTGACATTCATGGCAATTGTGGAGGATCCCCCCACGGTCTGATAGAAATTGCTTTTGTCGCTTTGAGGCCCCTCAATTTGTGACTCAATTTCGGGATAGAGCAGACAGTCGGACACTCGTGATTTATAGTTATTGTGTGTATACGTGCGTGCGTGCATGCGTGCGTGCGTGCGAGCGACTGCGTGCGTGCATGCGTGCGAGAGAGAAATAGGCAGACTTCAGAAGGCAGTCTCAGGTCATGTTTACACGGCAACGACAAAGAGCCGTTGCGTTCTCACTTTTAATGTTTTTTATTTATAGTATACCAGTCTCTCTCTCTCTCTCTCTCTCTATCACTCTCCCTCTCTCTATATCACTCTCTTCCTCTTGCTCCCCCCCGGGACCTGTGAGCTGAATGCAGCGAGCGTAGAATGGTGCAGAGCGATGGTGAAGGGGGGATGGGAGGAAGAGGAGGAGGTGAAGGGGGGATGGGAGGAAGAGGAGCAGGTGAAGGGGGGATGGGATGAAGAGGAGGAGGTGAAGGGGGGATGGGAGGAAGAGGAGCAGGTGAAGGGGGGATGGGATGAAGAGGAGGAGGTGAAGGGGGGATGGGATGAAGAGGAGGAGGTGAAGGGGGGATGGGAGGAAGAGGAGGAGGTGAAGGGGGATGGGAGGAAGAGGAGGAGGTGAAGGGGGATGGGAGGAAGAGGAGGAGGTGAAGGGGGGATGGGAGGAAGAGGAGGAGGTGAAGGGGGGATGGGAGGAAGAGGAGGAGGTGAAGGGGGGATGGGAGGAAGAGGAGGGGGAGCAGGTGAAGGGGGGATGGGAGGAAGAGGAGGAGGTGAAGGGGGGATGGGAGGAAGAGGAGGAGGTGAAGGGGGGATGGGAGGAAGAGGAGGAGGTGAAGGGGGGATGGGAGGAACAAGGAGGAGGTCGTAGAGGAGGAACAGGTGTGAGAACAGCAGGAGAACGTTGTGGTTGGCATAGTGGTGTTGTCAGATTCTGCGAGAGAAACAAGCAACAAGCAGGTGTACCAAAATGAGCACAAAAGATAAGAGTCAAAGCGACTATACAGTATACTTGGTTTTTGAACCTTAACCCAAATCCATATTAATTTGGCTTGACTTGACATGACAATGTTTGAGAAGCTCTGGTTCAAACAACTTTCATGAATCAAGCCCAAAACTACATTTTACAGACAAGCCCAGAAAACCACAACCCATACAACTACTAATGATTTTACCGAGCAACTTTACACAAAAACGTTTATAATAAGCAGACATGGCAACGCTGCATAAGGCTGCATCACACATGTTAGATCTATGCTGTATTTCTCATTCATGCTTTGCGTCATTCTGAGTCTGACCTCTGACTGGCATACATGATACATTAAAACACAGGAGAGATCTGTCTGACCATTATAGACTATACATGATACATTAAAACACAGGAGAGATATGTCTGACCATTATAGACTAGTCAGACATACATAATAATAATAATAATAAAACTTTATTTGTATAGCACCTTTCATGACATGAAATGCAGCTCAAAGTGCTTTACAGAACAATGGAGAATAAAAGAAAAGCAAGGCAACGACATTAAAAAAACAAGCAGTAATGCAATACAGTGAGGACATGAATAACAAAAAATAAAAAATAAAAATAAAAGATCAATTAAAAGCAATGTTGTAGAAGTGGGTCTTGAGCTGAGCTTTAAAAATGTCTACAGAGGCTGCCTGACGAAGGTACAGTGGGAGCTTGTTCCATGCTGACGGCCCGTAGAAGCAAAAAGCTGCTTCCCCGTATTTTTTTGTTGTAATTTTATTAGGCAAAGCGAGCAGGCCAGCAGTGGAAGACCTTAGCGGGCGGTTTGGGACATATTTAGGCAGGCAGTCATGTAGGTAGGAAGGTGCGAGACCATTGAGAGCTTTATAGACAAGTAAAATAATTTTAAAATCAATCCTAAAAACAACCGGAAGCCAGTGCAGTGAAGCCAAAACTGTAATACTGTAGTAATATGTTCTCTCATCTTAGTTCTAGTTAAAACTCTGGCTGCTGCATTTTGGACAAGTTGTAATCTGTCAGTTGTTTTCTTAGGCAGTCCTGAAAAAAGTGCATTGCAGTAATCAAGAAAAAACAAAGGCGTGGATTAGCGTTTTTGCATCGTCCAAAAAAGGCAATCTTGGTAACATGATTAATGTGTGAATTAAAATTCAATTCAGAATCAACTAGAAAAAGTGCCCTTCCGGGCACAGGTCTCCACCAGGTTATCCACAGATCCGTGCAGTTAGAGGTAAAAACACTTTTTGGCCAGTTATAGCGCCACCTTGAAATTGAAATTGTTCATGTGGCATTTCGTCCTCGGCCTAGTGGGAATGTGGGTGCACAATTTCACGGAAATCACGCGATGTGTTCATGATTTGCAGCATTTTGTTTGAAACTGAGCACTCCTGTGAACTTTGGAAGCCAATCTTAACCAATCAGGATGGAGTCTGATAAATCTGAAAGACCCGTTTCGTTGAATGGCTCTAGAGAGACTGTGTACCAATTTGCGTGATGTTTGGACAAAATCTGTAGGTGTACTGTGCAAAAACTTGTTTTGCACAAAGCGGCCTCCTGGTGGCGCTATAACAGGCCGTTCTGGAAAGTTTGGGGCAGAGGTTCATGGTTGGCATCCAGGGAGTGTGTGTGCAAAATATGGCATCGAAAAACTTGTTTTGCACAAAGCGGCCTCCTGGTGGCGCTATAACAGGCCGTTCTGGAAAGTTTGGGGCAGAGGTTCATGGTTGGCATCCAGGGAGTGTGTGTGCAAAATATGGCATCGACCGGGTTAACGGTGGCCGAGATTAGCTGTTCACGGACACACGGACGGACGGACGGAGTGCAAAACATACTCTCCCCACATGCCTTCGGCCTGGTGGAGACAATAATAACCCCCAGGTTCTTTACTGTACTGTTACTTTCTACAGTCAGGTTGCCAAGTCTGCTTAATATTGATTATTTCTGCTCACTAGAACCGATTATGAGAACTTCTGTCTTATCCTCATTTAGCTTGAGAAAGTTCTCACTCATCCAACATTTGATGCTAGACAGACAGGTAAACAGCGGGTCTAAAGCACAGGGATCATCTGGAGCCACAGAAAGATATAATTGGGTATCATCAGCATAGAAATGAAAATTGACTCCGTGATTGGCAATGAGTTCGCCCAATGGCAGTATGTATAAGGAGAAAAGCAGAGGGCCAAGAATCGAGCCCTGTGGAATACCAGAACTGATGTCGTGTTTGTCTGAGTCAAACTCGGCTAGATTGACAAAGTAACTTCTGTTTGATAGGTAGGAGGAAAACCAGGACAGGGCCGTACCAGACAGGCCTATCCAGTGCTCCAGACGCTGTATTAAAATTGAGTGATCAATCGTGTCAAATGCAGCCGTTAGATCTAGAAGTAAGAGAACGGATACATGTTTCTTGTCAGCAGACACCCTAAGATCATTCATTACTTTTACAAGTGCTGTTTCTGTGCTGTGACCTTTCCTAAAGCCAGATTGGAATTGTTGTGCACATTATTGTTCTGTAGAAACACATCCAATTGATGAAAGATGCATTTTTCTAAAACCTTGCCCAGAAAGGGTAGATTTGAAATGGGTCGATAGTTACCCAAAACAGAGGGATCAAGATTGTGTTTCTTGAGAAGGGGCTTAACTACAGCAGTCTTCAGTGAGTCTGGGAAGACGCCTGATTGTAGAGAGCTGTTTACAATTTTTAGGATATCTCCAATCACACTGTCTAAGACCTCTTTGAGAAAGGTGGTGGGAATTGTATCCAATGAACAGGAGGATGATGTCATCTGTGATATAGTTTTGCGGAGTTCGTCTTCATCAATTGCGCAGAACGATAATAGGCTCCCCCTGGAGAGATCTACCCTGGGACCATTAGCTGCTGTTTGAAGGTTTGCGCTAGCAGCAGCACCATTCATAATATCAGCTCTAATGTTACAAATTTTGTTGTCAAAAAAGCATGCAAACTCATTACACTTAGCTTTAGAGGCGGGAATGACTGCTTGTAGGACTGGGGGGGGGGGGTTAAAAGTCGATCAATGGTAGAGAATTGGACCCTGGCATTTTTCTTGGTCTCATTAATATTGCCAGAGAAATATGCCTGCCTTGCTAGACGCAAGGCTTTGTTATAGGCGACTGTTGACTTTTTAAGAATCTCTAGGTGGATGGTGAGTTTGTTTTTCTCCAGGCTCGCTCAGCTCTACGACATTCTTGCTTCAGTGAGCGTGAATGCTCATTTATCCAGGGTGTTACTCTGGTGTTATGTTTCTTTTTTGTTTTCAAAGGAGCCACTATATCAAGAGCTGACTCTAGTTTAAGATTAAACATTTTAACCATATCATTCACTGGGGGAGTATCGGGCAGGTGACGAGAGAACTCGTCGGCTGCAGAAGAGCTAAAAAAAACGCTTTTTTATGGTATATTCAGTGATGTTTTTCTCTAGATCAGAGACAGTCATATTAAAACACAGCCGATAGTGGTCTGATAGCTCAGGCCTTTCAATAGTCCTTTCCACAGTGATGTTCAGCCCTCTAGAAATCACCAGGTCCAGAGTGTGCCCATGTTTATGTGTAGGCCTCCTTTGATAAATTCAAAGGAGTGCAATAACTCTAAAAAACCCATAGCCATAGCATCTGTAGCATCATCCACATGATACATTAAAGCCTTTCCAGTTAGATAATGAGGCCTATGCATTGTTATTGCAATTGATTGGACCACAATCTACACTGGAAAATAATAATAATAATAATAATACGGGTCCATTTGGTTCCATTCTCAGAGTTACAGACCGCAAGGGTCCCTTTGGCTCCAATGTCAGAGTTAACACATTGAGTACGCCGACTGCCTTCAAAATATAGGCTATAGAATACCGGAGGTGTCTGATCGCTTTTACTTTGAAAGCCATGAACCGGAAACACTTTCCTAAAAAAGTTGACTTTACAAAGTGACCTCAACATCCCCGATCATCTTAATATATTGTTTTACGCTCCAAAAAGCATTCATATTTTGCGGGAGAGACGGATGAGGAGCAGAAAATAAGCGCCAGCATATCGCTCTATTCATCACCACGGAGAGCGCCCTGGATTAGGAGCTACGAGTCATTCTTTCCGTCTCGCTAACGTGGGAGTCAATAATAAGCTAATAGTTGCACTGAGCGTTAGCATACGGCAAGCAAAAAGCGAAATGCCAAAAAAATAAATAGGAAAAATTCTGAATATTAATATCTCGCCCCGCATCGCTGGGATGTCGCTAGGACGTCCTCAGACGTCCTTAGAACTCTACTCTACTCTATCCTATGACGTTCTCAGGCGTCCTACGTGCTGTAAGTGTTAAAAGACCCGAAAGGATACATTTTGACCCCTGGTGGTCAATTCAATTCAATTAAACTAGACCTGTACGTGCCCGTTCCCACCGGCCTACATGGAAACGATGGGGTGTGGAACGTGTGTGTGGAATGTGAAGTCGGTGGGTCAAACGGTTCTGGAGTTACGTGCATTACAACCATACGCACACACATACGCATGCAGAGACGTGGCGCATTTATAGTAGGACTAGACATGTACGTGCCCGTCGCAGTCGTCCACCGGCCTACTTGGGAACGATGCAACTTGGGAACGTAATGATATACTTTGCCATAGCACCCGTTTTAACTGTCAGCCGGTGTCCCACATGGAAATCTGTCTATGTGCCTGTGTGTGTGTGTGTGTGTGTGTGTGTGTGTGTGTGTGTGTGTGTGTGTGTGTGTGTGAAGACTGCAAACTGAAAAGTGTACTTGGCAATCAATTGGGCCCACTGGCAGAGCCTGATTGGTTGAGCCTGAATTGGCTGAGGCAGACGCTGGAAATTGCACAGGTGAAAGGAGTTGGCCTCATTAGGCCCACTGGCAGAGCCTGGCCCAGGTGAAAGGAGTTGGCCTCATTAGGCCCACTGGCAGAGCCTAGCCAGAGCCTTTTGTGGTGGTTCTGGAGAACCGCGGGTCCGACCGACTCGATACCTGGCACTGCACTTCCTGTGGGGGTGTGAAACGTGTGTGTCCAATGTGAAGTCGGTGGGTCAAACGGTTCTCGAGTTACGTGCATTACAACCGTACACGTACACACACACACACACACACACACACACACACACACACACACACACACTCACTCACTCACAGAGACGTGGCACATTATATAGTAGATGTGCGTGTTTTGACTTTGCCGAGCACTAATATGGAAGGTAGCAATGCTTCTGTAGGTGGAAAACATAATATCAGCAGGTTTATAAAATCACAGTTTCATGTGAATGGTTGAAGTGACAGACACTAACTATATGGAAAAACCCAGAGCATTAGGTACAAACTTACAGATTTATGTGCAAGGTTAAGTAGCAATACACAGCTAGCTACAGGGCTCAGTCAGCGCCTCATTATCCGTCTGTTGTTTGCCTAGAGAAAGAGGTCTGGCTCTGTGGATTCTGATGTTTTCCTAGAGACTGAGGGCCGATTCATACTCCTATTTTACCGCTGTTTCGGCGCTGTAGTGCCGAAATGATTTCGGCTCGTCAGAAATTTTCAGTAGCACCGAAGAGCCGAGTTTAGGACGGTACCCGCCCCCCCGAACCTCAAATGACGTCAAATTGTAGGCTCTACAGAGCCGAACCGACTTTTATTCGGCTCTAAAATAGGAGTATGAATCGGCCCTTACTGTATTGGAATTCTAACCACTTAAACCCCAAAGACTAGGGATGCACCGAAAATTCGGCCACCGAAAATATTCGGCCGAAAATGGCTAAAAATGTATTTTCGGCCTATTCGGTTTCGGCTCAAATAAGCCGAAAAATATCACCGAATAGTAGTAGTGGTCCTAAAGTTGTGAATCGAAATAAACTGCGGGAAAAACACAGATGTACAAGCCCAACGCGCTGTGCATTGCGACGGGTAGATAGCTTGTAGATCTGCTACTTTCAGCGCAGGAAGGGCGCATGCTTATGACGCTCTTGCATCAGCGCAGCAGTCACAACACAACACACGAGTCGAGCAGCAGTCACGGAATGCTTCAATGCACAGGCAGATCCGACACAACTTTATTGCATACATCTGTGCTTTCATCCAAGCTTCCATAGCCTTTTAAATCTTATTTCCCATCCACGGGCACAAGCAACGTGGTATCAGCAGCTCTTCCACCCGATCTGTGGACGGGTGGTGTTGACGAGGGAAGCTATAGCTAGCAATAGCATGGGAGCTAACGTTAGTTTTAACAGTACTTTCCATCCGTTCCCCAACACGGTAACACCTCACACAATGATACTGTATCGTTGCGTCTGCCCATGTTTAATGGTCATGAAGGGTTTCACTAGCAGGCAGACCTGTCAAAACGATGCACTTCCCAAAACTCAGAGACATGCCACCACCTATAAATTCAAACCCACCTCTGGAATATTGCTATCTCATTCCACTTTAATTTATTTTATTCCATAGTCTTATAGTTTTTCTCTAATAATGTTGTTTTTATTTGTTTTCTCATGTTCTCCTTGAAAAGTGTACTCAGAGAAGCTTTATATAAATAATATTATCACTATTATTATTACTACTTGTTTTATTGCCTATGCTTATGTAGAAAAAAAAGCTCACTGCTCAGGTCAAATAGGCCTATTGATATGCGATTCAAATGTGATTAATTGAGAGTAATTAATCACAAAGCCTCCAATTAATTATATGTTTTTTAATGGACCCATAAGTGTTTATTATTTAAGTTAGGTTTTGCCAAAATCATGTCTTTTGCCATAATCAGGTAGCTTTACAACAAATATGTATTCGGCTATTCGGTATTCGGTTTTCGGCCAACTGTTTCCTATATTCGGTATTCGGTTTCGGCCAAGAATTTCCCTTTCGGTGCATCCCTACCAAAGACGCTTAATTTTGAGGGGCAACATTCGCCAAATATAGCTGATCTACAGGTTCAAAGCGTGGATTGGCATGTTTGGCAAAGAGAATTGGTGTCGGTGGAAAGAAAGTACAGTTATATCTTGAGTCAATTTCTCTAAGACTGGAGGGTTTAAGACAAGTGGTTAAAGATAAAATGATACATAATGCGACAAGATGTACTGTACAGTACAACTGACTAAATGCAATGTGCCCCAAGGTTCGCACACTCACAGTAGCTACAGCCCTGTTAAATTATTGTAGCATTTAGTAGAAATACTACATCTGACAATTACTGTACATCAACAACAAAAATTATGAAATGGGACAATTCCTTGTTTCTCTGCCAGCTAGCTGTTAAATGAAGTTCTCCCTGTGCCACCATCTGCGTTCACATTAAGAGAAGGAGTTTGCCCTCCATACACACACTCAGTACACACACTTTAGTGTCATTAGCACAGAAGCATTTACATGACGGGAGCGAAGTCACAAATTACATCTAAAATTAGGATGGCTGAAGATCCACCATGGACAGCTCTGCTGGAATCCGACTTATGGAGGTTTGAAAATCCTGCTCGTAACTGAACAAAAGTTTTAACATCCCATAGCTGGTGGTGATGGAGGTGTCGTGTTGCCATAGCAACCAGATCAACGTTAAAAGCTGCCGTGGGGCTCAATCATTATACACGGAGTATACGCAAATAACATCCCTTAGCGGTGGGGTGCTTATATATACGGTCCTGGGAATAATTATTAAAAATAATTAATGTAGGCTTCCTTGGTGTGTAGGGGATGTGGGCTTTATGCTCCCTTGGTGTGTAGGGGATGTGGGCATTATGCTTCCTTGGTGTGTAGGGGATGTGGGCATTATGCTCCCTTGGTGTGTAGGGGATGTGGGCTTTATGCTTCCTTGGTGTGTAGGGGATGTGGGCATTATGCTTCCTTGGTGTGTAGGGGATGTGGGCTTTATGCTCCCTTGGTGTGTAGGGGATGTGGGCATTATGCTCCCTTGGTGTGTAGGGGATGTGGGCATTATGCTCCCTTGGTGTGTAGGGGATGTGGGCATTATGCTTCCTTGGTGTGTAGGGGATGTGGGCATTATGCTCCCTTGGTGTGTAGGGGATGTGGGCATTATGCTTCCTTGGTGTGTAGGGGATGTGGGCTTTATGCTCCCTTGGTGTGTACGGGATGTGGGCATTATGCTCCCTTGGTGTGTAGGGGATGTGGGCATTATGCTTCCTTGGTGTGTAGGGGATGTGGGCATTATGCTCCCTTGGTGTGTAGGGGATGTGGGCTTTATGCTCCCTTGGTGTGTAGGGGATGTGGGCTTTATGCTCCCTTTGTGTGTAGGGGATGTGGGCTTTATGCTCCCTTGGTGTGTAGGGGATGTGGGCATTATGCTCCCTTGGTGTGTAGGGGATGTGGGCATTATGCTTCCTTGGTGTGTAGGGGATGTGGGCATTATGCTTCCTTGGTGTGTAGGGGATGTGGGCTTTATGCTCCCTTTGTGTGTAGGGGATGTGGGCTTTATGCTCCCTTGGTGTGTAGGGGATGTGGGCTTTATGCTTCCTTGGTGTGTAGGGGATGTGGGCTTTATGCTCCCTTGGTGTGTAGGGGATGTGGGCTTTATGCTCCCTTTGTGTGTAGGGGATGTGGGCTTTATGCTCCCTTGGTGTGTAGGGGATGTGGGCTTTATGCTCCCTTGGTGTGTAGGGGATGTGGGCATTATGCTCCCTTGGTGTGTAGGGGATGTGGGCTTTATGCTCCCTTGGTGTGTAGGGGATGTGGGCATTATGCTCCCTTGGTGTGTAGGGGATGTGGGCATTATGCTCCCTTGGTGTGTAGGGGATGTGGGCATTATGCTCCCTTGGTGTGTAGGGGATGTGAGCATTATGCTTCCTTGGTGTGTAGGGGATGTGGGCTTTATGCTTCCTTGGTGTGTAGGGGATGTGGGCATTATGCTTCCTTGGTGTGTAGGGGATGTGGGCATTATGCTTCCTTGGTGTGTAGGGGATGTGGGCATTATGCTTCCTTGGTGTGTAGGGGATGTGGGCATTATGCTTCCTTGGTGTGTAGGGGATGTGGGCTTTATGCTCCCTTGGTGTGTAGGGGATGTGGGCATTATGCTCCCTTGGTGTGTAGGGGATGTGGGCTTTATGCTTCCTTGGTGTGTAGGGGATGTGGGCTTTATGATCCCTTGGTGTGTAGGGGATGTGGGCATTATGCTTCCTTGGTGTGTAGGGGATGTGGGCATTATGCTTCCTTGGTGTGTAGGGGATGTGGGCTTTATGCTTCCTTGGTGTGTAGGGGATGTGGGCATTATGCTCCCTTGGTGTGTAGGGGATGTGGGCATTATGCTTCCTTGGTGTGTAGGGGATGTGGGCATTATGCTCCCTTGGTGTGTAGGGGATGTGGGCATTATGCTTCCTTGGTGTGTAGGGGATGTGGGCATTATGCTCCCTTGGTGTGTAGGGGATGTGGGTAGGCCTATCACAATTATTACACAATTGTCTAATCGCAATTATTTGCGGATAATAAAGTTGACAATGTATCTTTTTAAAGTATAACATTTATAAAAATGCCAGTAATTTATTTATTTCTATTATATTTCAGATATTTGTCATATCTGCCCTTTGCACCTTTTCATTACGAAGCCTAAAAGGCAAACAGAAATGTAATTTATATTCATATTAAATGTTCCAATTATTTGTTATTTGTGTGACAATTAATCGTCAACTTAAATGTGTAATCGTGACAGCCATAGATGTGGGGCTTTATGCTTCCTTGGTGTGTGGAAGGGGTTTATGTCAAGCGTGCCTCGATTTGATTGGCATGATAAACTATAACACGTGACAACCATTTAAATAAACAAGCATTTATTACACGCGGAGCACGCTTAGAATGAGCGACCCCGTGGGAATGGCTTTCTCCTCCGTCAACTAATGAAAAGACACTTATCCAATGTCATGACATTCCCGTCCATCAGACCAGAAGAGCAGAGGCACATTACGGCAATTTGAGCCTCCCCTTTATTGGTCACAGATTAGTTTTTAGAATTGATTTCTAAGATTGGTATTGATTTACTCTTAAGGCAGGGCTCGGCCGGCCTACCACTGACCATTTAACCCCATGATGAGAGGCCCTTCTGGGTTGTTCTGAGGAGTAAACCTGAAGACAAAAGGTGATCAGTCTTTGCCACCAGGAGCCCTGGACGTTGGAATGACTTGCCTGAGGAGATCGGGCTACAGCAAATCCATGGAGCAGTGTCCTGTTGGCCAGGTGTAGCTAATCAGAGCTGATTACACCTCAGTAATGGCTGCGCCAAAGGCACCCTCTGTGTCAATTTTGAATAACAGGACGCAAGTATGTTTGATGCAGGTGTACAGGGCAAAGATGGTGGTCAGAAGATGGTGGCCTAGTATAGAGCGCCTATTTTCAACTAAGTATAAATCAGGTTTCAGTCACAACCTGTGTGTGTGCGTGTGTGTGTGTGTGTGTGTGTGTGTGTGTGTGTGTGTGTGTGTGTGTGTGTGTGTGTGTCTGCGTGCGTGCTTGCGCATACTGTATCTGTGACACAAAGATAATGAATCACAAACGACTAAAAATGATCAATCATGGTGGAGATGAATCATCTCATGAATCTCTTCCTGACTTCCTCTATATGGGAAGGTCATTATCAAAAGGAACAAACTGAATCAGATCATCTGATACTCAGGTTGAGTGGGGACCAATTGGAGGGCATCCCGGGGGTGCTCTCTGCTCAAACTGGCCATTGGGAGCAGTCTGTCACCGTTCACATACTGTGAGCACTGTGTTGATGATGGCCTGAGGACCCAAACGTCCCTTCTACAAAGAATTTACAGAAAATCCAAAAGGTCAAAAAGCCCAGAAGAACGCAAAAGTATTTCGTTTTTAGGCTAAAGTCCATCAGCTATAGACGAATGGGCTGTCAATTAGCCTGGCTAATAAGCCAGACTCAAATCACACTGTCGTGTGGAATTCGAGTCTGGAGATGCTGTGTATGGATCTTGTTTCTCAGGGGGCGGGTTCAAACATTTTCTCTTTGACGCAATTGGTCAGAGCTACTGTCAGTCAAAGGTCTCAAGCATTGAACGTCACTGTACCAAAGCCCACCCATATTGCATACCGTGTCCTGATTGGCCCCACCAGTTCTCTGGTGTAGGAAATGGGCGTACAATTGAGCCTCTCCAGACCGCAAAAGATCAGTTTCTCCAGATTAATTGCCGATCACAGATAAATGCAGATTACCTATCAGAATGTATATCGGCCGATATGGCCGATCACCGATCGCAGGCCGATTATCGGAGTGTCTCTAGAGTGAACCTTTAGAAATTCATTGCACCTGTACTCTCAAGCACCAACTGAATGACAAACAGGGTTTACATAGGCCTACAAACAAATCAAGGCAATGACATTTAAACCTCAGGTGTGGTGGTTAGCAAGGGTATGGTAGGTATAAGGAGGCGGAAAAACAAAACACAAATGCAAGGCCAAAACAATGTCCAAAATGGCCACCAGAAGAGAGTATCATAAATGTATCTTACGGAGGCCGCCATATTGGATTTCAATATGGCGGAGACATGGCACGCTGGCGACTGTACCAAAGCCTACACGGGTTGTGCAGCCGATGCGCTGTGATTGGCCAGTCGCTGTGATTGACAGCCTAAACCTAACCCTAACCTCAGTAAAACTATACCTAAACCTAACCCTAACCTTAACCTCAGTAAACTTAACTTGCCCGGGGGCGTGGTTATAAGTATAAGTGTAGGAATTAGTATGTAGCGGCACGCTGCCATTCAAAGTGACTACTGGCCAATCACAGCATGTCTTTTCTAGGACTAGTCACTGTGGAGGAAGTGATGTCACTGAGGAGGAAGACGCGGAAAAGATGCGCTGTGATTGGCCAGTAGTCACTTTGAGTGGCAGTGTGCTGTGCCTCCGCCATATTGGAAACCAGAAATTGCAGCCGCCATACGATACACATGCCCCAGAGCCATACCATACACATGCCCCAGAGCCATACCATACACATGCCCCAGAGCCATACCATACACATGCCCCAGAGCCATACGATACACATGCCCCAGAGCCATACCATACACATGCCCCAGAGCCATACCATACACATGCCCCAGAGCCATACCATACACATGCCCCAGAGCCATACCATACACATGCCCCAGAGCCATACCATACACATGCCCCAGAGCCATACCATACACATGCCCCAGAGCCATACCATACACATGCCCCAGAGCCATACCATACACATGACCCAGAGCCATACCCATACACATGCCCCAGAGCCATACCATACACATGCCCCAGAGCCATACCATACACATGCCCCAGAGCCATACCATACACATGCCCCAGAGCCATACCATACACATGCCCCAGAGCCATACCATACACATGCCCCAGAACCGGAGGAGACGTCTACCTGTCTATGCCACAAACCAGACCATGACACTTTCCGCGCGCAAGCCTTTTTTGTTGCCGTCCGCACATTCAGAGCAGTGCGCTCTAGCTGGGAGCATGCAGAACACACACTGACCACTCAGAGTTGCGTTGTACCAAAGATGGCGGATATTTACTGTAGGAAGATCTGCCGTCCCAATTTCCGCTACTGAGATTGTGGCTGGTCCCCAAACCCGACGTTGATGAAATGCTTTCTAGGCAATTAGAAAATGTGCTCTGGAGTTACTTGGTTCACAGACAGTCACGCAGGCAGGCTGGCAGCAATGATCATAACATCTTGCCAAAGATTTCTGCCGGTTGGGTACAAAAGAAAGTCCCCTTCCATTTGATGTGTGTGTCTAGTTTAGTGCCTGTTGGGAACTCAGCAATTAAATAGTATTATTTTATGTAGTTAAAGGCACATTTGAAAGGGGGGGGGGGGGGATACATATCAGGTCGACTCTAAGTCATAAGCCTATTATCTCTACGCTTGTCCTATTAAATATGACATATTTATTGAGCCTGGAAAAGGTTAGTGGAATGAGGGAAAAAAATAAGTGAGATTAAAATATCAGGTCTTTAGACAGGAGATCAATAGCATTTCACTGGGCTGACTGGCAATGTCCCTATGCCAATGGTACTAATTCACAAGCTTAAAGCTCAAACGTGATTGATCTATTAGAGTCCTTTTTCACAGCGGCCAAATAGTAAACACAGCTGTTACCAATGACACTAATTAAGGTTCCTTTCATTCCATTTCACAGTCATGCAGAGACACATTGCTATTATCAGATCACTGTGTGTTTGCAGATAATATGGACATTTACCCGGGACTTGTTATGGTGTGGCTCTCTGCAGGAGGCTAGTCGTCTATGAGGGTCTGTCTGTCTGTCTGATCTATGCTTGCAATCCGCTGGACAAATCAGTGCCAAACGTTGCATGCAGAGATGTACATCGTCCACTATTCCTCAGAGGTTTAATTGCTTTTTAAAAATATTTAAATGTAATTTTATGCTTTCATTTGAAATCAAAAACTAATCTAACAACTGCACATTTTTGCTAGGCCAAGTCCTAATCTGTGATTTCACAGATGTAACCAGTGTGAAAGGAGCCCTCCCACACACTAGTGATGTGTTTCTTAGACAATTAGCATAAAATGTAGAATTATGAGGTTTGACTATTCTCTTTCTGAACATTATGTTCCTGCGGACGACCAGTTGAAGAAATCACAGTGAGGCCTTAACCTATGCTTTTGTGAAATATCCGAGACCAGTAAGCTTTATGGCAGAAGCTTCTGAACATTTATTCTATTGCTAGTTTGACCCAAAACTGAGAATTGTAATCAATGTTTGGAATTGTAGATATATCATGGGCAGCCGATGTAATACAATAGATGACTGATGTCACATGCTGGTCACATGAAGACTGGGATCAACATTGGAGCCACAGCGTTCCCACGTATATTATAAAAGCTCTAGATTTTTGCCGTCTATATTTTAATGCCCTACTTGATTGTATTACAGCCTTAAAAGCATAAAAAGTAGCAATGTGAGCTTGTCGATCTGCTACTTTTGCATTTTTTTTATCTGAATCCTGAAAACCTGTCGATATTTTTACCTTACATAATTGTGGACATGATCGACTGGCTGGAACCAGATTAACCCTTGGACTACCAATCCCAATTTTTTTGTTTGGGTAACAAATTGGCATATTTTTTATTCTACATTTTCACATTAATAGAAAGATCTAGTGGTTTGAACAGATGGTTTTTTTATTTCTTTCATTGCTAGTGTATTCTCTCGAATTGCCACCAGATGGCGGGAACGCACCATTATGCAGATTTTGGCCAAAATAGACGAATCTTCCTAAGTCACTTCCGGTTCAACGATCGACAACATCCGGTATTATTTTGACCCTAGTCACTAGCTTGGCTGGTCCGGATTGCTAAGCTAATGCTATATTTTTCATAACTAAGTCAAATTAACCTCAAATCAACCCCAAAACATATCACATTTTTTACAGCGACGCACATAGAGACGGCGCGCATGCACGATAGCGCACGATCACGCGGATTTCGGCCGTTTTTTGGTAAATTACATCCAACATTAGTGATAGTAGCGAAAAAATATTAATTTTTGCTCCGTTGAACCCTAGATAACTGACATTGATTGACATTCCGTTAATTCCGTGAACGGGAGGTTTGTATTTTTAGAAATATTCAGTTTTTTCCGTTAATTGTAGCCCAGGGGTTAAGATCACAACTGTACATTAAAGGTATATTCAGTGATTTCACTCAAAAAACCTTAGGTTTCGTTTTTGGCTGGGACCTAAGCCTTTCATCCAATCAGGATAGAGAGCCAAAAACGAAACCTAAGGTTTTTTGACCCCCAGGGGTTAACTGGGGACAGGGAGGAACTCCTTATATCGTCAGCACACTCTATAGTAGAGAGGATTATCACAACAAAACAAAAAAATAAGTGATATTTGAATTAAGTGAAATCACTGAATATACCTTTAAGGTACACAGCCTTTATTGCAGAGGTCTCTCCAGTCAATACGAGTCCAGTGCGAATAGTGTTGATAAGGGAACTGAAATATATAACCCTGAATATGAGTGTTATAATCCTTCAGGGTTCCCCAATAGACCCCCCCCCCCCTCCCATTTGAGGGCTAATACAAGTTACAGGTATGGTGAAGTGTGAGATTACCATAATGACAGTAATCTAAACATATTTAAGGAGTTATGGCAGTGTACAAATGGAGTGTACAAATGGAACCAAATGGACCATAACAGGTCCATTTGGTTCCATTGTACTCTCTGAGAGTTAAGTTGACATTGATTTTACGATATAAAAATAAATTAATAAAAGTTATAATAAATTGAGGTCCCAGATATAAATGGCATTAAATGGGGGTCAGTAGCCTATGCATGTCAAAGTGGGCATCCTTCAAATTAAAATGATGAGAATCACTGCTAGAACTGCCATATCTTTTCAAATGGGGTCTTGCCCTGAAAATGAATTAATTTTACACTCTCAAGACTTAAAGATCTATAAGGGTCCATTTGGTTACCAACTCTCCATCATTTAGCTGGGGGCCACCTGGAACCCCTCAAGGACCACTGGTGGTCCCCGGACTACTGGTTGAGAACCACTGTTCTACATCTATTCTAAGCTTAATTAATTCATGAAAAGAAAAAATGTTTTCCGTGCGCGCAGGCGGGCTTGGCCCCCAGCCTGGTAACCTAGTCAAAATATGGCCTTTGAGGAAGATTAATTGGGGAACCCTTCACCCTTCACAAAACTATGCTTGTCAGCCCCCACTCCTAATGCACTGTGCATCAGTAGGGGAAAAAAGTATGCAATTGTTTTACTTAAGTAAAAGTATCAATACTGAAATGTAAGTGTATATGGAATTCAAAATGTACTCTAAGTACAAACGTATTGGCATCACCAAAAGTACTCACTATGCAAAATGTCCCATTTCAAGTTGTGAAAATGTATAAAACATATTTAGAGCAATCTACAAACTCACAATTGTGAGCTTGTACATCATCTATTTTAAAATGTATAAATGTATATTTGGCTGAAGTGGTTACTGCACACTTTGTAATAATAATCAAATTGTACAAAGTACAATATTGGAGTACAAAGTACAATATTTGGATCTGAGATGTAGTGGAGCAGTATTGTAAATTGTAAATACTCAAGTAATGTACAAATACCTCAAAATTGTACTCAAGTACAGTACTTAAGTAAATGTATTTAGTACTTTCCACAACTGGTGATACTGAAGTAGCTCGGCTACGACAGCCAGATGTTGAGTGTAATTAGTAGAAGGTGGACGTGCTTAGTATCGTCTAATTCTATTGACATATGCTCGTGACAGAGGCAAGGCTTCTAGGAGCTGTCTATATGGCTGTAAATGTGCTGTTAGCTAAGTTAGTTAACACTTCAAATGACAGAGCCGAGGGCTTCATTAAGTGGGTCAGGCGCAAGGTTAGGCGCCGCACCAGAACATGTCGGAAATTCGACAGGATAAGGTAGGCCTGTTGCATGTTCTTTTAACACTAGCACGTCTGAACTAAACTCACCTATACTACAGTCAAGATGACCGTGTTTTTCGTGCAATTCCATTGGCCACTCTCTCCCTGCATCTATTCTAATGAAGAGATCATTTGGACGGAAAAGTGCAGATATAGTAGGTATAAGTATGCCTAAAATCATATTTACAAAACGTTTCAGATGGAGAAAAAAAACAGAGATGATTTGAATCGAACATTTAGAAAAAGTCATGCAAGGGGAACTTTCTCAGAACTTCATGGGCAAAGAAAATCCACTTCAAAATCTCAAAATCGGTCAGAAAGACCGCGCCGACGTGCTAGTGTTAAAATGTTATCCCACAATTATTCACCCGGTGCCAATTGCCTAAACTGTAATCCTATAGGCACTACTCTCCCTCTGACAATCTGGGAACTATAAGAGACCCAAACTGAGCGCATACTTCCTTCAATGCATGAGGAGTGAGCAGGATGCTGACCAGGGGGAGGCAATATAGACCGATTCCGTACCGGTTTCATGGTCGCAGCCTACGTATTTCCTGTAGGCGGACTCGACGTAGCTGCGGGGGTAAAACCCTCACCAGGCGCACCTCTTCCACTACAGTGAACGGCAGAGTGACTGATGTTAGTTTGCCTCAAACTTTACTCCTTTACCTGCTTTTTTACTAACACTAACATTACAAAGATGCCCAGAACATCGAGATGAACCTGTGTAGTTTATGGCTGCTCCAACAGTAGTGGCAACATAACAAATAAAATAAAACGGAATGTCTAATATCCACCACGATGGCTGAGACCAGAGCCATTGAGTAATGGTTGAGACAAAGCAGTGAAGAATCCTGCAAGATACATAATTTCAGTCTTACCCAATACCCAATCTTTCTGTTTTATGAACACAAGGCTGCTGTATTTTATACCTCATACTAAGCATTTAAAGTATGAGGTATAAAGTACAGCAGCCTTGTGTTAATAAAACAGAAATATTTGGTATTGGGTAAGACTGACGTTATGTATCTTTCACTGCTTTGTCTCAACCATTACTCAATGGCTCTGGTCTCAGCCATCACGGTGGATATTAGACATTCCGTTTTATTTTATTTTTATGTTGCCACTACTGTTGGAGCAGCCATAAACTACACAGGTTCATCTCGATGTTCTGGGCATCTTTGTAATGTTAGTGTTAGTAAAAAAGCAGGTAAAGGAGTAAAGTTTGAGGCAAACTAACATCAGTCACTTTGCCGTTCACTGTAGTGGAAGAGGTGCGCCTGGTGAGGGTTTTACCCCCGCAGCTACGTCGAGTCCGCCTACAGGAAATACGTAGGCTGCGACCATGAAACCGGTACGGAATCGGTCTATAGAGATTACTGCATGTTTTTTGTGAGGCTACCTACCCTATAGGGGACACGGGGTGAACACGCAAACTCCACTTCATTTTACGCTCTCAAGAGTTAAATTAGTGTAAAACATCTGCATTACTTAACCCTGTAAGCCCCATCAATGCTTTTTTAGCAATTTATATTTTAATGAATTACTTAATTAATATTTTTTCCCCAGTTTTTTTCACCTAAACATCATTGATGTTCATTGTTTAGTCTTGCAATGCCATTGGTCATGATATTTGCATATAAATACCCCCACTTCAAAACTTCAAAATATATTAACTAAAATGCATCATGTAATATAATATGTTTGTGATCATTAGGAATGTCTATAATATGTTGTATTTATTATTGTGAAAGATCCCCCAAATGTAAATTATTCATTTATTATTATTATTTTAATAATTATGTGCATAATAATGTGCATAACATTTCCATAAAAAAACATTATTTATTTTTACATAATTTCCTCTGCAATGTCATAGTAGGTGAGTAAAAGGTGAGTAAAAATAATCATTTTCTGCTTTCTTTCGTTTTCACAATTTTAGCTATTTTTGACAGGGACAGGGGCATTCGGACAAGTGGCTAAATGTCTTGTTTTACAAACTTTTACGGAAATGTATTTATTATGTATTTACTATAGTCTTACTAGACCACAGGAAGTTACATCTGGCCACAGAAGATCACAGGATCTACAGACTGCGAAGGAGGTGACAAACTAACATATTGAGTCACACACACACACACACACACACCCGCTGTCAAAAAATCCTGAAATTGTTAAAATGAAAGAAAGCAGCAAATGAAAATAAATAAACACTCGTCTTTTAATTCACCTTAGTAACAACCTAAATCATGAACCTTGGTTAAAAGAAAAATAAGTTATCCTTTAATTAACAAGAAGACTACACAATTAGAGAATGTAGAAGAATTGTTAGTTTGATCAACGTTTGCCTGTTATCTCTCCTAATGGTACCAACATCAAGTCTTATAGAGGCTAAATCTCATCAAATGGTGGTCCGTGGCTCAAATGATGGATAATAATGGATAATATATGGCAAAAATATATGAAAAAGACAGTGATAAAAAAAGACAGTTGATTGGTATCCAGCCCGTCCATCCATCCCTGTTCATTCCAGTCTTGCCTGTTCTCCTGGCGATGGCTCTCTCTCAGCCTCGGCTGCTCTCATTTCCAATGCTAACACTGCGCCGTGAATCATCCTCCCTTGACATGAGTAATGCACCTTGTGCAACATTTAAAAGTCCTCCTTTCATAGTTTGATAGTTATTTTGTTTTGACGGGGACAACAGACCCCAAGGATTCTCTTTAGCATTCATCTCTGCCAGCCCTGAGAGGACATTATTAATTATCATTGGTCCATCGTCTCTGTAGCGTGGAAACCTCATAAGTCCAAGTCTCCAAGACTATTCAAGTGTCAAATTCTAAATTAGCAAAAGTAGCAGACAAGCGTGGTCATGGATTGGCTAATTTTGATGCTTTTGTGTGACGTTGATCAAGTAGAACAACACAACAAAAGACAAACATGTAGAAGATGGAGATAAGAGGTTTCTGCCCGACAGCGACGATATACAGTATTATGACGTGTAGAAACGAGAACTTTTATGCAGAATAGTCTTTTCAGCGGGATATCCCACAGCCGAGCCCAGTTCAGTGCCACCCAGTGCAGTTTATTCATTCGGTGCACACGGGGGACTCCGTTCACCTAAACTGCGGTTCCTTTTGGTGACAAGGCGGCGCTGTCAATTAGGTGTAGGGAGCTGGCATTTCATCCCTGCGTCAGCAGAGATGGTGAGCAGGCGGGGGAGGGAGGGAGGGAGGGAGCTCTCGCTCCCTTCCATCTGCTCACCATCTGTGGCATATAGGAGATAGAGTAGGAAGCCTCTCACTGTCCATCACATAATTATGTACTACAGCAGTGGTTCGCAAACATTTTTGGCTCAGGTCACCCCTGTAAATAACATTTTCATCCACGGCATCCCTGAATGACATTGTTACTTTATATAGCACCTTTTGTCATATTATGTAAACATGTAAATCTTTCCCCAAAGGTACAGTGACAAATATTTGTTTCCATTAGGACTGACGGAAAATAACTTTTATACTTGGTGTTTTACCTGCATTTCTATTCTTGGGGGAGCGATCACCAAAAATAGCCGATCTGAGACTAGGTACTGTAGGCTGAAAAAGACCGCACCAAGTACAGCTTAACTCGGGTAAGTGGTTAAACTTGAAGTGACAGATAAATTGCAAATATTATAAAAGTATTCTGAGGCACCGGCCTGGACTTTCATATATGAACCTTTATTGAAAGGATACGTCTCCTTTTTTCGAGGGGGTCCAACAGAAAACAGCAAATATAGTAGACAAAAACAATACATCCATGTATACATTACAAAACAAAAACAGAAAGCTCTCCCAAACTGGCCACTCCCACCCCACCTAGTAATCACCCAGAGAATAAGGCACTTAATGCATCACAGTACTCCGTACTATAAAGATGAGCATAGACCAAAAATCTAACCAAAAACCAATAACAGACTACAGACACTATGCACATGTGATAACATGCATTAACGGCATGAATAAATACACAAATACAAACGTGCACATGCAGTTTAGATGTTAAAGTACAGTATATTCACAGGCTTGTACTGTATGTAAGAAACAGAGAGAACAATCTGAGGCATATTAGAAGCAGCACCAGGGTATTTGAAGATGATAAGGATTGAAGGAGTTAATACATCTAAGAGAACTGGGAAGATTGTTCCAGTCGCCAGGAGCTTTGCATTTGAAAGCACGTCGGCCAACTTACTTTCTAATGTTGGTGGGGACAATGAAGTAAGGATAACAGTATCCTCAGATTATTATGGTGAGCTAAAGGGATGCAAATATTGTTTTAGATATTCAAGGTAGTTACAGTAAATGCATTTGAAGATAAATAGTAATTGGTGTACTCTAGTGCAGAAGCCCTGCACTAGAGTACACCAATTACTGTAGCACACCTGATTGTGTGGGGTGTCTAGCCAAACAGGTTATGTTAATATTATTCAGTAGTCCCTACTACAGAGGCTACAGAGAGAGAGTGGGGGAGGGGGGGTTCCAGCCCCAGTACATTCAACTGCTCAAGCCCAAAGCTAAATTCCAAGCCCAATTTCAATTATGTGACTGTAACTATCTAGTTCTGTTAGCATTTAAAAGATCCTGAAAGTGTCATGGAACAATAATCAAACAAGACAAAACAAAACAAAGGAATGTGTCCACTCCACAGAAACTGCCCTGCTGGCAGTCACAGAAGCACTACATGCTGCCCAGGCTGCTTCCCACTCTGCAGTCCTGATTCTCCTAGACCTATCGGCAGCCTTTTACACAGTGAACCACCAGCTGCTCCTAGACACCCTAGCGGATCTAGGCATCGGTGGGACGGCAGTCACGGCACTAAAGTGGTTCTCCTCCTACCTCACCGACCGGACCTACCAGGCTTCCTGGAAAGGTCTGTTATCATCCCCCCGAACCCTCCAAACTGGGGTCCCACAGGGATCTGTACTTGGTCCCCTCCATTTCTCACTGTACACTAAATCCCTTGGCACTATCATCTCTGCTCACAATATATCCTATCACTGCTACGCCGATGACACACAACTGTTTCTATCCTTCCCCCCCTCTGCCACTCAGGTGGAAGAGCGCATCACTGCATGCCTGGCTGATATCTCACAGTGGATGTCCTCCAACCACCTCAAGCTGAACCCAGACAAGACTGAGCTTCTCTTCTTCCCTGCTAAGTCCTGCCCTATGCGGGAGCTAACTATTTCCGTAGACAACGCCCTGGTAACGTCTGTCCCAACAGCCAGGAATCTTGGTGTTGTCCTGGACAGTCAGCTCTCGTTCAAAACTCACATCACAGCTGTCACTCGATCCTGTAGGTTCACACTCTATAACATACAACGAATTAGACCGTTCCTCACCCAGGAATCAGCCCAGCTCCTTTTTTTTTTACTTACATTTTTATCCCACGATTTTGTAACCCAGTTTTCTTTTCACCCAGTTCCAATTATCTAATGTAATCCTGGGCACTACACTTCCTCTGCCAACCTGGGGGGGCAGCGGACTGACCTCATGCCTCCTTCTATGCATGAGGAGTCCAAGCTGCTTCTTTTCACCTGACAGAAGGGAATTTCCCCGGCCGGACGTAGCGCGTGGAAGGGACACGTTATTCCGACCAGTTCCTTTCCCCTCCATCAGGCGCCCCGGCTAGCTAGGGGGAGGTAGTTTTAGAGACCAGGATTATGGTATGTTTTTGTGAGGGTATCTACCCTAGGGGACACGGGGAGAACATGCAAACTCCACACAGAAAGGCCCTATCGCCAACCCCCGCCTCGGGTATGGGCACTGATGACGCGGGAACACGCCGCCAGCACCCACCTGCCATCTCAATATACAACCCACAATGTACTATAATATACTCCATCAGTTTGTGAAAAGTGCTAGCATTGTAAATCTCAAGTCAAAGTGGTAGCACGGTATATACGTCCCTTGAGGTTTTCAATACCCAGATATATTTGTTGTATTTCGTTTTATATCCTATATATTTGTGGAAAATTATCCAAAGACTAATTATTAGTACTCATCTGGGGAATTCAGTTGAAAATGTCAGGATATGTCACTCCAGAGCAGACGTAGAATACGCACATCGACAGGCTGGGTGCTGGGCTAAAAGAAACTTAAGTGAATTGGATGGAGCCCGCACACCATAGGTACTAGCAAGACGTTCTTTATTTAAATACTGACAACGTTTCGACACAACACAACTATTAAAGTGACAAGACCCCTGTCTCAGTAACTTCACTCATTACATCTCCCCCTTCAAGCTGATTAAATCCCAAATGGAGTGATGAATGTCGTGAGCCTTACGCTGTCCTCATTGTAGTGGAATCTGGTAGAACCCGCTTGCGGCGTCCAGTGACGTGAACAGTTTGGACCCGGCGAGTCTTGGCATTATTTCTTCCATAGTCGGCAGTACATACTTTTCCCGCTTCACCGCACGGTTCAGCTTCCTGAGGTCTGCACAGCATCGGACCTCCCTCTTGTTGGGTTTGAGCACCGGCACCATAGCAGCGAACCACTCTGTCGGCTGTGTAACCTTTTCAATTATGCCCTCGTGTTGCAGTTCTCTTTTAACCAGTGGAACCAGTGGCAGAGGTATCCGCCTGGCTGCATGCACTGCATATGGCTGGGCATCCTCTTGCAGGACTATTTTCACAGCCTCTGTTTTCAGCAATCCACCTGATCTGAAGAGGCTGCTGACCTCGTCCACGCGCCTCACCAGACCCATCCCTACAGCCTCAGGGCGACCTAACAGGCAGTTGCATGTCCCCCTTATCACGTACACTGGAAATGTATATTGTCTCTCCTTGTAGCTGGTGGTGGCCACAAAACGGCCTATGCAGCTGAGGTTGCCCCCTGGGCTTATGAAGCGTGTGTCTGGAGGTCCCAGCTTTATTTTTGGCTTCATCAACTTGAATGTGCCTTGATCAATAACTGTAAGGTCGGCCCCCGTGTCTATTTTGAAGGTTACAGGCATGTTGCTTATAGTTAGGCCAACAGTCCAATCATCCTGCTTAGTCTCGGCGCCCACTTCCCCTAGAAAGTAGGGCTGCTCCTCTTCAACCTCTCTCACTCCGTTTGAAAGACATGCACGTTCCCAATGTCCCCTTTTGTGACATTTATTGCACTTACCTTTCAATGCAGGGCAGTGTCTCTCGTCAGAGTGTTGGGGCTTTCCGCATCTCCCACATTCCTCCCTTCCATGGGCTGCAGCTGCATGGCTGCTGTTGTCTCTTCTTTGCCATTCATTGTCTCCACCAGGCCGAAGGCATGTGGGGAGAGTATGTTTTGCACTTCGTCCGTGTGTCCGTCCGTCCGTCCGTGTGTCCGTCCGTGAACAGCTAATCTCGGCCACCGTTAACCCGGTCGATGCCAAATTTTGCACACACACTCCCTGGATGCCAACCATGAACCTCTGCCCCAAACTTTCCAGAACGGCCTGTTATAGCGCCACCAGGAGGCCGCTTTGTGCAAAACAAGTTTTTTCACAGTACACCTACAGATTTTGTCCAAACATCACGCAAATTAGTACACAGTCTCTCTAGAGCCATTCAACGAAACGGGTCTTTCAGATTTCTCAGACTCCATCCTGATTGGTTAAGATTGGCTTCCAAAGTTCACAGGAGTGCTCAGTTTCAAACAAAATGCTGCAAATCATGAACACATTGCGTGATTTCCGTGAAATTGTGCACGCACATTCCCACTAGGCCGAGGACGAAATGCCACATGAACAATTTCAACTCAGCCTCAAGGTGGCGCTATAACTGGCCGAAAAGTGTTTTTACCTCTAACTGCACGGATCTGTGGATAACCTGGTGGAGACCTGTGCCCAGAAGGGCACTTTTTCTAGTTTTTCCTCTGTTGTCCCTCTCGCCGTCCCACAGCATCAACGTTAGCCAGCGGTGCCACTGGCTGGTTGGCCTGGAGATTAACCTGCCTCGTTATCTCCTCCGTCTGGCGCACCTCCGCGATGACTTTCGCCAGGGTTAACTCCGCTGTGAGTTGAAACCGTCGGGAGAGCTCCTTGTCCCGCAAGCCAATGACAAGGCGTTCTCTGATATGCTCGTCCCGCTGGATCCCGAAATCACAGTGTTCAGCCAATTCGTACAATCTTCTGATGTACATCTCCGCCGTTTCACCCTGTTGCTGGTCACGTTGATAAAAACAGGCTCTCTCATGTATAAGATTGCGGCGGGGAACGAAGTACTCCTCAAACGTTGCCAACCCTTCATCGTACTTCGTCTTGTCCTCCTCCGTAGCAAACGTAAATGTACTGAATATCCTTTCAGCCTCGCTGCCCATCGCATAGATGAGGGAACTCACTTGAACGTCACCGTCATCTTTATCCAGCTTTGTAGCCGACCTGAAGTGAGAAAATCTCCGTTTCCACTCCTCCCATTCCTCTGGGCAGTCAAACTTGAATTCACTCGGTGGATTAAACTTCGGCATTTTCGTCCGTCTTTCGTCTGCCCGGTTCTGACACCATGTAATGTCTGTCGATGTGTCTCACAGGACATATAATATCACAAGCAGACTCAGTGAGCTCTCATGTCAGTTGTAGTAGTATTTATTTAACTTCCCTCCAAAAGCTCGGGCAATACATTAACTTCCTTCATGACGCATACCTTTCTATAAATGTAACAGTCCATTCATAATATTTTGTACCAGCAGGGAAAAGGTGCATTGAACAAAAGATAACTTTGTTATTCTCATGCATAATGGCAAATAAAGTAGTGAATTAATATCAGATCTTTAGCAGAACACGCCAATTTAAAACAAGTTAATGTTTCTCTGACTCAGAACAAAGACTATTATAATTGCTCCTGCATGAAATCTCCTCCGCTTGAGTGTGTGAGGAGATACACCAACCAACACTATGCAACTATGCAACAGATAATGCCATTTCCACCAGGGATGTGACTGATTATGCAATTCTGAAGCCAATATTTATTTTGGAGAGGCAAAGTGTACTGACAATCTGCCCACCAGTTATTAATTTAATACATAAATTGATAAAATGGGGTGAAAACAAAACCTCGTCTTGTCCAACTCAGTTGCTGCTGGAGGAAATGAAGTAGGCTATACATTTTGTCTTGTGAGAAGTATGTTTTGGCACACCCATGAGTCACGACCACATACATACAGTATGCATTGATTTATTAACAACATGAACCCTACGTCTCTATTCCGTGGCAAACATTCAGAAATGGGAAAAAATATGTTTCTAAACATTTCCAAAAATAGCAGATGGGCCTGCGAAGTGACTTGCTGTGAGCTTGTGGATCGGCTACTTCCACTAAATGTAGGGCTTATAAATGGTTAATGGACAGAGCACAGCTGTCACCATGTCTGTACTGGTCACACACCAGCTAGGAAACAGACTAAACAGTACTTAAGCTAAGTGTTGATTCTGACAGCAATGTTGATTTAGTTTTAGTCATAGTCTTTTGAATAAAATTCCATTAAGTTTTAGTGATTTTAGTCAAAGCTTTAGTCATCATAGCTTAGTTTCTATTTAGTTTTTACTTTTTATTTAGTTTGACAGTGAAAAAAGGTAGTTTTCGGCATAGTTCTAGTCGACGAAATCCACCTTCTTCCAACACACCTTTGCAGTACGGGGTTTGCTCAGGGTAGACGGGGTTAAGCAAATGTCAATGGGATCGTTTTTTAAGATAGTCAATAACCTCACACCTACTACTAACGCCCTGACAAATCTATTAAAGAATGTGTAACACTGGTTTCTTTACAAATTGGCCTGAAAAAATCTTCAGGAGACAACGAGGGTAATGTCCATGTCTTTTGTACATGTACAGTAGTAATTGTTTATGCTATGTTGCCATACCCTGATTGCAGTGATGTGGTCAGGAACGAGACGAAGCCGAGTTCCGCAAGCTTCACTGAAGTGCTAATAATCACAGTAAAGCTCAGCACACCCTCTTCTGTAATATTGCGAACAGTTATTGCGAACAGTTACCAACAAAACAAAACACATCTAAATGTATTCAAATTGTGGGGAAATTCACTATCAAAATAAAAATAATGTTTCAACCTCTGTTTCCCTGTAAATAGAAAAGATAATTTGAATGAGACATGGAATAGTCTGTTGATTCAAAGTAGCAGCGCTCAGCTGTTACAGAGGCTCCATCTAACCAAGCAACACAGCTGAGCTGTCAATGCCGGCCCGGCGCAGTCAGTGGTAGGATTTCCAATATAACCGCGTCACGTGGGGTAGCGACGCGTTGTGATCTTGTAGATCGGCTATTTTTGTTGCACGATACCGTCGTACCACAAAGTACTACACAAGTGATGCACGATATAATCGGTAGCATATCGAAAAGATCGGTCTTAAAATAATACAGATTATTTTCACAGATATTGATGACACATTAATAATGTGACCGTCAATGACTCGCTTCTGTTTTGTGTATTTCTAATGTTTGAAGGCAGCACAAGTATAATATCGGAATCGGCCAGAATCGGATCAGGAGAAAATAATGTTTTTCATCTCAAGGACCCCAAAAGGTTCAAAGTTCAAGGTTATTTAAAGTCCCTGAAGGGCAAATTGGTTGCAGCATCATAGACAGACATCACTACATCAAACGCAATAAAATAAAACATACTACAATACACATAGCAGATACCAGAAAAGGTACAATAAGTGCACATTTGACCTTAAAGTGCAAGGTGTTATAAAGTGCTATGCAATAAAGTGCACATTTACATAGAAAGTGCATGTACATAGGCACAGAAGACAGAACCGATAAAGTGCTCATAAGGCCTGATTATCTCCATGACCTTCCAGCAGCATTCAGTGTACAAAGGAATGTGTGTACCCATGTTTGTATTGGTACGAGGGGCCCGCAAGCGAAGGCTAGATGGAACAAGAATATGTGTACCCATGTTTGTATTGGTACGAGGGGCCCGCAAGCGAAGGCTAGATGGAACAAGTTCGTATTCTAGCATCAGAACGAATAGACAGAGCTTTGTTGTTTGTTGTTCTAGGCTGTTCATCTGTGAGCCAATTACCATAGAGGCCACTTTACAATTTTTACAAGGGAGCTCTGATACAAAGATTGCCATACCAACATATAATCGAGAAGGAAATGACAGACTCGATGTAGGCACTGTAAAACAGTTTCATTAGTGTCTTGTCGACATTGAACTTAGCCAGTTTCTTTAAACAGTACAGGCGTTGTAGGAGTGGGCCGTGGCTCAGCGGTCGTGACTGGCTGGTAGTCCAGTCTGGCAGTCTATAGCATAATCGGAATTGGCAATATCGACCATAAAAATGCCATATCGGTATCAGAATGGTCAAAATAATACAGATTATTTAATCGGATTTCACCAGCAAAAAATACATAAAAATGAAAAATAATTCTACATTTAATTTGTGTACTGATCTCATTTAGTAGTCATTCAGTTGTGAAAACAGACACTTGGAAAAGAGTATATGCTATTTATTGATTTAATACTTTATTAACAGGCTTTGGGCTAAGCTCCTAGGGCATAGGCTTGATTCCATTGTGGTCCTCTGTATAATATCGGAATCGGAATCGGTATCAGCAGATATGACTGCAAATAATTGGAAATCGGTCATAATTTCATAATCGTGCACCCCCTAATATTTATAGCTGGATACAATCTACTGTCTGGCAATTGACAACACTCTTCTGGGGGGGATTGTGGGGAACGTCTAAAATCTATGCATAGCTCTTTTGTTTTAGAGACAATAAGCTGCAAGAAGGCGTTGTCACACCAGGATAGGAAGTCATCAAGCAGTCATCGTTGACCGAGTCGTCAGCGTAATGATGAATCTGTTATGAAAATGGCTATAACAGTTGTTGGTATAAAGAATGTATAAAAAGGCAGATAGAACACACCCCTTGAGTGAGCCAGTAGAATATGTCAGGAAGCTAGACAGTATCTCATTAACCCTTACACGTTGAGATCTGTTCGTTAAGAAATCAAGGATCCAGCCCACCAGACAAGGATCGACATACACCAAAAGAGTTAACCAGTTTCTCAACCAAAACATGGGGCTCTATGGTACTAAACGCTGAGGAGAAATCAATAAAAAGCAGCTTGGCAAGGGTTTTACTACCTTCAAGGTGCTTGAAGTAGTTGAAGGTAGTACATATAAAACTATATGTAATTGGCCGCCGACCCCCATCTGAAAATATGTTGTTCCAGGGACCCCCACACCCAGAAGCAAAGATTTGAGTTAAAATCATTTGCTCTGAAAGAATATATATTCAAAGATCTGCCACATTTTCACAATTTTTCAAAAATAGAAAGCAGATTTTTTTTTCAATTGCTAACGTACAGTATAACATAATGCTTTAAACACCAAAAGGAGTTCACGTCCTGAATGGGTTCATGTCTGACTGAACCACATGTCGTTTTCATTTCTGACTAATAAAGTATTGAAAACCTTTTGAGTCAGCACTGCCCCTGTCCAATATCCAGCTAATCTGACCACCAGACACTACAAGATCATTTGGTTTGAACCCTCCCGCTATAGGGGTACATGGTTATCTTCAGCGCAGTTGAGACACTGCACCATGTAACAACGTGCTGTGTGTGAGAGTGTGTGCCTGCACTGTATGTGTTACTTTCTATTCATAGGTTGCTCATTAACATCATGTATTGGTCTCAGCTTGTCAGCAGGAGCGTTAGAGGAAGGTATAGACAAACGAGGGAGTTTGTGAGAGAGCGCACACACACACACACACACACACACACACACACACACACACACACACACACACACACACACACACACACACACCATGTGGAGCAGGTGTCACAGATGTCCAGTAGCCTAGTAACTAGGCTCAGGTATTTTTACTATTGTAGTATTTCCAATTGTAGTACTTTATTACTTCTACTCCACTACATCTCAGAGGCAAATATTGTACTTACTGGTCTCTCCCTGAGGGCGAGAAGCGACATCGAGGTTGCGCTGAAACAACAGGTCTTGGAACGCTCATATGGACCTTTTTTCCTTTTAATTGAAATTGGTTTTTTGGGCCGGGTAGAGCGTAAAATGTGTGCTAATTAGTTAGGACAGGCGGGGCCTCGGCCAGCTAAGTTAGGGCCCAGTTAAGGCCCAGGTCTGGGCCTTCATTTTCCCGCCTGAGAACTCTAGTTTTTGCCGGCTGCCGGGCGCGGCTGCACTAATAACCTTGGGGCGGGCCTGTCTTTGAAAATAGAGGGTATGCGCGTGACATCATCATACCTGGAAGTTATGCGGGAACGCCCACTGAGTGGCAAAAACTACTTTCTGGCCTTGACAGCCCATTCATCCAAACAGAAAAGTCCTGTCTGATTGCATTAAACAATGTTAAATTCACCAACATTGCAGCTGTACGAAAAGCTTGAATTATCCTCTTTCTATCCTAAAAGTTTTTGTTTCATAAAAATCCACCATAGAAACATTATGAGCTACTTTCTGTCAAAAAATGCCCTGTCAGAGTTTGGAAGTGCTTGTTTTCCATAACACAACATTTTGCTGCCTCCTGCATTATGTGACATTTAGAAACAGGTGGTACGCAGGACAGTTGAGTGATTTCCAACGAGCGCTTCCAAACTCCAACACTCCATGCTGCTCAATGTTTTGCCACTCAGTCTAGATGAGGGGGGCGTGTCCTGATGGGAAAATCATGCATGTGCTTTAAGTACATTTTGATACCAATCCTTTTGTACTTTTACTCAAGTAAATTTTGAATTCCAAACTTAAAGAAATGAACACTCCTGCAGTGGAATCCTTGTTCTAACTCAGTTCATTAATATACATATATTCATTAATATTGAATTACTGCAAAAAAGGATGTGCAAACTTGCAATTTTCAACTTCAATCTCAGCTCTTCAAATGTTGTAAGTATCATAAAGTAACAGGCATGCTGGCATTAGATAAAAGATAAACGGCCCAGGCCGTAGCGTAACGGTCTGGGCACCGGACTGGTGATCCAGTCGCGGTGTGCCGCGGGTTCGACTCCCGGACCCGACACGGCCTTTACCGCATGTCATCCCCCCATCTCTCTCCCGTTTCCTGTCAGCCTACTTTCTATCCCTTAAAAAATCAATAAAGGCGTAAGCCGCAAAAAAATATCTAAAAAAAAAAAAAAAAAAAAAGATAAACAAGAAAACATGTTATCAGCTGATTTCTTCAGTTGAAGTTAAGAATCCATAAACTATGAATAGGTTGCTAGTCTCGCATTGCCTCTCCTCTCGCAATTTCAAATGCTTCCGCCATACAGTCTGGAGCAACGGAAGCTCTATCATGAGATAAAGCTAAAGTGGAAGCATTTATAGCTTGCTGCTTAGCAGAAAAGGAAAAAAAAATAAAAAATGTTAAAGGAGCTATAACATAAAATTCAACTTTTTCAATTTATTTTGTATTTTTAGTAGGGATGCACCGATCCGGCTTTTTGGCATTCGATACCGATTTCGATACATGGGGGTCCAGTATCTGCCGATACAGAGTACCGATCCGATACCCCCCACAAAGAAACGTAATAACCTATTAAGCTGTATGCCTCACTGTGTGGAGTCTGGAATCATTATTTTGTGTAAGGCAACATCAAGGCTTGACTTAAACATTACTTTCCCAACTTTGTAAAACAAAATGTAACAAACACAGATATAAATGCACTGAATTATTTATTAAATAACTGTGCAACAATTAGACCAGGTTAATGTGTGCGCAGGCTAGCCTGGCTGCATTCCACATGTTATACTGTCAATACTACACTGCTGTGTCACAGAGGAGGTAGAGTTGTTTTCATACTGTAATTACACATAATTATCAGATCGGATCGGATCGGATAATGGATCGGCCACCGATCCGATACCCGATCTAGAATTTTAGCCTGGATCGGCGCCGATCTCCGATACGAGTATCGGATCGGTGCATCCCTAATTTTTAGGGCTCCCATATGTGTTTTCTATCCACACAAATAACCAATTTTGAACAATCAGGCTTTCATATCATATAGGTGCTTTAATAGAAATTGCTCTCAGGAACAGCTCAACTGATTTTGGTCTCATCGTGATGTCATCAATGTCACCCTAATTTGTATAATTCCTCCTCTTCTTCAGTCTTCAGTTCCAAATTTGCATGTCCACTTTGTTTACAATGTTCACTATTGATGATTTTCCAAGCTGGCATGGAATGGAAACAAGCCTGTTTTTATATAGCATCAGTATTATAATGACTCAAATATTAAATAATCTGCATATCAGCACCCCCACCACCTCAGGACATTGTGGTACTGCAGCTAAAACTGCTTTCAAAGTCCAGAAATAAATGACAAGGCCTGGTTACATCAGAGTGGTGATTGAGGCTCAAACCATTAGAAATAACTTTGATGGACATAGACAATATGATATTAAATATTAAAAGCAGTTTTAAAATGCATGTTATTTGCACTTTAAGACTTTTTTTAAATATTTTTTTACGAACGGAAATGTCAGCTTACCACTAGGTGTAGTTCTATAGCATTCGGAAATTGTGGAATAGTTGTCTGGCTATGCAAGCCTCTGACTCTGGCTCTTTTCTATTTAATACTTTGTATGCCAGCTAGCATTAGCATTTATGAAGATAAGCTATCCACGGCCTGCCCCCCCCCCCCCCCCCCCACACACACACACACACACACACAGATGCTGTCGCAGCCCGGTAATAAAGCTGTTAAGAGTCACTCAGATAAATGGGGTGGCAAAAAAATGGCATTTACCCTCTGTCCCACTCGACTCCACCTCGTCTATCCGCTTCCCCGCGGTTATCTTGTGGCCGTGACGTTTGTCAAGCACTCTCACACAAACGTGCCAAACCCCGGAGACATCCTGCAGACCTATTATCTAGTCACGTCAACCAACCGTCCCGGTTGACAGTCGATGGACTCTGTGGGGCTTTGTGTCAGAGCGGGTGGGGCTGAGGGAGGGGAAGGGGGGCTCAGATAAGCCAGTAAAGCGAATTGTATTGATCTAAAACCAGTGGTCCTTGAGGAGGTTCCAGGTGGTCCTATGATGGAAGAGCTGGTAACCAAATGGACCCTTATAGATCTTGAGAGCGTAAAATGAAACTAAATTTGGTTTCATTTCACGCTCTCAAAGACTCAGTGCATTTTTTATTTTATTTCTATAATTCTTATCCCACGATTTTGTAACCCATTTTTCACCCCCCGTGTCATTTATCTAATGTGATCCTGGGCTCTACACACCCTCCGCCAACCTGGGGAGAGCAACGGACTTGAAATCATGCTTCCTTCATGCATGAGTGTCCAAGTCACTCCTTTACACAGGGGGAGTTTCCCTGGTTGGACGTAGCGTGTGGAATGAACACGTTATTCCAACCAGTTCCTTTCCCCTCCATCAGGCACAAGGACAACATTTTTATACTTGTTTGATTGAATAAAGAAGCCTTGGAGTCAAAGTACTTGGTCATCATTGAAACAACAAACAGAACATGGTACCAGGAGTAAAAACTCAACTATAAAGCAAAGAAGAAATTGCAGCGATCAACATGGATATAGATAAACCAGAGCGTTTGAAGCTGACTGGGAATGTCGACAGCAATTGGCGTGAGTTCAAACAGCAATTCCAGCTGTACATTCCAGCTATGGGACTGGAAGAAAAAGTCGGATGCAAGGAAAGTAGCATTACTTCTTACAATGGCAGGCCCACAAGCTATTGCAGTGTACAATACGTTTGTCTATGACAAGCTGGATGACAAAAATAAATTGGATAAAGTGCTCGAGAAGTTTGATGCACATTGCTCTCCGAAGAAGAATGAGACATACAAGAGATATGTATTTTGTTCTCGAGTGCAGCAACAGCATGAGCCTTTTGACAGTTTCCTCACTGATCTGAAGCTAAAAGCTCAGACATGCAACTTTGGTACTCTGAGGGACTCACTGTGTTCTTCTATTTTGATTGATTGATTGAAATATTTATTAACAGTTTGTAGAATTTACAGTACATTTTAAGCACAAACTCAATACAAAGACTGTCAACTGTGAGTGGACGACCCAATTAAGCATTACACTTGTTTACAACAGGGTCCACATTGTTCAATTCATCAAAACATTTAAAGACATACAAACATTTAGAGACATACAAATAGACATTTCTATGTAGCTAAAGAACAGAACAGGAATTCATCATATAGCTGTGAGGCGACAGCACTACCGACCTGAGAGTTAAATCGCCCCCTAAGAGTTAAATTATTGTTAAACATCAGTGAATGTGTGACAGACAAGCATTGTTATTTTGATCGTTTGCCTGTTAACTCCTCTATGCTACCACATCAATACAGCATGGAGTTGTGGACAAAATCGATAACAAAATAATCCAAGTCTTGGGTCTGAGAGGCTAAATCTCATCAAAATGATGAGACGCCAAATAAATAATGGTCCGTGAGAGGAAAAAGGTTGAAAACAACTGACCTACATCAGTGGTTCTCAATTTTTCTACACTCCAGTCTCATTCTGCTTTTTGGACTTAATTTCCGTTATGAATAAAGTATTATTTGGACATTGTGATTATAGGACACTTTAATGGTTTGCGTCGTGTAGTTCTGGGAGGCGTTTAGGAACATTAGGAAGAAGAAGCCACATTAGGAAGAAGAAGCCACAGCCTTTGTTCTACGACACTTGCATTTGTCTGTCTTTTTAGTACCTTTCAAGCTGTTGTTAAGTAAGTGGCTGATAACCCTGGTTGTTTCATCCCATCAGTCTAACGAGCAGACGAGAACATTTCAGGTCAGTGTGTGTTGAGCTCTGTTCAGCTAATGAGACGAATTAACGTGAAGGTAACTTAATTCAGCCATGAGTAAGTGAACGCCAATAGCTAATCGGCTCTTGTTTGAGGGGTCTCTCAACATTCGCGAGGACATGCGTGAAAGCACACACACACACACACACACACACACACACACACACACACACAAGAGCGAGAGAAAGTCACAGTGAGACAGTGATAGACAGATAAAGTGAAGAAGTGAATACAAATAGAGAATATTGCTTTTGGAAAAATAAAAAACTTGTATATTCTTTCCACTCCCAAGTGAAATTGTTCAGGCAGCAGCAAGAGGAGGCTTTGTTGGCCTCATGCGAGTTTCTGTCGTAATAAATTGTACGATGACACGTACTGCACTGAATGTTGGCGCCTTTCTATCACACTTTCCGCTGCTCCCGCTGACATTTTTGGCAGCAATTAAGTTCAGTGGATGATGGCTGTTCTTACGAGCCGGCGGACATCAAAAGGTATACGGGACAGTCACTCTTTGATGTTAATCTAGAGGCACCTCCAAGTGTGATAAATGCAGTGCGAGTCAGATTGAAATATAGAAAGTGTCAGGTTGATGTACTCCAAGTCCTTGTGTGTGACTAATGCGTCTTCTGTCTGGTCTGTGAGATCTGGAACTCTGCCACGATGTGTCAGCTGAGCCAAAAAGGACCAAAATAGAGCATTTCAAGCATCACGGCAAAGAAAAGTAGAATAACTAGAATTCCCTTCATGCCCAAGGGGGGGCATGAACTGAAGTAGTTATTGTCAAAATACTTTCAAAGTGTTTCACTTACTGTTCAAAAGTAGTTTTGTTTGTTTTTGTAAATAGCAAAAATGGACATCAGCCAGTTTCACTCTTTTGTGTGTGTGTGTGGGGGGGTAGCTTATTATTGTCTGTACCAGCTGGTAACCCCCCCCCCCCCCCGAATGACGGTGGCCGAGAGTCGGACTGAGAAATTAAAAAAAGGGAAAGATTCAGAATATTCTTCTCTCGCCTGGTATCATGGAGGATACGTCCTTTGAACGTGTTGGTTGGTATCCCTAGGACGTGTGGACACGTCTGATGGACGGAACCAGGACTTAGGTGGGCGGCGGTGGCTCAGGGGTAGAGTGCCTGGATGGTAACCGTAAGGTTGCCAGTTCGAACCCGGGCTCCCCCAGAGTTACTGTCGAAGTGTCCTTGAGCAAGACACTGTACCCCTAATTGCTCCCGATGTGCTAGTTGGTGCCTTGCATGGTTTCCGCTGCCATCGGTGTATGAATGGGTGAATGTAATGCACAATCTCTGTAAAGCGCCTTGGATAAAGGCGCTATATAAATGCACCATTTACCATTTACCATTTTGAGCTTGGTAAGACAACTTGTTTTTTTTTAAACCAACTTAGTGAGACCGTTCATATGATTTAAAAAAACTGCTTCATCAAAGAAGCTTTATTCAAGCCAAATCAATGCAGTACCCAACTGGTATTACAGGCACGTGGGGAGCAAATACAAAAAACAATATGAGCCAATGAATTGGATTTTAATGCACAACATGCATAATTTATTCAGCAGAAGAAACACAGTCAGCTGTGCAGACTGAAATAAGTGTTTCCACATGGTTAGTTTAAATGCCTTTGTGCCTTGGACTGCGCAGTGAGCTTTATTACCAACTGTAAAAAACAACTCATTAGCATACTGTGGAAGCTGGCCGTTTGATTGGCCTGCCCTATGGAACCATAGCATGGACCCTGCCCCATGGACCCCCATTGTCGTGTTATATATGGATGTGCGAAGATGTGTTATTCAGAATTAGTGGTAAAATATAGAATAGGTCAAAATGATTGATCAGCTGTTCCTCACTGATAACTGCAAGGGACTGAAATGGGTCTCTCTGGCACATTCCATGGATGCAGCCACTCTGGTAGGGGGTTGCTTATCTGATCCTGATGTGAGAAGGAGGTTTATGACTTCCACAGGCAGGCAGAAACTAAGTCACTGATTACAGGACATGTCTGTATAGGCTAATAGGAGCCATAACCTGGTTCTTTAATTCCTTTTCTTTGATAATGTATCCTAAGTAACCTATTATATACTGGGTTGGTAAAAGCCCAGATAAATATATGTAAAGGTTTAAACAGTTAATCTAGACAGTTGATCTAGATAAGCAGCAGCTCACATGACAGGAAGTGATGGGGGCTGTTGCAGAGGGTGTCTCAGTCAGTACACAGGCCATAAAGGTCCGTGCTTTCTCATTGGCTGAGACAGCTGTCCCTGTCGATCTGATTGGTTACAGAAGCAACCCACTGCTTTAGATAGTTGGTCCAGGGTTGAATTTAGATTCACCAGACCACCGTGACAGAAGCAGCAGATGGCCAGCGGTAATTATAATGATATGATATGTGCATTATTCATAACTATGTTTAATGTTTAATATGATAATTAGATTGTAACCAAGTGTTTATTGTGTTTCTTTTCTCCAATCAATAATCTTGAATGGTAGATTTAAAACCACACACATACTTGCCACATACCTGGTTAGTGGGTGGAACACCACACAAAAGTGGAGCCACACACACATTACAAAGTGAGCATAGTGGAACCACACAAAGTGGAATACCGCACACATGCACACTTATAAATGGAACCTCGCAAAGAGGAATACCATAAATATGTTTCAATATAACTACACTTCTCCAAATGAGAGCAGGGTTAGGTACTAGACTTTAAGGGCGTGCTAAGCACAAATCCAGGGTACTATTATCAGTCTGTGTGGGGAGTTTGAACAAACGTGTGAATGTTGATATATGTGTTTTATGTTTAAGAATGAACTAATAAAAACCCTATAAAAAGCATGTTTGATTTGTAAAATAAGGAAGTTATTGAAGCATTAAACAAATCAATTGTGCGTATTAAACCTAGCTAATCTGTTGCATTCTGGGGAATTCGGATCCCGGCAAATCTCACCGAAAACCGAACACCCATGGACCCTGCCCTATGGACCCTGCCCTTTGGAACCATGGCATGGACCCTGCCCTTGTATGGACCCCCATGGACCCTGCCCTATGGAACCATGGCATGGACCCTGCCCTGCTATGGACCCCCATGGACCCTGCCCTATGGACCCTGCCCTATGGAACCATGGCATGGGCCCAGCCCCTGCCCTATGGACCCCCATGGACCCTGCCCTATGAACCCCTATCAGCCCTATGTATGCTATTGATACTTCTACTTGAGTAAAACATGCAAGTACTTTTTAAACCACTGTTGAAATTAAAACAAGTTGAGAATTAAGAGGCTAGACTGCTACAGAGCCATGCGGTTTAAAGAAAATGCACTGTGGGATTCAAATCCTGCACACACAACAACATCATCACTTTCATGCAACCCCTTGGTTGACGGACAGATTATTCAATTGAGACTGTGACCTTTTAGGCCCACAAAGTCCAATTAGAAACGCCCAGCCACACATTGCAGTCATTCATTCATTATTAATGTATTCCCGATCCATCAGTCTACATTTTGTATTTTCAGAAAACAAAATGCAGGAGTTCCTAATATGACTATAACCCCCTCATCTGTTCCAATGAAGCATGTGGAATTTGACGGGACAGGTCATCATTGATTTACTGTAGATGTCTGGAAACATAATCCACCTCATCACAGTGGATCACAAGCTATTTTTGGACCACCGGCAATATTTTGAACAATCGAACAACCCCACTTCCGCACAAAAATGATGATGTTAGATACTAGTTTAGTATAATTATAAGAAGGCAATACAAGGAAATAATTAGTCAATGTTCACATCATGAACCAATTTGTTTGTTTGTTTTTATCTCCCAATTTAGTGGTCACATTAGGAAACCATTTTTTCTTTGATTGTTTTTTATCTATGCCAACAATTAGTTCATCCCACTGCTATTTCAACTGCTGTTTATGAACTGCTGTTTGTGATGCGTTGTGAGCTTGTAGATCTACTATTTTTTGGTGAAGAGAGTTGGTGTAGATGGGGAAAAAATCAAGTACAGTACAGTGCAACTCGGGTGTGTTTTACCAAGTATAGTGTGTCTAAGTGGTTAAACTGAAGTGATGGTGATGCATTCCAAATAGCATTAGTGGGCCAGCACCCATTTTGAGAAACACTGCCCCTAGACTCCTTCCGTGGGTGGGGGGCAGATACTGTAGCCCTCTGCACCACCCGAGGGACCCGGAAACCATTTAGTGTGACCGGACTGTCAAGGTGCCAGAGGTAGAAGCGAGGGGAATGACCGGACTGTCAAGGTGCCAGAGGTAGAAGCGATGGGAATGACCGGACTGTCAAGGTGCCAGAGGTCGAAGCGAGGGGAATGCAGATCTGGGTGACCTGGCTGCACGTTCTGCTATTTGATATGACGTATTTGAACTTGAGTTCTCAATGGGCCTGAAAATTAAGGCCTAGCCCGGTTAATTAGCATACATTTTCGGGTCGGGTTCAAGCAGAATTTGAGAGCTCTTAATTTGCACAAGTGACTGGGGAACTCTATCTTGATTACACACTTTATATCTACTGTATATTTCATTTGGAAATGTTATATTTTACTCCTATTCTTAATTAACCCATTAAAACTGGGATCTTACATTTAGTTGACTAAAACTAGACTAAAGGTAAAACATTTCAGATTACTAAAATATGACTAAAACTACATCTGCTGTTAAAATCAACACTGCCCAAGTGTTAAAATGTAACAATGCAATGAATGGGTAGCTTGTTGTACTGAACAGAATGTCAGACACTCTTATTCACCTGCGCACGATGTGACAATAAAGTGAGGTGAAGCAATTACATTTTTAGAGGATAATAAAAATCCGAACACAAGGACTGTTATGAAATTGGCCTCCAATGGTTCCATCTGTGGGCATAGAAATATCATGACAACTGCTTGTCAAGTGTCTCAAATTTCACAGTTTTTTAGTGAAACTGTCGAGGTGCTAGAAAAGAACTTTCCCTTCATTGTTCAATTAACAAGGTAATTGAAGTGCAACCATCCTAGTCCTTCATTTCAAACCAACCGTCCATCCGTCGAGAAAAATGAAGGACGGCTTCCTCGCTCCCTGCCTAACGGTCGATGTCGGGTGGAAACCTGGTATGTCCAAAACGGTTACTTTTCAGGAAGTGGAAAAAATTACCTCAGTTTCAATGGAATGAATGCGGTGTGAGCGTGTACATCTGCTATTTCCAGTGAGCGCAACCAAAAATAAAATCGCTTGACTTAGTTGTACTGGATCTCTTCTCCACGAGCCCCTCCCTAACATTTTAGTCTAGTTTTTATTTGTTGACACAATTGACAATATATTTAGTCTTAGTTTTAGTCATCATAGCTTAGTTTTTATTTAATTATTATTTAGTTTCTGTCAGTGAAAAAAGATAGCCGACGACAATGTTTCATCATAGTTGACTAAATTAACACTGGTGGCACTTGTCAGCTTCAACAGTGCAAATGGAAGTGATCTGGTGCGAGGCTGTCAGAGATAGGATTGACAGACGCAGAATGACACAGTCAGAGCAAAACGTCCCCGAGGGTAAAGCGATAAGATCCACTATAGACAGAGGACGATTGACAGCAGATCTGTGTCTTTGTGGAAAGGAGCAAGAAGATATATTTTCGAAAACAGGATAGAGGATGAATTCTGGGCTGATAATGGATTACACTGTAGTGTTGTTAACCCATTAAGACCTGAGGCCGATTATACAAATGTCTTCTAAATCAGTAAGTTCTCAAACGTTTTTCATGCGAAGGACCCCACAATAACATTTGTTTATGTGTCCCGACTCCCCGTGTGGCTGCCTTACCTTGTAGCCCTTTAGCTACATTGTCATGTGGATGGAGAGACGTTTGAAGTGTAGAAGTGTAACATTTCAAAAAGGGAAAAGACAGTAGGTGTGGAAGGAGGGACACCCGCACACTGCCACTTGCTGGTTCAAGAACATTTATTAGAAATGCAACGTTCCTCAGGCATGCTTGAGGAAGGTCGCAAGACCGAAACGTTGCATTTCTAATACATGTTCTTGAATCAGGAAGTGGCAGTTTATAAAGATACCCGAGTATGTGTGGATGAAGCCTCGTGTTTTAAAAAGAGCTTGGCTGAAATGGATATATGTAAATTTGAAATAAATGCTTAAACATGTACTGTAGCCTATCTAGGTGTAATGTTAAAGGGACACTTCACCCTTTTTGCAAAATATATGTTAATGACGTTTAGAAGATTTAGAACTGTGTGAAATGTGTGTAATATGTGATTTTAGATATTTTAGATTTTAGCAGTGAGCCCAGTGTTTCTGATGTCATGCATGGACACTGGGCTCACTTCCTTCCTGGACTACAATTCCCATAATGCTTTGGTGCACTGCTCCTCCTTGTGGATAGGGGGAGGGCTATCTTACTGAGACAACATGTAAGTGAGCCCAGTGTCCATGACATCAGAGACACTGGGCTCTGCTAAAATCTAAAACCACATATTACACACATAAAGACCCCCAGGAAATCTTCTTAAAAGAAGAATTCGCCTCTGCATAGAAGTGAACCTTTCAAGCCTGTTTTCTCAACTCATAAAAAGACATGAAAAAAAAATGAAAGAAAAAAAAATCAATTACTTGGCCTCCATCAGAAATGGTCACATTTACTCACGTGCTGTAGGCTACTTACAGTAAATACAATGTTCAGGTAGCCTATGTACTGGAGTATTTAACATTTTCTGTACTTTTACTTCTACATCTCAAGAGGCAAATATTATACATTTTTACTTCACTGCAATTACTTGATAACTTTAGTTACTTTGTTGATTTTGATTATTATTACTATATTGCCAAAAGATCTACATTTGAAAACTTATGAAGCATAATGCTGCATACATTTTGGTACTTTAACTACATATTGCTACCAATACTTTTGTACTTTTACTCAAGTAAATTGTACGTGTAGCAGTATTTCTTCATTGCAGTATTGATACTTTTACTAAGAAATGTGAGTACTTTTTTCACCACTGACATGCATGAGTGAGTCTTCTCTCTCCCACTCACACTCACAGACATATGCTCATGTGTCTGCTGTGCATACAATTTTGCACAAAATGCACGTGTGCACATTTATTTTATTTTATTTTATTTATTTGAACCAAAATCAATAAACCCTAACCCATGATACAATTAACCAAGGTGCATGGTACAGTAGAATCATCCGGATAGCACAAAAAGTCAGAGGACTTAATTCCATTGCGATCGTACATGCATTCATGCATGATCGTACATGCATTCATGCATGTACGACCTGTAAGAAGTGTACTTCTTAAAGGTCTGGTGAAATGAAAATATGCTTTTCACACTTTTAGAGCATATCTGTGGTCATCATACAGTATGGGCATACCTAGTTGTCAATTGTATTTTAATATCAAAAGCCAATTTGAATTACTTGCTGTGAATGAAAATGTGCTGTGTGATCGATATACTTTCAAGAATACAAATGAATCTTGGTTTCATTCACCCGTTTGATTCCCATAGCTTCTTCAAACACAGCTGTTTTTAATTACAGAACTACTCCGTTTTGAATCTCATTCAAGATGACATCCAGACAGAGTATTACCTTTTAAACTTACACCATTTAGGACTGAGGCCGGTTTTTGCTATAATATATGTATAATATAATATACTGTAGATAGCGACAAGAACCCCAAAAGGGGTTCCCATCCTGAATGGGTTTTAATCAGCACACATATGTATCTGAAAACGTTATAGGTTAGAAATAAGCCACGTAGTAGCTGGCCGTCTTTCCATCTCTTGTAAACAAACGCCTGCAGTGATTATGCAGAACTGGGCAAGACACTTTATGTCAGTGGCCCAACATCTTGGAATGAACTCCAAAATTCTTCAAAACTGAGCTCCATGCCATCTTTGGTCAGTTGAAAGGAATGATCCAAAACATTTTTATCCATAGAGTTATTTTCTTTGGCTGTTCTGCTTAACTCTATCTCTACTGCTAGCATAAACCCCAGTTCCCAGTGCCAGCATACGCGTTCACTTTAAAAGACGGTGTTACTAGTCAACTAGTACCAACAAGGTCGACTAGTGGATTTACTAGTCGACTAGTTGAATAGTCGACTAGTTGGTTAAAGCCCTAGCCTTGAAAATGAAGGCTTGCCGCCTTGCCCTCAATTGTACTCCCGAGCATAAAGGTGGTGATTGCAACAGTGGTTTTCAACCCTTTTCATATCAAGGTCCATTATTTATTTGACATTTGAGCCACGGCATGGACCACCATTTGATGAGATTTAGCCTCTCAGACCCAAGACTTCAAAGTCAACACCCTGCTCCTTCATCTGGCTGTTTCCTCTCTGTCCCATCTTCTCTACTCTTTCCTTTCCATAAAGAGGACCTGAGGGGGTTCATGGTGCCCAGGAACTACGCCAGACCCCCTACCGAGCTTCCTCAAGTAGGCACGTTCATCAAAGACTATGGCTGAAGGCTGAAGTCCCTCGTCAATTCATTCCTTTCAGTTCTTTCTTCAATAAAAATCAGTTTACAGTATTGGGATCGGTGTGTTGTCCTTAAATGAACTGCATTGAAGCTGGTTTAAGTCTGTTTGTTCATATTTTCTTTTGCATTGTTCACAAGCCCACACCACCAATCACCAGTGTTTTTGTGTTTGTTTTTATGCTAGATGGTGCTCTTCACTTCTCTGTCACACAGAGACCCATCTCATCACATGATCACAAGGCCTCCTCCACCTGTTTATTCAATTTGGGAAAACGCCTGTAAATCAGGCGCCAGGATTCCTTCAAAATAGAAGCTCTGAGGTGCCAGGAAGACATGGCCGCTTTTACTCTGTAAAGTTCAGTATCTTGCTCAAGGACACTGACACAAATTATCCTGTGCAACTGCTGATCCCACTGCCTGTATCTCGCCTCTCTTATTCTCCTCTCGACGTTTGGTCAGACAGGCTATTTTCAACGGACCATAGAGAAACTAAATAAATGCGGAGGCACAGAGAAATCTTCCATGTTTATCAACAATCGTGGGGTCAATGGTACTGGAGATAAAACTGTGACTGCCTAAAAGGTAAGGGAAACTCGCTGGCAGGGGTTGGATTATATATTTATTTACTCCAGCAGTAAATGAGTAAACACAATCAGTTAAATTATCTGCTACTAAATCCATGCAAAACAGAAGTGATTGTGCTCGGTCTTAAACACATTAGCAACACATAAAGCCAGCATTACTGCCGTACTCTTGGAGGCTTCATTACGTTCGCCTGCAGCACCACTGCAAGGCATCTGAGACTTATCTTTGATCACAACGTGTCCTTCAACTCCCACATCAAACACTTTTCAAAGCCTTTGCATTTTCTGTTTCACCTGATGTAACATCGCAAGAAATCTGAGTGCAGTACTTTCATCCGACGGAGCATTGGTCCGAACGACAACCTACCTCCTCCCTCACCCTAACCCTAACCTCCCCCGGGGCAGACACCTAAACCTAACCGCAACCCTCTCCCGACCCGCAGCGCACCTCGGAGCATTTAGTATGCCTCCCAAGAAATCTGGCACATCGTGACTTGACAAGATCCAGAATAAGTGGTTATTATCAGACTGCGCCAACACGTCTCTAAAAACTCTATACCTACCAGCTGGTCCACGTTACTCTGACATGAGCTGGAACAAGACATCAACCACAAGGCCACCAGCTCAGTGGCCTTGTGGTTAGAGTGTCCGCCCTGAGACTGGGAGGTCGGGGTTCGATCCCCGGCCGGGTCATACCAAAGACTCATGGGACCCAGTGCCCACTGCTTGACACTCAGCATCAAGGGTTGGATTGGGGGTGGGAAGTGAGGAGGCTGGCGTCGACTGTTCGCCGCTTCACCTCCCAATGTATGAATGAATGAACCATTGTAAGCGCTTTGAGTAGTACGTAGTGCATAGAAAAGCGCCATAAAAATGCAATTAATATCTCTCTCTGTCTGTCTCTGTCTCTCTCTATCTGTGTCTGTCTCTTTCTCTGTCTCTGTGTAGTCTCGCGTTGCCAGACTGTTGCCTCTCGCAATTTCCAAATGCTTTCATCATACAGTCTGGAGCAACGGAAGTTCTATCATGAGTAAAATATAAAGCGGACGTGGAGCCTCCTCCCCACTTCCGTTTAGTCTTTACAGACATGCAAATGTATTATAAATAAATAGAAATCACGGAAGCATAATTATGGTTGTTGCTTAAGCAGAAAAAGAAATGGCAGCTTCCTTACTCGGATTTCCGAAGACCTTGTTCCAGACTCCATATAGCATTCGGAGACTCTCTCTCTCTCTCTAACGCAGGGCAGAAATGATCTGGCGGCTCCAAAAACACTTTTCTGCAGCGGACACACCACACAGTCCCTGAGGCTGCTCTCCTGTGGAAGCATCATCCAGTTCTGCTCTGGCAGACACACAAATACCCTAAATACACACGTGCCGACTAGAGCTGGGATACCCGACCGAAACCTGGCCCGGCCCGTATAGGTACCCGACGGGTTGGGCTAGGGTTGCATTAGCATTACGCATTAGCATAATTGGTGGTCGGGATTCGATTCAGGTTGGCCATGGTGTTGATAGAAAAAAGTGTAAATATAAATAAAAACAATCCGACTAGTCAGTCTCTCTGTGTATTTCCTGGTGGTGCAACGCAAACAACAGCAGCACCAGCAGCGAACGTATACAGGCCCATAATGTGACCTCAGTCCCTATGCTCATTCTGTAGGAGCTATGCAGAATGAACGTAGGGACTGAGGTCACATGGGGCTACAGCAAACGTAACTTTAGTGTAGCTGCATGGAAGAACCATTGAAGAGAGGACGGCGTTAAACCTATCCACGGTGGATGCTATACTCTACCTCCATGACAACATGTAAACCACCATGGTTGGATTAATGTAAATAGTTTGATTTATTACCTGTTAAATAGTGAACAGTTGAGTATGAGTAAATAACTGGATCCGAGTTTGCAACTTTGCACGAACAGTCCCAAAGTAGTCTGACAGCGCTGCCCGCTATGTGGATTAAATGCCAATGCGGAATTGCCGAAGTCAAATCAATCATCAATGCTGGTAAGACAGCTGCATGAATATTAATAAAAGCTAGGCTATTGTTGAGAACTGTGGAAAATGTGTGTATGTGTGTGTGTGTGTGTGTGTGTGTGTGTGTGTGTGTGTGTGCATTGCTGTGCACGTGTTATACTATTTATTACAAGACATAGTGTGGCATAATATGTCTAAAGATATCAGGCAAGCTGTACATTATAACAATAACACGTTTGCTGTCAGTGTAATAATAAAAATGAAGGGGGGAAAAAGCGTCTGTGTCACACACGCGCACAGGGAACCAAATGAATGTAACGTTGACAGTGTTGACAGTTGATGGGCAGTTAAGGATACACATGGCAGCTTCTCCTCCACACAGACAAATAACAGCGCAAACAGAGCAATATTTGACAAATTGTTTGGCTTTGCTCTTTGTCATGCCAGCTATTGGCATATTGGCTATTAGGCTCGTGGTCAGTTTATGTACATGGCCCAGGCTTCCAAATATCAGCATGGAGAATCTACATCTGTACCCAAGGTTTGTTACGATTGTAAATAATGGATGGCACTTAAAATGTTTATCTTGAAATGCCTGGTGCATGTACAAATCAAAGACACAGCCCACCTCCAGAATCAGAAACTCCTTGTGACACACACGCGCACACGCACACACACACACTCACTCACGCATACACACAAACTCACGCAGGTACACCCAGCGATATAAAGCGTGTGTGTGTGACACTCACCCAGAAGAGCAGGTTGAAGAAGACCATCCCGTAGCGCAGGCCCATCATGCAGCCCTCGGCCATCCTGCAGCGCCGCAGCTCTAGGAGGAAGATGAAGGAGAGGTCCAGGTAAAACACCACGTACTTCTTGCCCTGAGCGTAACGCCCCTTGCCGTCCGCCCCGGCCCGCCCCGACTCCCCCGGGGCCTTGGTGGTGTGGAAGCCGAACGCGAATGGCGGCCGTTTGAACTCGAACTCGCCACTGTATCGGTGGAACCCCGAGCCGAACGGCGGCGGTGAGTCGGGCTTGCTGTCCAGGGATGGACTGCGCCGGTACGGCGTCTCGTCCGTGCTCGAACGCCTCATCGTTTACGGGACTTCTTTTTTACACTCGACTCGACTCCCTCCAAACAAGGAGATCCACAAAAACAAAAAAGAGTGGAATAAATTGAATCAGTTTTTTTCTCTCTCTCAAAGTCAGTTTCAAAGTGCTCAAAGTGGACGCCCAGATAATTGGCTGTTCCTCCTCCCGGGGCCAAAGGTGTGAGTCTCTCAAATGTCGAGGTCTCTCTTGTTAAGCTCAAACATTCATTTGAATCCCCATGAGCGATCGATAGCAGCGTGGCCGGCTAGATGAAGTGGGTTTCGTTGAGGGTCAAAATGTGACTTGAGTTAATCGGCTAAAAGATCATCATGGCCTTCTTCTCGTCAGCTCCACATGGTTCCGTTCTATCAGCAACACGTCCATCCATAGCCCTTCGTATAATCCAACACCGTTGAAATTAATGTTGTGCACAGAGGCCACTATCCCATCACACCCCTATGCTTTATGCATGGATCCCATGTACGCAGGTGTCATGCTCCCACAGCAGTTCTGCCGATTCTATCACATCCTAGTCAGAAAGACTGCTGCCAGCTCTCAAGAGTAAAGCCCTTAATATGTCCAGCTTTGCTGAGAAGAATGAAGCAGAAGATATATCCGCTCCGCTGCCATTCAGAGACAGGTGTACTTGGGTACAAAAAGTCACAACGGTGCTACAATGTCACTAATGACTCACTCTCCCGCTGACAAAAGAACGATTCAGAGCTGTAAGTAGAACCCACTAATACCCATGTGGTTTTGCTGCTGCCGCCGCTGGGCTTTTGCTGACGCGGATAAAACTGCAAAGAATAAAAAAAGAAAGGGGTCGAAAAAAGAAACGGGATTGAAATTAAATGTGGCAAGGGTGGACGGAAGGATGCTCTGGTGAATGAGAGAGGATGAAACGGAAAGTGGGGAGCAATGATCAATATAGCACATGTGAGGAATTATTTGGTTTCTCAAGTAGCGGCCGCCGTTTGAAATCCCCCTCGCCTCGCCAATATCTGTACTAACTTCTTCCTTTGTAAATGAAAAGGGGCTCTGGGATAATGTATTATCCTCCTCTACACCGGTTCCCTGGCTCAAACTCTCTCTCTCTGGTAATCTCTCCTACACCTCTCTTTCTCTCTCTCTTGTTCGCTCCCCTGTGCTGCTGATGGCGATTAATTAATTCCCAGACTCTCGTCCGCGCAGCAGTATCGCCCGGTGCGGCTGTCCCGCTCCTCGCACTCCTTTGGAAAAGCGTTCTCTCTTCTCATCTACGTGGGGGAGAACAGCAAGGTGTCCATGTGGCTCATGGCTCAGCACTCACAGGAATGAGACGGACAGAAAGAAAGAAAGACAGAGAGAGAGAGAGAGGAGGAGAGAGTTTCAGAGATGAAAGAATGACTGCAGTGTTTGAGCGCTAGTCCAGCCTTCCTGGAGCTCTCTCTCTCTCTCACACACACACACTCTCACTCTCTCTACCCTCCTTGTTCACTCACAAGCTGCTATCTCTCTCTCTCTCTCCCCCTCCCCTTTCTGTTCTCCCATAGCCCCTCTCTCTCTCTCTCTCTCTCTCTCTCTGCACCAGTGTCTCTCCACCACCTGCACCTCTCTGTCCCAGGTGTCTGTCCCAGAACCATGAGCGCTGGTGACAGGGAGACACACATTCATCTTTAAGACACACCCTTTACTACCCACCACAGCCAATCAGGGGATGGCAGCCCATCCTCCCCTGGCACGCACGCACAGAGAGAGATCTGTTCCAAATGCATGCACGCACGCACACACACACACACACACACACACACACACACACACACACACACACACACACACACACACACACACACACACACACACACACACACACACACACACACACACACACACACACACACACACACACACACACACACACACACACACACACACACACACACACACACACACACACACCTCTTCTGTATGTGTTTAATACACCTCTTCTATGCAGCATGTTTCACTTGTGCTCTCACACTTTCTCCCACATGTTACCGTGTCTCTTTCTACAATATCCGTCTCCCTAGCTCTCTCCTCTCCTCTTCATGTTTATGGATGTCTATTGATGTTTTTACATCAATAGTAGGCTACTGTATAGTTGTATGTCATTAAATGTTCAGATGAATTGAATATGAAGGACCGCAATGGAAACAAGCTATAGGCTCTCTTGGGTTTTAAATCCTCTTAGCAGACCTTGTATTGGACTATTTCCGTGTGCTTTTATTCTGCAAACGGTTAAAAGTATTCAATCAATATCCATCCATCCATCTCTCTCCCTCCCTGCATTGGAGCTCATTGTACATTCTAGAGTTGTTCGGGTGCACAGCACACAGCCACACAGTGTGAGTTGATTCACTGTAAGCGGGACCCACAGGACCCTCAGACATGATGCCCCCCCATCCCCACCCCAAAACCAGGCTCCTGTCGTTGCACCTGACGAGCATGCATTATCGTTACTGGCAGGCAGCTAAACGAAACCTTCCATCTCCATATAATTATCGCTGGACTCGTCAGCGCCACCAGAGGGCTCCATAGCACATTCGCAGCACCACTGCTTCCAGTTCCCAGTCTCCACACCTGCCTTCCATCACCAATCACCTCCAGAGTCTACAAGAGCCTTGCCTGCCTCCTACGCGGCGCCCCAGTCTACCCGTATGTGATCCGGTCCCGAGCTGTATTGGAGCAGAAAATAAACTTTTTCTACGGCCGGCGGTGACCGGTGAGGGACATTTGACTGAATCGCGGGTGGCAGTCAATTGTTAATAAACTGGATGCATGTCCCTAGTGATGACATCAGGGAGCAGTTTTCTACCTCTGGATTTTGCGGTCTCATTAGAAGGCGGGTGTATATACGCGTTGATCACAGTACATATGAGGTTTCCACTCGACAGAGTGTGAAGAGCACGGCGACATTGACAGCAAACAACATTTCCCCCGTCTGATTCTGCAGCATCAGCGACTACAAAGCAAAAGGAACGTACAGAACCCTTTGTTCTATAATGTACGCATGCAACGCAGGTATATCACACTCGCCTCTAATGAGGTGCATTAATTTATCCTCCTTAACATGCCCGTCCCCATCACAGCTGTAGCTTTGATGGGAGATCAGCAGAACCTGGCTCTTCTCTGCAAAATGTATCCTTATTGTTTATCCCCCGCTGACACACACACACACACACACACACACACACACACACAGTGCTTGAATCCAAACAAGCCCTAATGTACAGAATATAGGCAACACATGCAGTGTTGCACATTAACTTATTTACTTCAGTCTGTCATATTACCAACACAGAAAGAAAATCATGGGCACAAAAAGCACCTTCTCCTCCAAATAGACCGACTGCCTATAATGGAGGTGATTGAACAGTATGTTGCAAGCTGCTTTGCTTTACACTTGGACAACCCCATAATCCTCAAGCCTCTGACCACTAGCCTGTGGATATGGCCCAGGCTGCCAAATATAAAAACAATGAGCTGACATGTATAGCCCAGTTGTATAATGGCCTGTACTAATGGTTGATATTTTACTTGTTGAGTAAGGATAGCTTTTCCTCTAAACTTGAATCAAAAGCACAGCCAATTTCCAATAGAAAAAACTCTGCTGTGCTGGTCAATTATAATGACATCTGGTGTAGGGCTGCACGATATGGACAAAAATTCATATCACAATATATATGGCAGATATCTCGATATCGATACGATACGATATAATATATATCACGATATATAGGGCAGATATCTCGATATCGATACGATACGATATATCGTGCAGCAACATATTTTCTTAATGGGCGTGGCTAGCGATTCAGGGCTGGAGCCAGGCTACAACAGGACAGAGGGACAAACGGAGTGATGGTTTATTTTCCGAGGGGCACAGGCTAAAACAGAGGGCTGGCTTTAGAAGTGGACGATATATCGATATGTCGACGATATATCTATATCGCGATACCGTTGCCTTTTTGCGATACTGATATTGTGCATGTTCATACCTTGATACCGATACGATAACGATATATTGTGCAGCCCTAATCTGGTGTATTTGCAGTTATATTTGCAAATACGGTTGGGTCATTGCATTGAAACATTTCTGGTTTCACATAGGAATTTTTGTGAAACACAACAGAGGAATCAAACATAGGTGACACATCTTTGGCAATAATGTTAACAATTCTGTCATGCCTCGCTATATACAGTCCTTTGTAAATATTACAGCCGTTTAATATATGGGACATATATAGACTCTATGGTCTGATGCTGTCCATGGTGTAGACAGTGAGGGTCATGATTATTGGGATACCAGATGGATAGATTCAGTTTGGTTGGCAGCACTTGGAGGCGTGCCTTTACTGTGAAGATCGATGTCCTCATCAATCGCTGCATTTTTTAGAATTGAGTGGGACACGGAATGATCAGCTGACTGGAGGCATGCAAGCTTCCCTTGCAGCCGTAGTCCTGCCCAGCGCCGTTTTCTATGGAGCTCTCTGAGCGCTAGAAGATGCACACGCCGTTGGTAGAGAGCGCGCTTGCTGTTCCGTCGTCGCGGCTTGCTGTTGCGCGTGCGTTGATTGACAGGTCAGTGATGCAGATTCAGAGTCGCGCACAGTCTCGTTGTCCACTCCTTTCCACTCTAAAGAAACACCAGTCCAGTTACACAGATCGTTCAGATCAGGCTAGTCAGAGTTTACACCAAAACCAGTTGCGTTGGTATCCAATTTACTACTGGGCTTCTTTTTTAACCCAAGGAAGCTGGGGAGGGTCGCCTGTTTTGGGGAGCCTGCGTCACTCCAGATCAAGAATTTGCGAGGCTCTGGAGAGCTCTCTGATTGCCCGATCGTCACTGTTAAGCATGTTTAATAGATGGGAAAGGCTTGTGGATATATGTCCATTCAATGTCCGGTACCCCGAGCCCTCCCTCCCGCTTACTGTGAAATATGAAGTCACGGGTTGTGTGTGTGCTCAGGCCAAACCATTTTCTCACTCGCTGTACAGTTTTGTTGTTCAAGTCATACAGTACCTTCTTTGGTATATGAACATTGGAAAAGAGATGTTGTATTTTGGACAGGGTGACCATGCCTAATCGCTTCCAGCTTCATAACCAGTGGGAGAGGAGAGGAGTTTATCACGTCTAGCCTGGCCGTGTAATCTGACACAATCTCGTCCACTTGCACGGTCCACTCCCCGGTGACATTACATTTATGGCAAAGGTAGCTGCTGTATGTTTCGTGGCGTGCAAAGACTCTGATTGGTACATTGTATATTGTGAATGATGGGATTTTATCTGACTTAGCATGATACCAGCGATTACCTCTCATAAAAGACAGCACATTTAGATTGTTTCACCTGTTTGTTACATTGTTTCACCAGACCACTCTAAAAAGGAGTCAGTCCTGGAAGCATGTATTTTATTACTCCCTCGTGACGGGAACATACGACCATGTCGTCTGCGTACCCCTGCACAGGGTTGGGGGGGCCTGCACTGGCACATCCACTGTAGCCATCCATTGATTGCCAGCACAAAGTTCACCGCGCTCCACAGGCAGCCCGTTTTTATGCTGTTGTAGGGGGATTGGGTCCGTGAGCCTTTTGCCACATATCACTTGGATAAATGAGTCCTTATAGACATCCTTGACTATACACCTGGGGCAGATGGATTTCCTCCAGGGATCTAAACATAACGCCAGGGTTCCAAATGCGTCATGAAAAGTACCTACACATTCTACAGGCAGCAGCCAGATGTAACTTGCCAACTGCACACAGGATGTGAGAAACATAATATTGATCCCAGCACATCCCAGGCAAAGTGATGCATCCTCATACCATTCTATGGATTCTTCCATTAACACACTAATTGATGTGCGCACACACTCTGTCCGACATAAAATATACGCTGATGACGTGTGTGTCCTTTTCTTTTTTACAATACCACAAATCATATCAGAAACAGCATATTGTATATACATATAGCTGGCTTCCCAACATATACGTACAAAGATGAATGCCACAGAAAAAACTATAAAAGAAAATCACAGCACAAAAACAGTCAGTCAGTAAAACATAGTATTTAGTAGACTAAAACTAATACTTTTTAGATGACAAGAATACGACTAAAACTAGATTTTTATTAAAAAGACAGACTTAAACTAAATCCAAAATCTGCTGTGAAAATTAACACTTGGCACTTGACACTGACACATTGGAACACTAACCTCACTCCGCCAGATGGTGGCGGTATTGAGTTCGCTTTCCCGTTTTTCCTTCCGCAATTGTCCCCAGTGGGGGATGGGAGGGGCTGGGGGCGGGTGGGCAAGGCGAGAGCCATAACTTTTAGCACTTATGATGCTGACAGAGTTCTTCAGAATGAAGGCGCCAAGCAGATGGGCAGATTTTACTCTGAAAAGCCCCGCCTTCCATTTCCCCCAAAACCGGGGAGGTATAATGTTCCATTACTACCTTGCGCTATCTCGTCTGATCGTCTCGTCTCTCTTTAGAAGCGTTAATATTCCAAACGAGATGATTGATTAAGTCAGTAATTAGGACAGAACATTGCCGTTCTGATGAAAACCATGGACAGTGCCGTAGATTCAGAGATAATAGCAAGATTTGTTGGCCCATGAAGGAAGTGAATGGCTGTGCGCATGTGCAAAACATGTCCGGGAGCTCAGAACAAGGCGTTGCCTAGCAATGGGATCCGTCAAGAAATGTATTACAGCGATCCCGTTTTATATCATTAAAAAAAGGACCTAAACCCGGACGGTTAGCTAAAATGTCTGTGCACTTAGGCTGCTGAGCCAGCCTGACGGTTAGCTAAACCGTCTGGGTACCTAGGCTGCTGAGCCAGCCTGACGGTTAGCTAAACCGTCTGGGCACCTAGGCTGCTGAGCCAGCCTGACGGTTAGCTAAACCGTCTGGGCACCTAGGCTGCTGAGCCAGCCTGACGGTTAGCTAAACCGTCTGGGCACCTAGGCTGCTGAGCCAGCCTGACGGTTAGCTAAACCGTCTGGGCACCTAGGCTGCTGAGCCAGCCTGACGGTTAGCTAAACCGTCTGGGTACCTAGGCTGCTGAGCCAGCCTGACGGTTAGCTAAACCGTCTGGGCACCTAGACTGCTGAGCCAGCACCTCCTAGTGCTTTAAAATTTGAAAATCGTCTTCTATTCATGAAAGCAAGCGAAGACATGACCTACACATCCGACACAATAGTGAGGGGTTTTCTAAAAAGTGTTGAATCTAATGTTATCAGGCGTCGTTCGCAGGGGGCGTTTACTTTCCTGCTAGTGCAGCTACCATACGTCACGTAGACATGTCAATATGATTGACAGACGGTCCCATCCGATCACCTGCCTAGCTTGAAAAAAGGCAGGGCTTTCTTCAGCGATTGGGCTGCAGAGATCCCCGATGGAAGTACGGTGATTGGAACACGGCTTCTTTTTTTAAAGTAACATATTAGGACATAAGAGGTTTCCACCCAGCGACACCCAACAGTGCATCACAATGCATTCAGCTGGCTAAGCTGATTTATAATAGAGTGCAAGGTAAGGCCTGTAGGCCTCATAAACTGTTCAAGGTAATTATAGGACATAAATCTATAAGGGACTGTCCGTCTCTTATGGAACATTAGAGGTCATGCACATACATCAGCAAACAGAGCTGGTTTGAGGTTTCATAATACCTCTAAACAGAATGCATGATCTTATAGATCACATAAAATATGGGGAAACTAAAGATGAACTATCTGTAAATAATAATACTAATTTAATTGTATAAATATAATTTGTATAGAATAATTACATACAGTAAACATGATGGTAAACACATGTTGTGAACCGCTTTTAATCATGAATGTTCCACAAATACAGAGCTGCTCGTCCCAGTTGTTGGTCTCACTTTTAGCCTGTACGTACCTCGTGCCGTTTTTGCAGTGGTGGAAACAGTACTCACATTTTTCACTTAGGCCTATTTAAATGAAAGTATCAATACTGCAACAGAATACTCGTTGCAAAAAGATGAATACCCCTATACATAAAACAGAATAAAAATAAGAAATTAAAAAACAAACAGATCAAAAAAAAACAGATTAAAGACGTTGATCCAGTAGTTTTGAATTATGGGACATAACATATAACAATGGGCCAGAGAGGCCTCCCCAGACTCACATTTTTCACACACAGGTGACACAGAGGGGAATATTCTATGCAATTTGACATCCGAGTAGTGTAGTCTATGGACAATCTTTAACTGTATAAGACAGTGGCTTGCATTGATTGAACATCTATGAATCTGCAGGAGGGAATCGTGCCATTGTTCTTCCGATATCTGTATATACCCAGTTCTCTTTCCCATCTTGTTCGTATACCTGAGGTATCTTCTTTACCCTCTCGGAGCCTAACATAAAACTGAGAAATAAGGGAGATAGCCCTTATTTCTCAGTTTTATGTAAATCTGATAGTAGCCTGTATCAGATGATAGCACATGGAGGGTGTCTCCACAGCCTCAAGGCCATGCACCAACACTAGACTAGATTGATAAATAACTTTACTTCCCACAGACAATCAGGCACATGAACGAGCTGAACAAAGTCAAGATAAACAACCTTGGAAACAATTAGGTTCTTTGCTTTTTCATTACTAATACCTGTTCTGCTACTATGTCTGACAAAAACAGGATTTACACAAGACCAGTCGTGGAAAAGGTACTCAAATGTTTTACTTAAGTTAATAGTAGACTGCAATGTTTATAGACATAAACAGAACCATCTCACGGTTCCTATGGGTGGAGAAAAAAATAAGGGTAAAAATGACTAGCCCCAATCTCAAAAGGAGGACTAAATCTACCTAATTTTAAATTGTACTATCTGGCATCACAATTACGAACTGTGTGGACCTGGCTTCAAAGAGACAACATGAACGCAGCCTGGGTAAATATAGAACAACAAATGGTTAAACCAACTACATTGAGCTCAATTCCATTCATAGGATCATTAAAAAACTGGTATAAGATCACAAAAAATCAAATCATCTGCCACACATTTGAGTGCTGGCAGGAAAGTCACAAGTTGCTGGGACTCCGTCCGCCCTATCTTATATAAACACAAACCACTATGGAATAACCCTCTAGTCCCAGAAAATATAAGATATGGTATTATTGCAAACTGGAAAGAAAAAGGAGTCACAGAACTAGGTGATCTTTGCAATAAAGAGATATTTGCGGACTTAACTTTAATACAAAAACGGTATCAGTTACCTGGAACACTTTTTTTTTATTATTTACAAATAAGGAGCTGGGTGAAGGCCAACATGTATAAGAATGTTCCTACCATTAAAGAAACCCCCATAGAAAAGGCTATATGGAAAGCAAAATCACAAAAAGTATTAATTTCAGAATTATATACTACTATGAATGGTGAAAATAAACTACTGCTCTGAGTCCTAGTGCTCTCTCTGCTATTCTAAACCCTTTAGACCTGTTATTGAACTTACACCAACCTTGAAACGTACCTTATGTCACCAAGAATGGTGGTCCCTAATTGGCTGTTGGAGGACAACTACATCCCATCCATCCATACCCAGCCGATCGCAGTACTTGCACGCTCTGCTTGAGCAAGTAATGACATGCAGGGATAAGAGGGCATGTATCACTAATTTATCAACCATCTCTGCATTCTTAGGTGTGAAGCATGATCTCTGCTTCACACCATTTAACAGTCCGTTTAACACCCACTCAACCTGTGATGATGCTGTAATCCTGATGTAATCTTGCACACATCCCTCTCAAATCCACCAATCTGCCAGAAAGAACACATTTGTGATTTACATCATGAAGCATCCACACCTCTCCGGTTGTGTGGAGACTGAACCCACAGTTAAGGTTGGGTGGCGATACGAATATATGGCAATCGTGGATTGGATGAGTCCATCGCCGAATATTTTTATTAGGCATTCTCTCTTTCTTTATTTTGCAAAATAATACTCAACCATACAATACAGCTTATTTTGACCAAAAACGCAATCTGTGAAAAGTCCAACATCAATGCCTTTTTATGAATCTATTAAATTGAGGCAGACAGAGACAAACATTTGGCTTCAGGTTCACTTCCGGTTGTACCGATCACCTAGCAACATGGAACCATTCATATGTTGGCAAAGAGCGATCTTTAGCATAAAACACGGTCCTGACGTCTGAGGACGTCAATGACAGTTAGGTGTTGGATTTGGACTGACGTCCAGGGGGGTCAAAAGCAGTTAACAAGAGCTTGTTGTAAATACAGAGTCGATTGGAATGCAGGATGCTTTTTTTGTAACAGTAACGGTTAGCACTAGTCTTCTACCCGCCATTGACGTTGTGCAATTTTGAGCTATTCACACTTTACTTGAGTATTTCCAATTTTCAGAACTTTTACTTCTACTCCAATACATCTCAGAGGCAAATATTGTACTTTTACTTTACTTTTACAATTATTCGAAAACTTTAGTTACTAGTTACTTTGTAGATTTTGATTATTATAAACAAACATTAACCACTTCAGCCATGTATAAAGAATTTTTAAGAAATGAGACATTCTGCACAATGAGTACTTAACTACTGTTGGTACTTTAACTACATTTTGATACCAATACTTGTGTGCTTTCACTCAAGTCAATTTTGAATTCCGGACTTCTACATTGCAGTATTCATACTTTTACTTAATAAATCACTTTTCCGCCAAAGCATGAATCTGGTTTAAAGGTACATTGCATAGGATCTGGGAAGGTGAGCTATGGAAATGGAACTTTGAATTATTCATACAATCTGCACACAAGCAGGCTCCATCCACGTTCCACTGCTACTTTTGATGCTTTTGTGTGATGCTGTAGTAGGGTGTTAGTTTATGAAATAACACAAAAGGTTTAGCCTGACTTAGCCTGAATTTCCCTTTCACTTCATTATTCAGACTGAAACCCTTCCCTGCATGGCAGCAGTTTCTGATATGGGCGACTTCGGCGATTGGTTCACACCAACCATTCAAAATAGTAGCAAAGTAACAAAGTAACAAAAACGGTAAAATATGTTGGATGATGATGTTTCTAAAACCTTAAAATAAACTATTTAACCTAGGGTGATTTAATAGCCAGATTGATACGGTTGCAAGTTACCTACCAACAGTCATTAAGACATGTGAATCCCTTGACTCCTTCAAAACCGCTCTCAAAGGGCACCTACGGATGGCTGCAATTCGAAACTGGCCTCTGTAAAATCTGAATCCCTCCCACCCCCCCCCCCCCCCCCACCTTTCCCCTCACTGTATATGTATCTTTTCCCTTTTTGCTTCCTATATGATGAATTCCTGTTCTGTTCTTTAACTACATAGAAGTGTCTATTTGTATGTCTCTAAATGTTTTGATGAATTGAACAATGTGGACCCTGTTGTAAACAAGTGTAATGCTTAATTGGGTCGTCCACTCACAGTTAACAGTCTTTGTATTGAGTTTGTGCTTGAAATGTACTGTAATTCTACAAACTGTTAATAAATATTTCAATCAATCAATCAAAAAAACCACAGTGGGGGCAGAAAGCCATGTTTGTTGTTTAACGTCATCAAGTTGAAACAACGCTTATGGCCAATCTGCCGCTGTAACCGATTTTCAAATGAGTCTAACACTGCCGTAGACAAGAGTCACGAGACTCTAAATTGCCAGAACATGTTTTTAATGGGCGTAGCTAGCGATTCAGGGCTGGAGCCAGGCTACAAAAAGTTAGAATATGGAGAGGTTTCTGTCAGTAGTAAGTATAGTAACTGTCATGTTGTCAGTAGACAACTGTCATGTTGTCATAGAGCTCAATAGTTAATGCCCACTATTTGAATAGCCTTGTTGACCCTTGCCAGAAGAACATTTCACATTCCTTCACTCCATAGTGTATGGTCACATAGATAAAGAAAGGAATATCCGGAATCTCTTGAGTAGTTTCTTAATTATGAGCTTGGTTCGTTGAGCAAACACAGCAGCAGCAGTCTACCTAGAGAAACGGACGCACGGCACATCAGCTTTCCTCAGCATTTCAAACTGTGCTGTTGCTATGTTTTCTCAATAAACCAAGCTCATAAGAAAGAGAGTGCCGATATTACTTTCTTTGCATATTCTCGAGAATATGCACTGAGCTACTCAAGATTTACTGTCTTGTAAATAAACATCACTTTTGACCCAAGAACTTGAGTGCCATTTGACCTGCACTTGAGTCTGTTGAAATTGTAACCGTTTTACAGACACGTAGCCTCGACGCCGTTCAACTGCTACGCAATGAAACACAGTAGGAGGAGCTTTGGTGTTAGGTGTGAATAATTACAGATCTATCCTGATCTCTGCTTCACAGAAATAATGTAATGTTGCACATCTCTCAAATCTATTTGTGATCTAGCACTACATCATGAACCATCCAGACCGGTCAGGTCGTCTGGGGAGTCTGGAGTGTTGATTTTGACAGCAAATTTTGATTTAGTTTTAGTCATTTGTTTTTGTTATCTGAAATGTTTTAGTGTTAGGTTAGTTTTATTAAGACTAAATATCATTTTAGTCACTAAATCTGCAGTTGATTTAGTCGACTAAAACGTATTTTGGTGGGCCTTGATAGCGTCCTAATTCAAAAGACTATGACTACAACTAAATGAAAATGTATTAAAAAAGGCTATGACTAAAACTAAATAAAAATTTGCTACCAATTACCACTGGTCTTAATGTTGTTGTGTGTAAAGCACTGTGAAAGGTGCTATAGCCAAATGACCTGGCCGCACCACTAATCCATCCCAGCTAAATGAGGTCTATCTATCCTGATTGGAGGGATATCTTACTCTTAATGTGTCCCACTGGAGTCTGAGCTTAAATGCTATTTACTGGCAACACTGCTTTATTAGTGTGTACGTGCGTGTGTGTGTGTATGTGTGTGTGTGTGTGTGTGTGTGTGTGTGTGTGTGTGTGTGTGTGTGTGTGTGTGTGTGTGTGTGTGTGTGTGTGTGTGTGTGTGTGTGTGTGTGTGTGTGTGCGCAGCGCAATAGTTCAAAATGTGCTGTAGTAAAATACGAAGGAATATGGCTGGAATTGGGGCTGGGGTGGACTGCTGGATATTTCTGTGCATCTCTGTTATATTGTTTTGTTTTGTTTTGTTATGCGTTTGTTTTGTTATGCATTTCTTTGGTTGTGTTTTGTCTATGTCTATGTCAATGTCTTACATAAATATTTTTTTTTAATAAAGTACAATTGCTGTATTGACTTCCTATGATTGAGTTTTGTCAGGTGTTACCAGCTGTGACAAGGAGCCTGCTGCAGTCTTACCACAGAGATTGTGTATCCCCTAATAGTCCAGGCAAAGTAGCATTTCCAGACAGACTAATTAAAATATATATTTTTTTCACCATAGATCATCTCTATGAGGTGTCTAGAACAACATACTAAAAGTCCTAAGAAATCCTAGATGCGGAAATATGTTTAATTCTCATCAATTCAAGATGTGTGCCAATACCTCGAGCAAACTAAACACCCTAATGGGCTTTTTTTTTCTTTTGTCCTATCACAATGAAACTTTCCACAATGAATCTTAACATGAAAACTAAACATTTTTGTATTACAAGTTTCTCTGAAACTTAATTTGAATATGCAAATTAGCTTAATATATATTGAATATGCCCACATTTGCATATCACGGAAATTACTTTTCCCCAAAATGTATAATATTTACATTGTTGTTTGTTAATGATATCAAACACACTGATCAGACTTTCATGAACCATTTCATTGAAATATTGTGACTTCATAGAATAACATCAAAAACACCATTCATATGTATGACAAATGTATAAATCCGTCAAATCTTCCTCCAACCATCCTACTGCTAATGGTTGATGGCAATGCTGCTTTTGGACTGGCCTCTAACCTGAAACCTGCCGGGCTTGGTTGTACCTACTGGGGGCATAACCCCCACCGGTATAGTCCTCAGGGTCACAGAGGCCAGGTGACCTACCTCTGGGAGGACATCCCCTGGCTGCAGCAGTGTCTCAGTCCATCCCAGTCTTCTTGTTCCTGTACTCTGCAGACGCACCTGAAGCTGTTGCAGGCCATCTCCCACCTCCAGGTAGACTCCATCACACATCTCCCACCTCCAGGTAGACTCCATCACACAGCTCAGTCACCTCACGGTAGACTCCATTACACAGCTCTGTCACCTCCAGGTAGACTCCACCACACAGCTCTGTCTCCTCCAGGTAGACTCCATCACACAGCTCTCCCACCTCCAGGTAGACTCCATCACACAGCTCTGCCACCTCCAGGTAGACTCCATCACACAGCTCTGTCTCCTCCAGGTAGACTCCATCACACAGCTCTCCCACCTCCAGGTAGACTCCATCACACAGCTCTGTCACCTCCAGGTAGACTCCATCACACAGCTCTCCCACCTCCAGGTAGACTCCATCACACAGCTCTGTCACCTCCAGGTAGACTCCATCACACAGCTCTCCCACCTCCAGGTAGACTCCATCACACAGCTCTCCCACCTCCAGGTAGACTCCATCACACAGCTCTGTCACCTCCAGGTAGACTCCATCACACAGCTCTGTCACCTCCAGGTAGACTCCATCACACAGCTCTGTCACCTCCAGGTAGACTCCATCACACAGCTCTCCCACCTCCAGGTAGACTCCATCACACAGCTCTGTCACCTCCAGGTAGACTCGATCACACAGCTCTCCCACCTCCAGGTAGACTCCATCACACAGCTCTGTCTCCTCCAGGTAGACTCCATCACACAGCTCTGTCTCCTCCAGGTAGACTCCATCACACAGCTCTGTCTCCTCCAGGTAGACTCCATCACACAGCTCTCCCACCTCCAGGTAGACTCCATCACACAGCTCTGTCACCTCCAGGTAGACTCCATCACACAGCTCTGTCACCTCCAGGTAGACTCCATCACACAGCTCTGTCACCTCCAGGTAGACTCCATCACACAGCTCTGTCTCCTCCAGGTAGACTCCATCACACAGCTCTGTCTCCTCCAGGTAGACTCCATCACACAGCTCTGTCTCCTCCAGGTAGACTCCATCACACAGCTCTGTCTCCTCCAGGTAGACTCCATCACACAGCTCTCCCACCTCCAGGTAGACTCCATCACACAGCTCTGTCACCTCCAGGTAGACTCCATCACACAGCTCTGTCTCCTCCAGGTAGACTCCATCACACAGCTCTGTCTCCTCCAGGTAGACTCCATCACACAGCTCTGTCTCCTCCAGGTAGACTCCATCACACAGCTCTGTCTCCTCCAGGTAGACTCCATCACACAGCTCTGTCACCTCCAGGTAGACTCCATCACACAGCTCTGTCTCCTCCAGGTAGACTCCATCACACAGCTGTCGCTACAATTATGTTGTGTCTTTCCTACTCCTTAAAGGTTTCACATGTGACATTAATTCATTTATTTTTAATCACAATCACAATCACAATCACAATCACAATGACACAATCCCTTTAATGTTTTTCAAATTCATCCATCCATTCATCTTCATCCGCTCATCCGAAGTCGGGTTGCATAGAGTTCCAGACTTCTCTTTCCTGGGCCACGTTAGCAGGGGAACCTCCCCTGTTGTTGCTACCTTGTCGTGGTGGGGAGGCTTGTGTGCCTCTGTGACCCTGAGGACTATACCAGTGGGGGTTATGCCCCCGGTAGGTACAACCAAGCCTGGCAGGTTTCAGGTTAGAGGCCAGTCCAAAAGCAGCATTGCCATCAACCATTAGCAGTAGGCTGGTTGGAGGAAGATTTGACGGATTTATGCATTTGTCATACATGTTTTTGATGTTATTATATGAAGTCACAATATTTTTATGAAATGGTTCATGAAAGTCTGATCAGTGTGTTTGATATCATTAACAAACAACAATGTAAATATTATACATTTTGGGGAAAAGTAATTTTCGTGATATGCAAATGTGGGCATTTTCAATATATATTAAGCTAATTTGCATATTCAAATTAAGTTTCAGAGAAACTTGTAATACAAAAAAGTTTAGTTTTCAGGTTAAGATTCATTGTGGAAAGTTTCATTGTGATAGAACAAAAGAAAAAAAAAAGCCCATTAGGGTGTTTAGTTTTCTCGAGGTATTATCACACATCTTGAATTGATGAGAATTAAACATATTTCCGCATCTAGGATTTCTTAGGACTTTTAGTATGTTATTCTAGACACCTCATAGAAATGATATCTGTTGAAAAAAAAACTATTTTAATTAGTCTGTTTTTTGGGTCTAAAATGGGCTAGATTGCCTGGACTATAATCTCATCTAATTTCACAGGAGGCAGTAGCAGCAGGATTATGTACTCCCATGGGCATCCCTGGCAATCATGGTGTACGTGTGAATGGCGTTTCATGAGGTTATGACACACACACACACACACACAATGTTTTTCTTTTCTTGAAGGGCAGAGTTTCTACGCAGAACAAATTTCTTCTGAAAAACGTAAGTTTTTAGAAGAAATTGTTCTTCTGCTGCTATCACCATTAGCATAATGTGTATGCTAATTCCACTTGTCCTCACTTAAAATATGTACTCTGTAACTATCATGTCTTATAACTGGGGATTTGCAAACGTGCTTTCAGGCAGTAGAACTTGTCAACAAGCAGTGGTCTTATGGGATATAAATAACCCATGGGGTGGCCATTTTGTGGTTCCACTCAAACAAGGCCATTATACTGTAGATATTTCCAAAAAACATTTACATCAATTATTTTAAGCCTAGAATGAAGCCATCTAGGGAACACTGTAAAGATTGGTAATTGTAACATAGGCAGTTAAATTGATGGATGACCATTGACCATAATGATTTATTTATTGGATTCAATCAATGTTGCCTCATCTGTAGGCATGCAGCTACTGAGGAAGCCGGAAGACGAAACGCCTGGCTGCACACAAAATGTAGTTTTATAAGATAAGATACATTAAAAAGAGAATGAACATGTTTTTCTATTTCCTTTTTCTATCTATATTTCATTTCAGTAAAATATTTCAGTATAATATTGTTCCACATAATTGTAGGTGCAACTCCACTGAAAGTATATCGTCGCTTTTGGGTGGAACCCTGGTATGTCCAAATCCTCTTATTTCAGTGGTTCTCAAGTTAACCAGTGGTCCGGGGACCACCAGTGGTCCGGGAGGGGGTTCCAGGTGGTCCCCAGCTAAATAATGAAGAGTTGGTAACCAAATGGACCCTTATAGATCTTTAAAGATGGAGTGCCGTGATTTTTGTACTTTCTGTTTTGTATGTGTCTATGGAGTTACATTATGGAGTTACAACATTACATTACAACAAAACATTTTAACACTTTCTGTACACTTATTTGAAAAAAATAAAGTCACTAGTCTGTTAGCACGGCAGAAAGAATGCCTCGTCTCTCCTAATCCAAGGCGCTCTCCGTGGTTTTGATCTGATGGATATACTAGCGCTTCATTTCTGCTCCTCATCGCCTATCAAGCAGGTCCATTTGGTTTCATTTTACGCTGCAAGAGTTAAATTATTGTTAAACATCTGCATTACTTAATTTACAAGAAGTCTACACAGTTAGATAATGTAGAAGAATTATGTTATTACGTTATTTTGATCAACGTTTGCCTGTTATCTCTCCTATAGTACCAACATGAATACAACATAACATATTCCACGTTTTGGGTCTGAGAGGCTAAATCTCATCAAATCAACCATGGCTCAAATGCCAAATAAATAATGGACCGTCCTTGGTATGAAAAGGGTGTGAATGTGCACTGAGATGCTGTTTATAGAAGCAGCAGACTCTCTCCTCTCTTCCATGTGTTGTCATGGTGAGACGCACTGGGCTGACGTCTTCATGAATGGAATGGATCGTCATATCGATTCGTTGCTGTTGGCGAGAAACCTCACATCTGCGTCTTTCAAGTTTCAACAAAAGTAGCGAAGATTGCCCACCTACAAGCTCACAATGTGCCGCAATGTGACCCATTGTGAGCTTGTAGATCGGCTATTGTCACGATTTATTTATTCTTTAAAGTAGAATAATAAAAGAGGAACATTTTTGGACATACCAGGTTTCCACCCAACAGCAACGATATATATCAGTTGTTAAGAGTTCCACCTATCTTCTGTGGTTTTTTCTTAACTTAATTGTGTGTGCAGTGAATCGTTTCATCTTCTGACTTTCTCAGTAGCTGCATGTCTAAAGATGAGGCAAAAAGTCTGGCCAATCTTTGGAAATGGAAATCAGAGTTGATATTTTCAGGCACCAAGGTGAGAGAGACCAGGGTTTCTGTGAGATTCCTGCACTCCTTTTCCCATAGTCAAGGAAGGCAAATGTTGGTCAAACAATGGTAGCAAGAACCATCCTCCTATACCCAGGCTACATTGATTGAGCTTGTCTAAAGGCCACTTGCTGCCACTACATCCAAAATGTACATTGGGCTGGTCACTGACTCCATGACTAAAGCCCTATTCGCACGGGACTAGTATTACCCCAGGACCTCAGGTAATATGGAATAATCACAGAGGTCGTCTGTGTTTTTAATCCCGTGCGAATCGACCATGTCGGTGATTTGGGCTGTAATAATTACAGACCAAATTACCTACCATAATTCAGCAAACACCTAGTTTCCGAGGTAATACTAATCCCATGCGAATCGACATTTCAGTGATTTGGGGTAGAATTTAGTTTTTTTCTTGTCCTTTTTTTTACTGCGACAACAAGCGCCCACTCTGGTTAAATTGCTTTGCGTTTAGGCTACCACACGGAATTATGTCATGTAAACACTCTCTGTATAGCCTATAACAGGGTTCCCCAAATAATTTTCCTCAAGGGCCATATTTTGACTAGCGTACCAGGCTGGGGGCCGAGTCTGCACGCGCGAGGTCGAGGTCTTGCCCTGAAAATTCATTTTCAGGGCAAGACCCCATTTGAAAAGGATGCCCAGTTTGACATGCATAGGCTACTGACCCCCATTTAATGCCATTTATATCTGGGACCCTTAAAAAAAAACCCAAAAAAACAACAAAAAAAATTAATTTTTTTGGAAATTATTTCATGGGCCACAAGGGGGCGCTCTGTGGGCCGCAAATGGCCTGCGGGCCGCCTATTGGGCCTATAATGTTCAAAGTCTGATTATGAATTCCCCCTTGTGCCATTATCATCTGCCAGTATATAGGCTACCAATAAATTGTACAAACTGTATATGTAGCGTGCGTGCGTATACAGTACATTCATGTTTCACTTCTCTCTCTCTCACTACGGCGCGAGAGAGAGAGAGAGAGAGAGAGAGAGAGAGAGAGAGAGATACAGAGAGCGAATTCTCTCTCTCTAATGAATCAATGGTCTCATGACAGAAAACACTTAAATAAAGTTGGTGTGCATATATACACGTCGTGCACTGATGAGAACATATCTTTGTACGTCCAACCAGTGTTACATGCCAATAAAGTATTAGCCCTCCTGATTGATCTATTTGAAGAAATAATCCAGTTTTTAAGCGTGAGGACATGTTTTCGATCTGGTTCTGCTGAAGAGCCCTGATGATACATGTCCTTATGGTTTTTCATGTCGTTATGGCATTTCAGACCTCGCTGTGTGACAGGCTAGCCTAATTGACTATCTGACTTGACCTTAGGCTACTTTTGCACAGCTGGAATGATGCAATTAATTACTGGAGAGCATGTGTATCCAACAATATAGGCTATGCACATTGCTGCCATACACGTAATTGCGGTATTTCTCACATGAGATTTGAGCCTTGTAGATGGAAATGTAGGCTACTCAGTTCGGGTTATTTCATACACTCTTTATAGTCCAGGCAAAATAGCGTTTCAATCAAAAGTAATTGTAACAAAAGATTTTTCTTCACAGACCATTCCTATGAGGTCTCCAGAACAACATACTAAAAGTCCCAAGAAATCCCAGTTGGGGAAATATGTTTAATTGCATTCATCCAAAATGGCCGCCAATTGGGCTTATTTGGCCAATCTTGGAATACATTTTTGACCATCAGGTAATTTTAACAGATTTTTTTCTGCACAGACCATTTCTATGAAGTCTCCAGAACACCATACTAAAAGTCCTAAGTAATCCTAGTTGCAGACATATGTTTAATTGGCATCAATCCATGATGTCTGCCAATTGACACCATTATCAGAAATATTGCCATTCTTAGAATAAATTCCTGGCCAAGAGGTAATTGTAACAGGATTCTTTTCACCACACATCATTTCTTAGAGGTGTCTAGAACAACATACTAAAAGTCCCAAGAAATTCCGGTTGCGGAAATATGTTTAATTGCATAAATCCAAGATGTCCACCAATTGAGACTATTATAAGAAAAATTGCCAATATTAGAATAAATTCCTGGCCAAATGCTAATTGTAACAGGATTTCTTTCACCACACATCATTTACTCGGCATCAATCCAAAATAGCCACCACATTATTATAAAATGGCATACATTTGAATGATTTTAAGTGATTTATTTTGGGACAGAGTGGTTAATACAAAATGGGTTGCAGTTTAATTGGATACAGCTCATAGGAATTTGTGCAATGTTTTTCACCATACCAATTGTTGGTTGACGAACTATATTACAAATGTATTAGTCAGAGTCCTACAAGAATTCAAGCTGCCGAGAGTAAATCCTCTGTATAAAATTGGAAACAAATTAGAACCTGGCAACTATACCACCTACCAACTAAAGTGCTATCAAGTCTAGAGACTAGACTAACGGGGGAACCGGGGAACATCTCCTCAGACTCCATTGTCCCGGTGTTGGTACTTTGCGCTCCTGAGTAGTTATTTTGTACATCCACATATGTTAGTGTGGGACGTCCTTGTGATCAATGCCTGTGTATTGGTTCCCACAGCACCAATTTGCTGGCTGGCAGTTCTTGATGCCAATGTCCTGCTACAGGTATAGTCTCATTCTCCTGGCTGACATTGTCTGGCTCAGGGTGGTATCCCCTCATACTGAATTGTAGGCTATACAGTGCTGTGTTACTATTCGCCCATTGGGCCATGGCTCATTCGTCCATGACTGGTAACGTATGTGCCTGTGGAATGGGGAACCCGGGTTCATCTCCCGCCCCGGCCGTGGCTACATTGGTGGCAGCGGTGTGTATGGTTAACCTCTACAAGTATGTTCCCGCAGGCGACACAGACCTTTATAGTAGTCGGCAGCTCTGTCAGTCTCCCTGGGGTGGAGGTCCCCCAGTCAGTCGAGCCTAGCTCCTGGCTGGCACGCGTGGACGCGCTTCCAGGTGGGGCGGACAACTGTAGGCTATACAGTGCTGCGTTACTACTCGCCCATTGGGCCATGGCTCTTTAGTCGACTGGCTACAGAATCTTGTTGGTAACATGTTGAGACTTCTGCAGGGTTGACTTCAGGGTCCATTCTGGTGTAGCACCCGTCTAGAACCTTCTGGAGGGTTGGCTTCAGGGTCCATTCTGGTGTAGCACCCGTCTAGAACCTTCTGGAGGGTTGGCTTCAGGGTCCATTCTGGTGTAGCACCCGTCTAAAACCTTCAACAGGGTTGGCTTCAGGGTCCATTCTGGTGTAGCACCCGTCTAGAACCTTCTGCAGGGTTGGCTTCAGGGTCCATTCTGGTGTAGCACCCGTCTAAAACCTTCTGCAGGGTTGGCTTCAGGGTCCATTCTGGTGTAGCACCCGTCTAAAACCTTCTGCAGGGTTGGCTTCAGGGTCCATTCTGGTGTAGCACCCGTCTAAAACCTTCTGCAGGGTTGGCTTCAGGGTCCATTCTGGTGTAGCACCCGTCTAAAACCTTCTGCAGGGTTGGCTTCAGGGTCCATTCTGGTGTAGCACCCGTCTAAAACCTTCTGCAGGGTTGGCTTCAGGGTCCATTCTGGTGTAGCACCCGTCTAGAACCTTCTGCAGGGTTGGCTTCAGGGTCCATTCTGGTGTAGCACCCGTCTAAAACCTTCTGAAGGGTTGGCTTCAGGGTCCATTCTGGTGTAGCACCCGTCTAAAACCTTCTGCAGGGTTGGCTTCAGGGTCCATTCTGGTGTAGCACCCGTCTAAAACCTTCTGCAGGGTTGGCTTCAGGGTCCATTCTGGTGTAGCACCCGTCTAAAACCTTCTGCAGGGTTGGCTTCAGGGTCCATTCTGGTGTAGCACCCGTCTAAAACCTTCTGCAGGGTTGGCTTCAGGGTCCATTCTGGTGTAGCACCCGTCTAGAACCTTCTGCAGGGTTGGCTTCAGGGTCCATTCTGGTGTAGCACCCGTCTAGAGACTTCTGCAGGGTTGGCTTCAGGGTCCAGCATTCACTGCCATAGAGGAACAGACTCCACCGTTGCATAGAAGAAGCTGAGTTTGATCTCACAGGGGAGGTTGGAGGGAGATCCATACACTGACCATGCCGTTCAGGGACCTCCATGCAAGTGCCTTCCTCACTTTCAGATCTTGCTCCGTTCAGTTGACCCATGAGCCCAGTTACTTGAAGTCCTTGACTGCCTTCAGCACAGTGCCTCCTGTTGTTGTCAGAGGTGGATGTTCTGGTGAGATGTTATAGGTGATAACCTCCTATAGCAGCGTGATCTTGTAAATCGGCTGTTTTTGGTGCACACAGTTTTGCAGCATGACCTCGTAGATCGGCTGTTTTTGATGTCATTTGCATGTTTTTTGGACAACATCTGTAGGAGTACTGTTGGAAAAAAGGTGTGCTTGTTCCACGTTGTCGGAGAGCAGGCTGATGTTGTCCGCATAGTCTAGTCTAGTCTGTGCGGACAACAGTCTGTCAGGACTACTTTGGTATGTCGTCTCGAGTCAAATGCCTTTGAAGTCAATAGAACTGAGTATTATTATTATTACTATTATTACTATTATTATTATCATTATATTTGTAACTATTCTTATTTAGTTTCAGTTTTGGAAAGTAATTAATAGGTGAGTGGCAACTAAAGTGTTTGTGTTTCTGGAAAAATGATAACGATTATTAATCTAACATTATTAATCTAACATTAAAGGTATATTCAGTGATTTCACTTAATTCAAATATCACTTATTTCTTTGTTTTGTTGTGATAATCCTCTCTACTATAGAGTGTGTTGACCATATAAGGAGTTCCTTCCTGTCCCCAGTTAACCCCTGGGGGTCAAAAAACCTTAGGTTTCGTTTTTGACTCTCTATCCTGATTGGACGAAAGGCTGGGTCCCACAGCCAAAAACGAAACCTAAGGTTTTTTGAGTGAAATCACTGAATATACCTTTAATCTAACATTAATGTTAGTTATAAATGTAATGCCCATTTGGCTTGTTAGCTTATAACGAACAAAGTGCTAAACAAAATGATGACCGTGTATAGGCCTACTGATGGCAGCGTGTTCTATAGTCTAGATAGAACATGATAATAACAGCCTTCAGTTATATTGGTTCAAAATGGCTAAAGTACACAGTATTGTATCTGAATATCCTCAGCTCAAAATATATTTGGAAGTCAATTGAAATCTCAGACGAATGAAAATTGTGCCCGTCATAATTTGGGTAAATATTAGCGCGTTTTACATAAGCGTTTTACATAGATTGTGCATTACATTCACCAATTCACACACAGATGGTGGAGGGAACCATGCAAGGCACCAACCTGCAGATGCAATCAGGGGTTCAGCGTCTTGCTCAAGGACACTTTGTCACTAACTCTGGGGGAGCCCAGGTTCGAACTGGGAAACTTGCGGTTCCCATTCGGCCACACTACCTCTGAGCCTCTGCTGCTGAGCCACTAATTGGCAGACATCCTGCATGGATTGACGCCAATTAAACATATTTCCACAGCTAGGATTTCCTAGGACTTTTAGTATGGTGTTCTGATGACTTCATAGAAATGGTCTGTGAAGAAGGAAATGATGACCTCTTGGTATATGGCATTTTTTCCTGATAATAGTCCCAGTTAGTGGCCATTTTGGATTGATGCCAATTTAACATATTTCTACAACTACGACTTCTTGGGACTTTTAATATGTTGTTCTGGAGACTTCATAGAAATGGTCTGTGAAAAAAAACAGTTTCAATTACTTATTGGTAAGGAATTTATTCCAATATTGGTAATTGGCCATGCATTCTTTTGAGAATATCTTATTGGTGGACATCTTGTATTGATGCCAATGAAACATATTTCCGCAACTAGTATTTCTTGGGACTTTTAGTATGTTGTCCAGGAGACTTCATAGAAATGGTCTGTGAAGAAAAAAAACCTGTTACAATTAACTCTTGGTCCGAAATTTATTCCAAGATTGGCCATTTTTCTCATAATAGTCCCAGTTGGTGGCTATTTTGGATTGATGTCAATTTAACCTATTTCTGCAACTACGATTTCTTGGGACTTTTGATATGTTGTTCTGGAGACTTCATAGAAATGGTCTGTGAAAAAAAAATCTGTTTCAATTACTTATTGGTAAGGAATTTATTCCAAGATTGGTAATTGTCTATGCAGTTTCTGAGAATAGTCTTATCGGCGGACATCTTGGATTGATGCCAATTAAACATATTTCCCCAACTGGGATTTCTTGGGACTTTTAGTATGTTGTTCTGGAGACCTCATAGAAATGGTCTGTGAAAAAAAATCTTTTGTTACAATTACTTTTGATTTTAGGTCCAAAATGAGCTAGAATGCCTGGACTATTAGCAAGATATATGAATATGTCTGAGGAGAATGCAATGCTGTGCTGTGGAAATCGCATGCAGAGCAAAGGCTCTGCATATGCTGCATCCAATAATAAATAATATCAGCCTAGTAGTCCAGTCCACGGTGGCCACCCGACGATTTCATTTGTATTGGCGCGGAGGGCGACGCTTGAATAATAGGTTAAATTGCAGACCGCTACTGAGAAACTGTGGATATTATTAACCTACCAAGAAGGACCCATGGCCAAATTACATTGCGCAGGACACCAACAACAAGTCCATGGAATCAAGAATCGGATCATAGCAACATGAACGTGCCTGCCGCAAGGCAAAGCTAAAGGACTCCTAACTCTAAACTCCTCCTATGATCTTCGCAAGCGAAGAATCAGCCATCGTGTGTGTGTGTGTGTGTGTGTGGGTGTGATTTTAAATTTGATACACAATAATTTATTATTATTATTATTCCATGAATATTCTATTGTTTTAATAACATTGTATCTGTATAGAGGTTTTTTCTTTCCTCCAGTTTGATCTTAACTTATTCCAACAACTCTACACTCAAATCTGGTTGTTACAAATTTTTTAGTTGTTACTTTTTTCAAACTAGATTTTTCTTTTTTTTTTAAGATACATTCAAATCAAATAGATGTATTTGTAGACACAGGTCTCAACTACCAATCTTGAGAAGGAACAGGTTTTTCGCGTAACATTTCTTTCTAAAATGGGACATTTATGCACTTAATACCTGATTCATGTCAACTCCGTCAGACACACTAAAATCCCTTTTAATTGAATTTGATAATTTCAACAATAATATAAAGTCCTCAGTTATCTTATAATGGCTTTCAGTAATCAAGTTAAGTAATACAATTATTTTAATATTGCTTTGTTCCAATATCACACTATTATGAAATATCCAATTTCTCAAATCCGTCATTTCAACCTTTATTTTCAATATTATAACATGAAAACCATGTAAAAAAGAAAAAAATCATCATTACGTATCATTTCAGTTGGTGTTTCAATACATAAGCACAAAAGATTTAACATCGAATTTTCTATTTCTTTGGAAATTAACAAAAACATCACGGGACGAACGTCTGACGGAGTTGACGAACATCTGACGGAGTTGACAAGTTTAACTGATTTAGGTTCTAGACCACCTAGGATCTTGATTCTGGTGACTAATCCCACATTTTCAAGGATGAGGAATACAGTGGTACTATTTATATTGGCCCTGTGACCATGGCAGCCATTTTCAAAATGGCCGCCACCTGCTGTTATTTTACAATAACTCAAGTTCTACACCACCTAGGATCTTGATTCTGGTGACTAATCCTACATTTTCAAGGAGGAGGAATACAGTTGTAATATTTAGATTTATCCTGTGACAATGGCAGCCATTTTCAAAAATGGTGGACCTGCTATTATTTTACCAATTTAGTCAGGGAATATTATCAGAATAATGTCAAATCTGTGAATACATTTCTTACCAATAATTTTTTCACCCAATATCCCAAATTGGTTTCTATTCAACCACCCTAGGGGCATTTTTGACAGCTGCTGAAAGTTGGGTACCATACCAAGTGGCTATGGCCAAACTAGGGAGTCTATGGCCAAACTAGGGGTCAAACCCCTTGGGCTAAATTCGGCCATATATCCACTTGCCCAAATGTGCTGACCTCATTTTGTGATGACGGCTATGGCCGTTTTCAGCCCAAGGAGTGTTCTTCGTGCATAGCTAATGATTGGAATGCATTCAGAATCATGAAAACTCCCTAGTTTGACATGTCACATGCTACGTAAAGCATAATGAACATTTTGCCTTATATAGGTTGTTGATGGTACCCCAACTTTCAGCAGCTGTCAAAAGTTCCCCTAGGGTGGTTGAATATAAAGCAATGTGGGATATGTTAGTAGACACCCTTCCAAACACATTGTGAAGAAGGAAAAAGGAATTTATTACCAGATTGTATTAATATCCCCTGACTAACTCATCTTCTAGACCACCTAGACCCGACTTCACCAACAGAGACCCGATTGACACCTAAACAACAAGTTTGGACAGCCCCACCAATTAGTGTTACGGAAAATAGCAAGTGTCTACCCTAGGCCCAGAGGGAGCCACAGAACAGAACATGTTGCACGACTCCTCAACAAGCTGCCACCAGAGATGAGAGCTGAATTCTGCCGCACAATGCTCTGCGGCCCAGGAGCAACCAACACCATGTTGGAGTTCTCTGAGTGGTTGAAGCACGAGTCCTAGCCATATAGCCTGTGCAAAGACAAACACCTTGAAGACCTGCTTGAGGTGAACAGTGAGCAGTGAACAGTGAGCGAAAGACTGAAGACAGAAGATCTGCCTTCAGGACTATCAGGCAGGATGTACAGACACTGAAGGCATCAGTGTCGTTCTGTGTCCCCAGCATGTCAACCAAAGCAATGTTACCAAATCAAAGGAGCCTTCACCTCAAGTCACCTGGGGCTGGGTGAGCAATCGTATCCTGTATCTAGCCTCACAACTAAATACAGACACTTGGCCAGACTGCCGTTTGAAGGGTCAAACCCTTCATCCTGATTGGGGAAGACCACCCCACCTAATCACACCATCCGAACAAGTGAGGTTGGGGCCTCCAGGTGGGCCAGCAGCCATCTGCACAAGACTGGGCTGGACCCTGCAGGAAAGCAATCTCCAGCCAAGACAATGTAAGTTGACTATAACAGAGCCCCAGAACACAGAGCTCATGAGAAGGATGGAGAAACACTGGCAGGAGGCCACCAAGATACAACGCCACACTGCAGTAGCCAGTGAAGTCAAACTGTGCGTCTGTACCTGAAAGGGACAAGTCAAAGGCCAGAAAGCCCACCTCCTTTTAATGTCCTGTCAGTAGCAACTCAACCTGCACCTGAAATAAGCCCTGACCCCTCCCAGAGAAAGTTCATCCTTGAAAATGTAATGATTAGTCACCAGAATCAAGATCCTTGGTGGTCTAAAACTTGAGTTATTGGTAAAATAACAGCAGGTTGGTGGTCATTTTGAAAAACAATGGCTGCCATGGTCACAGGACAAATCTAAATAGTACCACTGTATTCCTCATCTTTTAAAATGTATTATTAGTCGCCAGAATCAAGATCCTAGGTGGTCTAAAACTTGAGTTATTGTAAAATAACAGCAGGTGGCGGCCATTTTGAAAAATGGCTGCCATGGTCACAGGGGAAATCTAAATTGTACCACTGTATCCCTCATCCTTGAAAATGTAGTCTTACTCACGAGAATCAAGATCCTAGGTGGTGTAGAACTTGAGTTATTGTAAAATCACAGCAGGTGGCGGCAATTTTGGAAAATGGCTGCCATGGTCACCACGAGACAAATCTGTGATGGCCCTATAGCCAAAAATGTTCCTTAAGGCATGCTCTAACTTTGTGCCAAATTAGAATACGTCCCATTATTCAAAAACTATAATTTTATTGTTTTAGGAACACTTTTGTCAACTCCGTCAGATACATGTCAACTCCGTCAGACACAAAACCTGACGGAGTTGACGTCTGACAGTTGTACTACCCTCTGTAGTACAATGTAGCCATTTTGTTTTTGCTTCATTTGTTAGCTAAACCTAACCCTAAACTAAAATAATAAACATTATTTTGGAATTCTTAAAAAATATCATAATATTGTTGACATGTAAAAGCTGTGACCTCATTGATATCAACATTGTTTGTTTAAAATATCAAACAATTGAATGCTTGTCAGACCAGGTGCTCCACTGTTGCAACAAATATAAACGGGACTTGGAAAAGGAGTCTTCAGGCTAAATCTGTCGACAATATTTTCGGATTCATTTAAGACTTTTAAAAAACCTGACGGAGTTGACGGGAGACGTGGGACACACATTTGATATGAGATATCTAATGGAAAATATAAATTAAAATTAACTGTGTATATTGTTTGCTATGTTGTTGACAATCTACTTTAATTTAGTATGTATATTTATGTGATTGTGACGTGGCGTTTTTGGGTACAGTGCCTGCTTTTAACTAATTCAGATGGCATATGAAAACAATTATAATTACATTAATGGCATAATAATACACAACTGTATTACATTTAACTTTGCAAGTGCTTTTATTTTTATGAATTAATTTATTTTTAACATAAATAAGGCTCTTATGTGTGGGACATGTTTTTTCCACTTTTGTCCCTCATCTCAAGAATGAGTGAATACGCAAATCAGAGTGCTCTAGATGGATTTAATGATAAATATGAGAATTCCAATGTGTTTATAATGCTCAAAAAGCACAAAATAGACACCAAATTTGCAAATAATGACAAAATTAAGGTAAGTAAAAGTAATTGTCAGATAGTCGCCATCATTGAAATATGCAAAATAAATGTTCAGCCACACCCAGTCATAAAGATAACCATTCCAACATGTTTCTAATTGTAAAAAAACATAATTTGGAATTGGACACAATCTTTGCATTCATAGCTCATCAGGTTCAAAAGTTCTAGACAAAACCTTTTCAGGCGGACTGGCAGCCATATTGGATTTGGCCACTATGATGACCTGGACGGTTCAACAAACATTTTGAGCACCTCAGAAAATCTGTAGCTCCAATGGTTTATTTTCGGGTATTTCAACCCGGATAGAGAATTGTTCACAGTTCCCAGGTTGTTCGCGGCTGTCATATTAGTCAAGAACAGTTGCGATATTCTCTCCTAAATGAAGGGCATACATATCTTAGCCAGGTCCTCTACTAATGGGAATCCTTAACAAACTAAACTAAACTAGAACGGCTATTATTAGTTTCACAATTTAACTTTTCTCTGGTTCCATTTGTACACTCTCAGAGTTAAGGTGGTCCTTGTAAATATATCGTTTGAGAACCACTAGTACTAGTAGACTACTAATGTGCCATAGTGTCATAGTAAATCAGTGTCATACATATTCTGAAAAAAAGAAAAAACTTGACATTCAGTAATTGGGTCTTATGATCAAAATAACATTATAATGCCATGGTGTGTAAAACAGAAAATCTAATATTTGCTACAGACAAGGCCAAGTCTTTGCCACAGACACATTTGCCCGTGTACGCACATACTGATGACCCGTGTGTGAACGAGGTGCGTGGAACAGAGAGGATGCAGTGAAGGGGGGCGAAGGTGGAGGAGTTTAAATTGGGGTCAACTATCCTAAGTAATGGGGAGTGTGTTAGAGAGGTGAAGGAGTTCAATTGGGGTCAACTATCCTAAGTAATGGGGAGTGTGGAAGAGAGGTGAAGAAGAGAGTGCAGGCAGGGTGGAACGGATGGAGGAGGTAAGTGTTCTCAAGACTAATTGTTTTAGAAATCCCCAATGTTAACAATGAACTTGGGTAAGACTGCTTTTCATTACTACGTCCCTCACATGTAGAACTTCAGTTTTAAAACTGAAGAACTCAATTTTACTTGATCGATTTAAAGGTCTTGTAAGGAATACTCTGAAATGTAGTTGTACTTGTTCATTCTGAAAAGATAAGTGTAACCCAGGTTTATAATTGTATGTCTGTATTTGATTGGTCACGGTACCATCTACATCAGTTCGCAGCTCATTGTCTCAGTCAGTGAGGTGCACATGACTGGCAGGTCTGTATCCCTACTACTTAAACATTTTACTCTTCATTACAAAACTAATTGAATATAGCCTTTTTGTGTTCAGGCCAGGTTTTTCCCTTTATACCTGCATGCATGTCAGTCAGTAAGTGTATCACTCAAAATCCCCAGATAATGATATTTCATGGTGCTGCTGTATGTGGTGGTGCAGCACTGCAGCAGCCTCTCTAGAGAGAAAAAAACACCACTAGCCCACAAACTAAAGAAGTTTTCAAGACGTTTTGGCCATTATCTCTGGAACGGGAGGTCCAATCTGAGCAGTTTAATGTTTGTTGGATACGTGACAAGCAGGACATTAATCGATCAAGTTCATTATTTTGAGAACTCCGATCCGATCCGATAGAGGCATTATCGACCAATCGTGATCGGACGCCGATTGATCGGAGCATCTCTACCGAAAACCTATTTTGGTCATAGTAAACCGGGGCTTTACATTTTGCAAACCGCCCAACCTTACTTACAACCTTCATTTCTAAGAGTGTAGTGGTGTACTCATTTCTCTGCCAGGACATCATGATAAGAACATCGAAATGTTAGCATTTCATAAAAAATGGGCTAAACAGTAGCCAGAAAATGTGCAGATATACAAAAGCCAACAACACGCCACGCCAGCACACAACTAAGCATAAATCAGGCATAGCTCTAACGCCAACCTTGAAGCCTAACCTCTAAATCAGTGATTTTTCAACCAGTGGTCTGTGGCCCAGGTGGCCATGGGCCATGATATGAAAAGGGTTGAAAACCACTGCTCTAAATGTCTATTCCTAAACCTGAGCCCAATCTGAACCTTTTTCTAATTGTAATCCTCTCTCTAGAACCCTTTGTATTACTGACAAAACAACGATATGTCTTGTGAGGACTACAGGAAAACGGTCCTCACAACGTCTAAGTCTACTATGGTATTATACTTGTGGGGACATTTGGTCTACACACACGCACGCTGCATCCAGATTCCAGGCAGGTGAAAACAGAGAAAGCAATTGGCGTCTCAGAGTGAGTAATCTCATCAGTAGATCGTTCTGACAGATTGTGCTGCGATCCAGGCACACGGATACGGATGCACACGCACACACACACACGCATGCACACACACACACAAACGGTAAAGATCCCAGAACTCCGAAGGGACAAAACAATCACATCATCTTATCTAACTGACACACAACTGCACGTGTATCTGTTTGTTTGTTTGTTTGTTTGTTTTTTGTGTTTGTTTCCGTGCATGTGTGTCATGTCATGTACAGTAGTTTCAGCTTCATCTTCCCTCAAGGAACTGCATGGGTCCAAAGCCATTTTCCTCAGATAGAAGTCCATAACGTTTAAGGCAGGAACAAACTGCAGGTCGCTGCGCTCTGCTGTTCTGTTGCACGCTATCCGTCTGCTCAGGGCATCCATCCATCCACCCACCCACCCATCCATCCATCCATCCATCTACGCACCCACCCACACACCCATCCCAACCTCCATCCATCCATTCACTCATCTCACCACACCACCAGTAACCGACATTTTACAAACTGGAACAGTCGTTTCTCAAATGGGGATAGGTGTACCACTGTACCCCTAGGGGTATGTGGTGGTACTGCTGGAGGGCACATGAGATAAAGACCGTCTAACCACTTAACCCCCTGCAGTCTATAAGCCCTATTCATACTGATAACTTTGATGAGGTGACCACCGGAAACTACAACATGACCCAACACATCTCTCTGTTTTTACAAACCACCTTATCACCTAAAACTGGAGTATGAATAGGCATTTAGATAACTGGACTTGAGTTACAACTGTACTTTGAACACTTTTTTCCGACTACACATCAAATCTCTTTGCTGAAAATAGCAGATTTACCACCTCACAATGTGCTGGGAAAGGTTTACTGAAGTTAAAAGCAGTTTGAGGAACCACGTGACTGGAGCATGAGGGCTGGTGAATTGCAGGGAAAGTAGGAAAACAATGGAACTTTGTGTAATCCTACACTACATATAATTAACTGTGTGTGTGTGTGTGTGTGTGTGTGTGTGTGTGTGTGTGTGTGTGTGTGTGTGTGTGTGTGTGTGTGTGTGTGTGTGGCACTGTGAAAGGTGCTATAGCCAAATGACCAGGCCGCACCACTAATCCATCCCAGCTAAATGAGGTCTATCTATCCTGACTGGATTGTGTGTGTGTGTGTGTGTGTGTGTGCGCGTGTGTGCGTGTGCGCGCGTGCATGCGTGCGTATACATTTTCAGTGTTTATGATAGTGGGCGCTCTTCCGCAACATGTGCGTTAACCTGGGACTTCCGAAGAAGAAGAGGTCAACCCAAAATAACGTGATCACAACAACCATGCTGGTTTTGTATACAATTATAATAAAGATTTATAAAATAAATAACATTTTCTCTGCTTTCTGTGTGCGTTTTTTGGTGAAAACAAGCTATATTAAACAGCCAATAACTAAAGAACAGAACATTGCGGTGACAATTTTTATCTGAGGTGAAAGTAGAGACTGTTCTATCATAGAGCCTAACTAAATATTATGTGGGTCTTGAAAGATAAGTAAAAATGCTGGCAGTGTGCAGACTATTCTAGGGAAACTCTGGCAGGTATTGACCATAATCTCACGGCCATTGACCATTCGCACATGCAGACCGACAAAAATGTAAGCTATTTATTAGCAGCTTTTGAGGTGGATTTTTCAACAGTTTTTCCTTAATCTTTTAACAGTTTAACGACCGCTAATTGTTTAATCCAGTGTTCCACCGTGAGTAAAACGCTATACCCGACATTTGTTTAATGCGTTTAATTTGCCGTTTTAAAAGAATTAAAAAGAAACAGCGGATTTATCCGTCACGTTACGATGATGAAACCGGAAATCAAGTCATCATCTGGGCTGCTAGGGCTTCTGGGAAATTGAGCTCAATGTAAGTGTACGGGGGGTTTGTTTGGACTACAATGCCTCATGGAGGTGGATCCTGTAGCGCATTGTGATGGCCGCTGGTACTGATGATCAAAACATGCCGACGAACCATTTTTCGCCGAGGTTTCGTCGTTGAAAGCTGCAAATACTTCAGCGTATGCTCTAAAGGTAATAAAACAATCTCGGCAGCGTATAATATTTCAAACTGTGCAATAGAATGATAACACAAAAAGCCCTGAGGGCTTGATTCCCTCGTGGCCCTATGTATGTATTCAATTTGTTACATACATGATTGTTATACTGCATGTTGTTGTCTGCCAATTAACCTTCAGGGTTTCTGGCATCCGTCTCCAATGTAAGTAGAACTGAACTCAGATTATCTGTGTGGTTTGTGTGGCGGTATCTATTTATGTACTCTGTGCATGTCTCTTCATCTTCTCTGTGTGTCTCTGTGGTCTGCGGAGCATAATTAAAAATAAAAAGTAGCAACTCAAGCAACATCAGGCCAAAAGAAGTACTCACATTTTTTACTTAGATAAATGTATCAATACTAAAATACTAAGTAAATGTCCGGAATTCAAAATTTACTTGAGTAAAAGGATTGGCATCAAAGTGTACTTAAAGTACCAAAAGTAAAAGTACTAATTATTGCGGAATGTTTCAAGTTTTCAAATGTATAAAAATCTTTCAAAAAAATAGATCACAATGTGTTGCCATGCGACTTATTGTGAGGTTGTACTTTCAAATGGCTTAAATGTATAGGCTGAAATGCTTCATATATTATGTTTTGTAATAATAGTCAAAATCAAAAGTAACTACTAACTAAAGTTTTCAAACAATTGTAGTGGAGTAAAAGTACAATATATTTGTCTCTGAGATTTATGGTAAAAGTATTGGAAATTGGAATTACTCAAGTAAAGTGCAAATGCCTAAAAATTGAACTTAATACAGTACTTGAGTAAATGTACCTAGTTACTTTCCATCACTGCTCAAATCTTCTGGGAGAAGCACAGAACTCATAACATCTCCTAGCACTACACACTTTCTACAAGTACTGTGGCTCTCGGAGCCCCCTGATGGTCAAATGGCAAAACTGCCTGTTGGCACATACAGTGCTACCAACATGAATCAGTGTCCTGTTGAATTATATAGGTTCTCAATCTGAAAAGAACCCCATCTGAAAAGAGTTTGTGCCAGACACCCCCAGAAAAAGAAGATTTATGTTTCCAAACAAAGGAAACATAAGGTTTCCAAACGTTTTCAATATTTTTCTAAAATGTTCAAAAATCATGGCAGAACTACAAGCTCAGAGCGCCGCACAAAGTGATGTGATGTAAGCTTGTAGATGTGCTGTTTTGGAATATCCAAGATAAAAACATAAATGGATAAAGTCACTTTATCTTCCAGTCTTTAGTATACATCTTTAGACCATTTTTACTCCTGACGTCACTCGTTCATTCCCTGCTGGGTTGCGGAAGTTTTTGAGTGGTGCAACCACTCCTACAATCTGGAATGTCCGTGTGTATCATGTATGTATGTATCATGTATCAGTCATGAGCACGAGTGGTGTGCGCATGCGTGAAATTGGAAAGAGAGAAGTATGTGACATGGCTGCCACCTGCTGGACGCAAATCCAACTACTGACTGTCTAGGTTAATTCTGGTTTAATTTTACGACAAAATCTTAAAATATGGGGTCTGAGAGGCAAAATCTCATCAAATGGTATGGTACGTAGTACGTAGTCCGTGGCTTAAATACTGAATAAATAATGGACCTCAACGATATGTAAAAAATCACACAGTTGTGAAGTGAGCGGCACTCTTATCAACATACATCATCATACATCACATTACGTGGTTCAAGGTTCAAGGTTAGCTTTATTGTCCCTTGCGGGAAATTGGTTTGCAGCCAGATCATAGTAAAAATACACACAAAAACACACAACAACAACATTCAATACAAGACTAGGAACAGGGCACTAGAGACAGAGAATTCATGACATACAGTAGTAGCAAAGTCAGCAAAAGTGCATTAGTGGGCAGTAAGTGCAAAGGGGCAAGAATAAAGTGCTATTTGCTGTTCAGCAGTTGAATAGCAGCTGGAACAAGGGATAATTTGAACCGATTAGTCTTTGTGGCGGGCACCCTCAGCCGACGACCTGAGGGCAACAGTTCAAACTCAGACCGAAGTGGGTGATCCGATACCTCCAGGAGGGAGGAGGCTCTCTTAAGCATCTGCCTCTCGTACAGATCTATAAGTTGGGCTTGGGTTCTCCCAGAAATCTTACTGGCCACTTTGACGAGGCTGCTGAGCCTGTTCTTGTTTGCTAGGGTCAGATTTCCGTACCAGGCAACCATACAAAACATAAGAACAGATTCAATAAAACTTCTATAAAAAAAGAGTCATCATTACAGATGAGACATTAAAAGAACACATTTTCCTCCGAAAAAAAAGACGCTGCTGGACTTTTTTTGAAGTAGAGGCAACATGAGAGTGCACAGCCAAACAGCTGAGCACATTCCGTGCTCATACAGACACCCAAACACACAAAGCTGTACATATAGAGTGGCTAGCACCGCACAAAAGGTTGAAAACCACAGCTCTATGCCATGGCATCATTCCCAAAAATGGAACCCAACAGGCAACAGTCCAGTTTAAAACCAAAATGTAAACGTATCATTGAAACCCTGAATCTCACTATTCAACATGAAGAATGAGAGACATGAGGTGGGCAGACGGACCAATAAAAAACAGTGTCCGAGCTTCCCCATCTCCCTCACGAACTTTACAGCAGCAGTGGGCAACTAAACTAAACCTCGGGCAGACTGCCAACGATCGAGCAATGCATTCTTCTTCCAGGTTCTCCCGACAGCTTTGTTACCATAGCAACTAATCCAGCCTGCATGTGGCATTTAAAAAAAAAGTACCTTGTGAACTTCTCGGTGAGAGAGAGTTCACTGTGGGCTACAGAGGCCATGCTCTGCATGATAATTATACCATACACACTTGCCAGTGTTGCCAGATGGGAAATGTTCAATTATCCTACGGGAGGCTTAAAATTATCGTATTGGAAAGTAAACTATTGTACGCACTACGCAGCCAAAAACGAGAAATCACAGGTGTAAATATGTAATTTCACCCAAGAAACAACCTTGCTTGAGACTCCTAGGTGACAAAAACATATCACTCTGCTGCGTTGAAGTAGACAACTTGCTGGACCACTATTTTTAATGTCACTGCCGAGTAAAGATCTAGGGTCAGATTTACTGAATTCCTGACTTATTTTGAAAAGCCAAACCGGATCCCGAATCAGCAGCCAGGAAATGTAGAAAATTCACACTTTTTTGTGATATGGCAAAGTTATTATTTATCGTACAGAGGGTAAAATTATTGTACAAATCTGTATCATACATCTGGCAGGTGGCAAAACTGGCACTTACACAAATCTAAGATGTTAAATTGCCACACAAATTGCGATTTAATTGTGTTTATTTGCATTGAACATTTGAACGTTACAATTCGTATTTCTATTGTTTGCCTTTTAGGCTTTGTAATCACAATTGTACATGGCGGATTTGACAAATAACTTAAATACCGGTACACAAATAAATCACTGACACGTTTAATCATTTTTTATATTTTTATCCTTCCAAAGAAATTACAAAATAGTGGAAATAGTTGATCTATGTAATAATTGTGACAGGCCTGCATGATAATGATACCATGGATCTTTTTATGGATCCTTATTTATTTTTATTTTTTTAAGTTATTGAAAATATTACATCATGTATTAGGTGGGTAGCACGAGTCACCAGAAACCAGGACGGGTGTTTTCGATGAATCTATCATGGTTAAAATTGTGTTTAAAGTTACAATGGGTTCATATAGGAGCGGGATAAAATTAACATCAAATAAATAAAAAACTGTGTGGGGTGTTCACAAAAGGGAAATATCCCTTTAACTACTTTTGCTGGGGACCCCCTGGAACCTCCCAAGGACGAGGACCCCCCACTTTGAGAACCACTGCAGTAGCCTAACAGGCTAACACAATTTATTCTGAAGTCATCTCTGTCTGCCTGTATCTCTGTTTCATCATCCTGGCTGTGGTGCCGCTATGAAAACTGAATTTCCCCCAGGATCGATAAAGGATAAATTACTATCTATAAAATGGTAAATGGTGCATTTATATAGCACCTTATTTCAAGCATTTTATGATGTACATTACATTCACCTGCGCGCACACAGCCACACACACACACACACACACACACACACACAGCAGAGGAAACCATGCAAGGCACCAACCTGTTCATCAGAAGCAGAATGGGGTTAAGTGCCTCGCTCAAGGGCACTTTCACACTAACCTAGGAGGAATACAAGAGCGTTCGACCCCAAAACACGCTCAACCCGGGTCAAATTCGGCGACCTCGGAGTCAGTCGGACCCATGGATGTCTGGCCACCAACGTCCACTCGCGGTAGTCAACTACGGCAAACTCGGAAGGGTTGGGCCCACTAATCCAGCCACCTCGGAACGGTCGGACCCACACCCGGTATTTCTGCCAAACAGATCTACCTATCCATCTATCTACCTATCCATCTATCTACCTATCCATCTATCTACTGTATCTATCTACTGTATCTATCTATCCATCAATAATTCTTTCTGTCTATCCATGTGACACGCGCACACAATACATGTATGTGGTGGTGGCACAGTGTGTGTGTGTGTGTGTGTGTGTGTGTGTGTGTGTGTGTGTGTGTGTGTGTGTGTGTGTGTGTGTGTGTGTGTGTGTGTGTGTGTGTGTGTGTGTGACTGTGTGTCTGTGTGTGTGTGTGTGTGTGTGTGTGTGTGTGTGTGTGTGTGTGTGTGTGTGTGTGGGGCACAGTGTGTGTGTGTGTGTGGGGCACAGTGTGTGTGTGCGATGAATACTCAGTTTTAATTCAGAATTTACAAATGCAACCATGGTTACAGGGAGACGCTGTCACATTGAGAGAATGCCGACAAGCCGTTAATTGATAGACTATCCTATTTCATGGCAGTTCAGGAGGAACGCTTTATCTAATTATATGGCCAATTAGCTGCACAGTGGCTGATGTCACACACCATTAGAGCTCGTTAGGTGGAATATTCCCAGCACTGTAATTAACCCTCGTATGGAAACCTTCATTATGGTGTCTTTGTAACTTCCTGCTCCACCCCCTGGCCAGCCCTCCACCGCCCTCCACCACACACACACGCGCACGCGCACACGCACACACACACACACACACACACACACACACACACACACACACACACACACACACACACACACACACACACACACACACACACACACACACACACACACACACACACACACACAGTTTATTTAAACCATCTTTTATTTAGATAAATAGAGCCAATAACCCTGGAGTTAAACTGTGCCACTCACTCACTTGAGCACCAATTCTAATGGAACTAGTAGAGAGAGCCAGAGGGTTTGTTTAGCAATAAGGATGTTTTCACACAACAGCAGCCGTGTGGTGGTGGAAGAAAGTACTCTTAGGTCACATTCTCACGGTTCTCACCAGAGAGCTTTGCTACGATTAAAACGAATCCTGCTGCGCATTTTCAGAAAGTGCGCTTCGTTTGGCAGGTGTGAAGGCTCATTCGAATCCTAATGCGCAGCAAAGAACCGCATTTTACTCCGCCCAAAAACGGGGGTTTCGCTTCGCTTCCAATCGCACTTCACTACGATTCGGTGCAGGTGTGAATGCAATCCGCAGTAAATAAAGGAAATGAAGTAAACAATGTGGCGGGTGAGGAGCTGAACACAGTTGGAGACGGAGAAGGCATATTTCACGCAGCGCAAAGATGTCCCATTACTGTGGATAGACGTGGTCGAATGAGGAGACTGAAGCCCTGATCGAAATGAGGACGTGTACATTAATCAATTGCTTAAGAAAACACATAAAAACACTGCAGTGTAGCCTATTATAGCCTACAGAATATTCTGTCTGTCTGTCTGTGCGTGCCATAAACATGGAGTGCTATGGAGTGCTGTCACTGTGTGGGGACTGGGGAGTTATATCAGTGCGCTCAGCGCTGTGCCTCCATGCCCAAAAGAACAGTGTGTGGCGGCTGCGTGCGTAGAGAGAGAGAGGGGGGGGGGTCCCAGACGGCACGACACATGCGTTATGAGTGTAATTTTATCACCATAGATTTCACTGTGTAGGCTAGTTTATGAATGGAACACATTGATAAAGGTCCCCCCTGCTGCGTTTCCAATTGCTGCGAATGACAGTGTGAAGGCAAACCGCAGCCAATTAAATATGCAAGAACCTCAATTTCCCCGCCCATACGCATCCGAGTCTACCGAAGTATTAGGTGAGAATCTGACCTTAAACTGTACTTTCTGTGCTTTGGCAAACTGTTAATAAAGTAATCAATCAATATTCAGACAGACAGATGGACCTGGATGTCAAAGACCCTAAATCACTGAGTTCTCCAACTGGAGGCTGAAAAAGTATAGACAAGTATAAGACAAGTGGTTAAACTGAACTATACAACAGGTCGTTTCGAGGAAGCAATTTGATTGGTTGAAACAGCCTTCTAGCCGTGGTTCAAACAAGCACCACTCCACACCTAATCAAAACAAAGAATTCAGCTGCTCTGGTCTCCCAGAGGGCAGCAAACTCGGTGGCTAGGCTAGCTAGTTTCTTGGGACATTTGTGGTCGTAGTGGCTACATGTCATTAAAAAAATATGTTTTTTCAGCGATGTTCTTAGTTTTAAGGGCAACTGTTGTATAATTGCAATATTACACGCTATTATGCCTGTGGATGTGATGTGGAGCGTTCCAATGCCCCGGTTTGGATTCACATTGTAAACAAGGCCTGTCTCGGCTCCGTTGAGCATCCTAGGATAAGCCAAGGACTGTCTAAAGAGGACGAGACGCGAAGAACGTAAGGGCGCCGCCATGTTGCTCACATGGTGCTCCATGGAAGGAAAGAAACATGCGCAGTTGAGACCAAGGAAGCTGAACGCGGAAGTGTTGGCTGCATAAAGCACATTGCGCATGTTTCTTTCCTTCCATGGAGCACCATGTGAGCAACATGGCGGCGCCCTTACGGTCTTCGCGTCCTGTCCTCTTTAGACAGTCCTTGGGATAAGCTACTTCCGGTAGACTGGAACTGTGGCTTTTCAAAATTAGAGCTTGACTTGAAAAAATGCTGGCGTGAATTAGATCCTAATAAATGCTAGCGCTGAAAGGGTTAAGTGACATTGTATTCTGAGGCACCCCTAAATTCATACTCAAAATCTTAGCCACTCACTCACTCACACTCGACCACTCCAGCATGGAGGTGTTACGGTGAACTTTGTGACCTGCCGAAATATGTGACCATCTTGTGGACTTCACATAACTTACATGGAGGTCTTTAAATACATGGCCTAAATACCGCTAGGTTGAACTCTGCTAATAATCAAATGTTGCGCTTGCGTTCAGACACTGACTTTATGTGATGTCTACACGATTGTCACATTTCAGCAGGTCACCAATTTCACCGTAACACTGCCATGCTGGAGTGAGCGAGTGTGACTGAGTGAGTGGCCAAGATTTTGGGTATTCAAATTCAGCTCAGACTTATCTCAAGGCACCCTAGGGTGCCACGGCAGACACTTTGAGAAACCCTCGTCTATGCAACAATAAATACAGTGAGACCGCAGCCATTCTATAAAATAGGAATGAATGCTCGCCGCAAAACTCGCTCGCCCCAGGTCAAATCCACCAACCTCGTAACGGTCGCCAGCAGGTATTCCTTAACTTACCCTCAGTAAAACTATGCCTAAACCAAACCCTCAGTAAACCAATGCCTAACCCTAACCTTTTATTCCTAAACGTAACCTTGTTAAAACTATGCCTAAACCTAACCTTACTCCTAAACGTGACCTTAGTAAAAAATATATGCCTAAACTAAACTGAACCTTATTTCTAAACCTAACCTCAGTAAAACTAGTGCTCTAGGACAGGGGTATTCAACTGGCGGACCGCGGTCCGCGACCGGACCGCGGACCACCTCTTTGCGGACCACACAAAAAAAAAAAAAAAAAAAGTTTTTTTTTTTTTTTTTTTTTTTAAGTTAATAATATAAATAACATCAGATGGTATACATTTCTCATGTGAAATTGCTGCAAAGGCCCCCAAAATGTCCCCCAAGGGCCCCCAAAATTCTGGCGCGCGCTACGCGCGCACAGTGTGGCCTGCCAGGGCGTATAACTCCCGGCCTGATTTGGAGTTCCACTCCGGGCCTGCACTAAACGGGCATAGAGCCCCGCTTTCCGATGGACGCCGCGCATGGGACCGGACCTCTGTCTTATTCAAAAAAATATTTGTGGACCTTCATCATTTCTAGTTGAGGACCCCTGCTCTAGGATGTCAGCATCTCAGTAAACTAAACATCCTTTTCCAACAATACAAAATGACGGGGCTGTGTGGCACCTAAGATTACAGCTTAGCTTTGCAAAAGACGTCTAAAAAAAGAACCGCGTATGTCAAAACGTGTTTGAGGGTTTTAGCACATTGTGACATTTTGGAGAGAGACTATGCAAGAACTTAGAGATATGATCCACACGTATACTGTGGTGTAAATTGGAAAGTTGCAAGCGTTAGGGCTAAAAGAAGAACAAGGAGGGGTGAGAATGAGATACTGAAAGAGCAAGAAAGTCCTAAAGACGAGAGTAGAGAGAATATATCAAATACAGTTAAATACAGTTTAAGAGCAGAGGGCTGGCTGCCTGGGCTGGTATATTATATTCGTCTCTGTCGTGTGGGAACCTCATATGTCCAAAACTGTTACTTTTCAGGATTCAAATTAGTATCAAAGTATCAAAAGTAGCAGTAGCAGCTCGAAACGTGTCGCAATATCTCTGATGCTTTTGTATGACACCGCAGTAGGAGCGCTGACTTGCGGAAAAACACAAAACGTTAGAACGTGGGAGATACGCAGTGGTGGAAAGTACATTTTGTTAGGTATTTGTACTTTACTTACTAGTTTTGATCAACTTAGGCTTGTGGCCAGGATCAAGGGCTACCTTTCCCATATCATCATGGCTCGATTATTGCAATGCGCTATATGTAGGCATGGACCAGTCCACGCTCAGACATCTGCAGCTTGTGCAAAATTTATTTTTAAGCCCTAAATGGCTTGGCCCCCCTGTATTTATCGGTACTCATGGACCCATACACCCCAGCCAGGGCCCTGAGGTCAGCTGACCAGCTGCTCCTGACTGTGCCCAATTCCAACTACAGGTCCAGAGGCGACCAGGCTTTTTCAGTGGCCGGCCCCAAACTCAGGAACTGTCTTCCTACATATTAATCTGCCCGCTCCTTAGAGGCCTCTAAGTCATTACTTAAAACCCATCTCTTCTCCCTGGCTTTCAATGATGTTTGACTTAATTAACCCCTTAAGTAACCCCTTTTGGTCTTAGCATTATGTTATGCTTTAGCTATTGAAAAATAGCAGATCTACAAGCTCATATAGGGATGCCACCGAATAATCGATTTTCCGATTAATAGTTGCAGTCTCCGAAATCGATTTTAATATTTCATAATTGAAAATCAAAAAGAAAAAAAATATATATATATTTTTTTAATAGCCAAAATATTGGCTAATAAGTAAGGCTGCATGATATATCGAACATGTACCTTCATCAGAGTGGAGAATATAAGTATAAATCAAGTTGAGCAAAGCCACTCTTCTCTGCCCCTCTCTCTAACAGACACAGTTAACGATCGCTTGTTAAGTGCCTGCCAGACAGACAATCAGATGAAATGAAGGCAGGTGTAGAGTAGAGTGTAGACTGGTGAACTGAACATGTTCTCTTTATATCAAGTACTTCATACCAGCCCCTTTTGAAACTACTTCTCCCCAAATCCAAATGGATTTCATTTTCCATCCTGAATGGCACTGAGAAGATCTCCACAAAGGTTTACTCATCAAAACTGATTATAAAACTGTAACCATCAAAGCATGCACTCAACATATAATGGTTATGTGACCATGGCATGTGCATGTGGGGGGGGGGGGGGGGGTCGATTAAGCGATTATTAATCGCCAGAGCTGTAGATTATTCGATTGGGCAAATGGTCACTTTGTGGCACGCGCTACGAGCTTGTAGGTCTGCTATTTAAAAAAAATCGTAAAAATGAGGCGCAAATCTTTGAATATATATTCTTTCAAAGTGAATGTTTTTAATGGGTTAAGTACATTTTGATGCCAAAAGTACATCTAGAATGTATGGCTTTTACTTGTACCGGAGAAGTTCTACATTGCAGACAGTACTATTGATACTTTGGAGTTACAAGGTTACTCTGCCCGACGGCAACATTTTATATTGTTTCCTGTGTGAAGCTGGGCGTGAGCCTGGGAGTCAGCAGAAAGGGGAAGAGTGCTGTGGTCGCCGATGCGCCGGTGGTTCTCTCTCTCTCTCTCTCGCTCTGTCTCTCTCTGCACTAAACATCAGAGTGCTCAACAAGGCTCCTGCCTTGTTGAGCACAATGACAACCTCTTCAACCACTTAAACCCCAGACGTCGTTGCCTGGGGGTCCCTCAGGGGTCTATACTTGGTGCTCTCCTTTTTTCAACCTTAACCAACAATTGCAATTTAGGCATTTAGCAGACGCTCCTAATCCATACCGACTTACAATAAGCAAAAACAAGGCATCAAATATATAGAAATAGTCATCTAAGGATCATAAGCAAACTAAGAACCAATCATCCGTCTAACAGTAGAATATCCGTGTACGTGAAACTATAAACACTATAGAATGCCAGATCAAGAATAACCTGGCATCTACATAAGATGCTATGTATAAATGACATATTTTAGCCTTTGCATAAGCCACCACGGCTAGGGCAAGTGCTACAGCCAGTGCTACGGGCTAAGGTGGAGTCTAAAGGGGTGAGTTGTGAGACTACTGCCACCTTACCCCATGCCTAAACTGTATAAGCATTTACAAAAATAGGCGATCTACAAGTGCCCTACAGTATTTTTTCCTATTATGACATGCCCAGAATAGACATGCTAGGGTTCATGTGGTTAAGCCCTTATTTATGACTTCGCTGTATGACAAACATCACTCTCAAAGAATAACAGATTGTCAATGTGTCACTGGTTGGGGGGACTTATTAAATATGTCATGTATGATTAATTAAGTAATTAACTGTCAAACTGTGCTAGGCAACCATTTCCTTTTCCATTTCCTTACTTTTTTTGTATTCACTATAATGGCACTATTTCTTTACAGGAGACTTCAGAAAGAATGTTTCTGTTTTATCTGTATAAAAGGCACAGTATTCTATAAATACAACTCTATGTCTCCAGTGGTGTAAAGTAACTACGTACATTTACTAAATTACTGTACATTTTAGGTTAATTTACTTTATGGAGTATTTCCAATTTCCAATACTTTTAATTCGACACCACTACATCTCGGATCCAAATATTGTACTTTTATACTCCACTACATTTATTTGAAAACGTAGTTACTTAAAACATGCGTTTCATTTCGGCCTTTTGAAAATAGCCGATCTACAAGCTCACAATGCACCACAAAAAAGTTTTTTTTATACATTTCAAAACGGGACATTCTGCATAATGAGTACTTTTACTGTTGGTAGTGGTACATTCAGTTTGTTGGCGATATACTTTTGTACTTTTACTCAAGTAAAATTCAAATGCGGGACTTCTACTTGTAACAGAGTACATCTACACATACATTGCAGTATTGGCACTTTTACTTAAGTAAAACAATTGAGTAATTCTCCCACCACTGTACGCTTCTTAGCGTTTCGCAATTTTACACTCCGCTAGACGGCCAAATATGTCAAAATGTCAACATTAAATGTTTTGACAGGGAGTACCAGTACCTTTTTTTTTTTTTTTTCGGTTCGCAGATTTCCTAAAAGATGTGAGGTTTGGAATGGGAGTCAACGACTGTGAACCTTGATGACATGTTTATCTTGCCCTGCCATTCCACGTATATCTGTGGTATGTCTATTTATGTTTATGGGCAGTTCCTAAATATAATTTTCATCTGTACTCTCCGGCTAGTCTACTCAGCCCCATGGGTGGAACTGTGAGGTATCGAGATGATGAGAAAATGTTAAACTCTTGAGTCTGAGCAGGGAGGGAAGTGCAGCAAAGGGACAAAAGGCAACAGTGCATTAGACGTAGCATCAGTTTCTTAGCTTTACTCAAGTATTTTTCTCACTTGCACAGATGCACTGTGCTGCTTGAAAAAAATTGACAACACCTGCCCCACGGGAGACAATAGAAGAAATCCATATAAAATATAAAAATCCATTAAATGAAGATTACAAAAAACACAATATATCACTCTTCTGACTGTGACATATCTAAATTAAATGACATACGACACCAAAAGGTTTCAGAGCCTCGTTGACTTCCGTTACAAAACTTACAAAATACAAAAATATACATATTATTTCAAGAAATATAAAACAGTGTGCATAATAGCCTATACTACATTAACTTAGCATTGATCGGTACAGCGGATTGCAGGATTAGCTCCGGACACACAGACAGACCTAGACACACACATAGACCCTCGTATAGCCTCTTGCAGAGCCACACCATAGAATGGAATTTTTATATTTACAACATGTACTAACAGTAAGCAGCAGCACACACACAGCTAGCACAATGCAGTGCTGTGTGGCTACAGGCTGTGCCACTTTATGTAAAGGCACCAGTGTGTATGGTAATTATCCAGTACCAGAGGGATGCCACACCTACAGGCTCTACAAGCTAGCCACAGAGCTCACACACAGCAGCTGCTGTGGGCTGGAAGCATGCATGCACGCACGCACACACACACTGTACAGTCATACACACACTCCTTGTTTTCCACTGCATCCATCAACATGAGCTAGATGCTATACACAGCACTGGTTCTAGATTACTTTCATGTCAACCACTCCAAAATTGATGTGCATTTAGTTTCAGACCCCGTCTGAAAAGATGTTGTGCCAGCTGGACTGCCCATAAGAGAAGATTTGTCAACATGTGTCTGTGTCTCCAACTGTAGAATTACTCCTAGTGTGTCAAACCTCTCTGGCAGCAGACACCTTGTGTCGGCAACATCCATGTTCAAATGCACTATTATTGTCTACATACACAAGAACCCTAGCATGCATATCCTGAGGTGGACATTCGGCAAAATTAGCCAAACATCTTAACCACTAGCCAAGTGGTTCCCAAACTTTTTAGCTCAAGACCCAAAAGAGAAAATAGGCATTTGCCCGGGATAAGGCCGAGGCGACTGTGTTTTGAAATGAAACACATTTTAGAAACCACTGGAATTAGGAAATGCTTCACCTAAGACAGGGTTCCCAACTTCCCAACCTGGGTGCATAAGCAAGCATCTGTTCATAGTATATAGGCCTGTCTGGTCATAAGGGGGTGTATTGTGGACTGATGGTGGTCAGACTCGGGGTGCTGGCCCGGTCACTGAGGCCCAGTGTTCCGGCTTCAGGAATGTTTGGTATTCTAAAGTGTTATTCCCTCTACTCGGACTCTGAGTGACTGAGGAGCCAGGGTTTATTTTTGGTCTCTCATCAACAGAACTCCCCGGACCAATCAGACGTGCCCCCCCCCCCTCCCACACACACACACACATCCTCCCATTTTTTCCTCAATTTAGGCATGTATAGCAGACACTCTAATTTACAGTAAGCAAGAACAAAAACATGGTCATTTTAAATTTCTCAACACTAAATCTCTCACTCACTCACTCACTCACTCACTCACACTTTCCATAACCTGCTGCGACAGCGCGCGCACACACACACACACACACACACCCACACATACACAGGTTTGTGAGTCGTCAGGTATTGAATTGTGTCAACACACACGCACACCACAACAACAACAACAACAACCACCACCACCAGGGTTAACCAAACATTAACGAAAGTGAGAGCACCGGTGTTTCTTTAATTGACCTGCCAAAATAGTCAAATAGTGTGTGTGACTGTGTACGCATGTGTGTGCAGGCTATGCGTTGCATAAAGTAGTGGGTGTCACTTCATGTCAGTAGACAAACGTTTAATGACAGACGTTATTAGAATTTTCAGACGACAGGCGTTAATTGGAAGAGTAAACATTTAATATGTGAAAATAACTTACCGTTCTCTTTGAAGCACAGTAGGCTATGCTCTTTATAGTAGTCCTACTCTCCTCGTCCCCACTGAGTGTCGAAAAACGACAGAAACAGTTATTCCTTTCCTCAACAAACCAACGTTAACTGTTTAAACTGATTCCTAGTGTGTCTCCTACGAGTCCTACTCCCCTGGACTCCTCACTCCAAACTTTGGGACACGTGTGAGTGTGACTGATGATCATCCGGTAGCATGGCAGTAGGCTGACACCTAGTGGTGATAATTTAAATACCATCGCATTTAAATGTGATGAATAGAAAAATATAAAGATTTATAAATATAGCTTAAAAAACAACAGGAAGAATGATTGATTGATTGATTGATTGAATGAATGAATAAATAGAGATCCGGTAGAACTAAAAGATATAAAAGCTTCCCTTGTTGTCTCCTGATAGATGTTTTTGTCAGGGCAATTTTGAAAGAAACCAGTGATTCACATCTTTTAATGGATGGTGTCACTGTGTCAGGGCATTCCACATATTGTGTGGGCAGAGTAGTGGAATAAGAATTTTCCCATGTTTGTTCTATACTTGGGCGGTACCAGATCATGGTCGCTATAGCTTTGCGGGTGTGCTGTGGGTCTCTCTCACTTTGTGGAGAAGTGGTTAGTCAGGTATGAATCATGGTGCTGGTGAAGGAGTTAGGCTACTGAAACACAGTGGTAAAAACAGTACTCAAATGTTTTACTTAAGTAAAAGTATCAATACTGCAATATAGAAATACTAAAAGTCAGGAATTCAAAATGTACTTGCAAAGGTACTTTTGGTACATAAAGTATCGAAAGTAAAATATATGAAAAAGCAGATCTACATACTCACAATGCATTGCGACGCATTCTGAGCTTGTAGATCAGCTATTTTCAAAAGTAACAAAAAAAAAGTAACCAAAAGTTAAAAAAAAAAAGTATTGGAAATTGGAAATACTCCCTAAAGTACAAATACCTCAAAATTGTACTCAAGTACAGTACTTAAGTAAATTTACTTATTTACTTTACACCACTGCTGAAACATATGAGGGTGAGGAACACTTACACACTAAAGAAAGTTTGAGGACTACAGGTATACTGTCAAAAACTGTACAGACAAAACTATTAGAAAAGAATGCTGATTGTAAAATGACAAAGAGGGCGGTAAGACCAACCACGACAAGACTAACCATTGGCTAACGATTCGCTGACCTTTATATCTATCCATCTTCAACCGCTTATCCGTAGTCGGGTCGTGGGAGGAAACAGCTCCACGCCACCAGAGAGCTCCAGACATCCTTCTCCAGAGCAACATTAGTAACTTCCTCCTGGTGGGATCCTGATTCCTGAGGCGTTCCAAGGCCAGTTTGGAGATATAATCCCTCCATCTTATCCTTGGTCTGCCCCGGGGTCTCCTCCCAGTGGGACGTGCATCAAGGACCTCCCTAGGGAGATGGTCAAGAGGCATCCTAACCAGATGTCCGAACCACCTAAGCTGGCTCCTTTCCAAGCAAAGAAGCAGCGACTCTACTTCAGAGTCTCTCTCACGTGACTGAACTTCTTACCCTATCTCTAAGGGAGATGCCTCCACCTGTCGTAGGAAAACTCATTTCGGCCACTTGTATACGTGACCTATATAGCCTCGGTATCCAGGCTTTTATTTTCGTTCACTACGGGTCAATTTTTATTTTTTTTTAAACATATTTTTATTGATTTTCTTTACAAATAAGTATTTTCAAAACAATTTACATATATTTCCCCCCCCCCCACATCCCCATGGCAGCACAAATACAAACAAAATCTTATCACGAAATGTTTTGACAACAATAAATAAAGAACAAAAATAAATAAATAATAATGACAAAACGAAAAATAAAACGAAAATAAAACACATTACATACAGTTAAACAAACAATGTCCGTCACAGTTCCCTACCCCCACCCCACAGCTGACTACTCCAATTAACCACTATACATCCAAAGCCTCTTCAATATCACCTCGCTTAATGAAGTCCAAGAACTTCTCCCATATCTTATAGAATACCGCAGGTTTACATATGTTAGTTGTCTCCACCAGCCGAAGGCATGGGGGAGAGTATGTTTTGCACTCCGTCCGTCCGTGTGTCCGTCCGTCCGTCCGTGAGCAGCTAATCTCGGCCACCGTTAACCCGGTCGATGCCAAATTTTGCACACACACTCCCTGGATGCCAACCATGAACCTCTGCCCCAAACTTTCCAGAACGGCCTGTTATAGCGCCACCAGGAGGCCGCTTTGTGCAAAACAAGTTTTTGCACAGTACACCTACAGATTGTGTCCAAACATCACGCAAATTGGTACACAGTCTCTCTAGAGCCATTCAACCAAACCGGTCTTTCAGATTTCTCAGACTCCATCCTGATTGGTTAAGATTGGCTTCCAAAGTTCACAGGACTGCTCAGTTTCAAACAAAATGCTGCAAATCATGAACACATCGCGTGATTTCCATGAAATTGTGCACCCACATTCCCACTAGGCCGAGGACGAAATGCCACATGAACAATTTCAACTCAGCCTCAAGGTGGCGCTATAACTGGCCGAAAAGTGTTTTTACCTCTGACTGCACGGATCTGTGGATAACTTTGTATGCCAACTCCCTAGAGGCCAAGGAAAAACCTTTGTCTGGAATTTTTCACAAGGAAAAACCTTTGTCTGGAATTTTTCACATCTGCTCTTTATAGCGCCACCAGGAGGCCGACATATGTAAAACACATTTTCTATTATTACTCCTTCAGATTTTATCCAAATTTCACGCAAATCGGTACACATGATCTCCATAGTCATGTGATCAAGACAGGTTTGTTTGATTTCTCATATTCCATCCTGATTGGCCACGATTGGCTCCTACAGTTTTCAGGAGTAGCAAATGGCCACAACTCCTCAACGCAGCGTCCAATTGCGATGAAACTGTGCACGCATATTCCCACTAGGCTGAGGAAGAATCCTGGTGGAGACCTGTGCCGATTGGCACTTTATCTAGTTTCTCATGTGCCAAACTGGTTGTTAAGTTCCTCAGCCAAAAGCCGATCGTAGGGGCATTGACATTCTTCCAACATAGCGCAATTGAGTGTCTGGCCTGTAACAGGCAAAGGCCGGTCATCATTTTTTCATTACTATTTAGTGTACAATATAATGGATAAATACTGAGTATACATAATTTAGGACAAAGAGGAACTGGACCTGATGTAATCTGAGAGACATAATGGACCACAGACCTCCAGAATGTTTTAATCTCCTCACATTCCCATAAGCAGTGGAACAGTGTACCTTTATGTTCACCACATTTATAACATGAATCAGGAATGTTTGGATCAAATTTATTTACTTTCTCCGGGGTTATGTAAATTATCATTATCCAATTATACTGAATTAGTCTTAATCTAGTATTGATAGTTTGTGTTTGTGCCTTGGAACATATTAAACCCCAATCAATTTCTGAGATTTCCACTTGAAGGTCCTGTGTCAATTTTTGTCTTATTTTCTCCGAATCATCTTTATGAAAACCTTCTAGTATACCATACATTTGTGAGACCAACCCCTTTCCTAAACAATCCTGTTTGGAAAACCTCTCAAGCACGGTTAAAGGAGGTTGTTTTGTATTTTTGACACATGTAATAATAAAGTTTCTGATTTGCAAGTATTTAAATAAGTGGTTTTGCGGTACCTCATATCTCCTCCTCAGCCCCTCAAAAGACATTAGATTGCCATTCTCGTATAGATCCACCACTTTTTTTAGGCCTTTATTGAACCATAATTTAAATCCCAGATCCCTTCTAGCTGGAATAAAATGTTCATTTCCCCAAATCGGTGCAAAGCAGGACAGCTCTGGGGTGTTTCCCATGAATGTATGGATTTCAAACCATATATTTATAGTATTGATGACAAAAGGGTTAGACACACTTTTCCTTAGGTTTTTAACTGGAGCTGAGTATAGCAAGGAATCCAGAGATAGATCTCTTGCGGATAGGAGTTCAATTTGGACCCAGGATGGCTTAACATTTCCAGTAAACCAAAACATTGAAGCGTAGTTGAGCCGCCCAATAGTACCACTGCAAATTTGGGAACTGTAAGCCTCCTCTATCATATGGCAAATATAAAAGGGAGAGTCTAAGCCTGGGCTTTCTATTATTCCAAATAAAATTTGTAAAAAGCTTTTTTATTCTATTGAAAAAATGTAGTGGTGGAGCCAATGGAATTGACTGGAAAAGATATAGGAATTTTGGAAGTACATTCATTCTAATTGTATTTATTCGTCCTATTATGGAGAGAGGTAAAGATGACCATCTAGTGATATCTTCCGACACCTTAGTTAGCATAGGCTCATAATTAGTTGAGCTGAGTTGTTTTATCATTGGCGTAATCTTAACCCGAAGATAAACAAAGCCATCTACAGCATTTGCAAACGGATGTGGTACTTTTGGATTTCTTCTCTCCTGTTCATTCAGAAACATAATATATGACTTCTTTTTATTCACCTTGAACCCAGAGAAGCCACCGTACAGACTAATTAGTTCTAAGAGAGATGGAATCGATCTACGGGTCAAAACATTAAAGTCTGCAAACATTGAGACATTTCCTGGTCTATAGGAGTGGGAGTGAACTACAGTGCAGAGTGAGGTCAGTTTTCGCCGCTGTTTTCTACCAGGTAGGGGAGGGGTGCAGGGGTGCAGGGGGGGAAAGGACCAAAAAGAAGTGCATTTGTTTTTGACGGCCTGCGTCTTCTTTCTACAGAATATGGTCGACAGAGGTGAAACTAGAGACATGCTACAATGCTCTGATGAAGGCTCTTAAACAAAACTCAATCTGATAGTGAGGATGAAATCTACGTAATCACAATGAGCAACCTGCTTTGGGTCACCCAATATATAAAGCCTAGGGCAGAAGGGAAAATCAACCTTTGTAATTTATAAGATACAATTATGAATTTGCTTCCAATAACTCTGAATTACAGGACAATAGAGCGTGAACTAGGGTGCCCACCGATGATGGGTCCTTGCACTTCCAAAATTTTAAATTGAATCAATTTGATTCTGATATCTTTAGACATTTTTGTTGAATGGTCAAAGTCATACGATTTGTCACACACTTTACTACAGTGAAATGTGTTCTCCGCATTTGACCCATCTCTTGGAGCGGTGAGCCGCAGCCAAGGAGCGGTGAGCTCACAGCCATGCCGCGCTCGGGAATCATTGATTTGACCCCCAATCCTGCAACCTTTGATGCTGAGTGCCAAGCAGGGAGGCATTGGGTCCCATTTTTACAGTCTTTGGTATGACCTAGCCGGGGATCGAACCCCGACCTCCCAGTTTCAGGGCGGACACTCTTACCACATCTCCAATAGATAAATTATTAAAATCCCTCTCCCATGATGTTTTCGACACCTTGGCGTTTTCACTGAAGATGTTAGAATAGTAAAATGAAGCTTCTTTTTGTCGTTTGTTTTTCCTTGGATATAGTGTAAATTAATATTACCCAGGTCCAAATGCCATTGTGTTACTTTATTTTTCCTTATTTTTCCTTTTTTATTGTTATTTTATTTTGTATTGCGACCACAGGTCACATTTACTATGAAATTGTGTATTTCCCGTCAGTGTGTTGGTTGGTTGGTCACCCCAGGCATGACCGTGACATAGATCCCTGATGTCATCAATATTGGCCAGCAACTCTACATCTGACCTCAAACCCTTAGATCTCCATATATGGAGCTGACCTGTTCTGACATTCCATATGTTGATCCTTCCCCATCCATCCTTCCTCTTCGATGTCTCCCTTTTGACTGATACCTGTCCATTTAACTCTAGACGAGCCTGCCCTTAGAGCCTTAGTGCAGCCGTGCCTGGCAGTCGGCGAAAACTAGAGTTCTCAACAGGCCCGAAAATTAACAAATTAACTGATCGTGACGGAAGATGGCCACCCAAACCTGACGTGCATCCAGTGTGCAACACACTAAAACGAAGTAGATCCAGGTCGGCAGTCAAGCGTTGACGGTTAAGGCCCGACCCTACCTGGGCCCTCATCAAACCCTGTACTCTCAAGACACTGCCCCCGCTGCCACCCTTAGATCTCCATATATGGAGCTGACCTGTTCTGACATTCCATATGTTGATCTGACATCAAACCCTGTACACTCGACACGGTCCATATGTGGCCAGTAGATAATTAATTCCATATGTTGATCTGATCCCCCATGCCAAATCGCCAGCACTCGCCCAGCAGTCTGCTGTCCCAGGCGGATATGTTGATCTGACCCCCCCATTCCAAAGCGCCAGCACTCGCCCAGCAGTCTGCTATCACCCAGGCGGAAAGCTTTCCAGATGGGGGTGAAATTAGCGATCTAAACTTAATCAATAAAAACCCCGAAAGTTGTCAAAGTCGTCCTTGGCAGTCAGTTCCATTGGGAAAAAAGTCATCAAAGTCGTCCTTGGCAGTCAGTTCCATAGGGGAAAAAGGTCAAAGTTGTCCTTGGCAGAACATTGTCCCATATTCACAAAGGTATAGCAATAATGCAAGTATTAGTGGCATTGCTTTCAGAGGGTGAGAGTTACACAGTCAATAAGTAATGGACTTTATTTCTCTCCAAAACATGCACTTGTTGGTGTAGACAGCGTGGAAATGGGTGAAAACATGTATCCATTTCAAAGCTACATCGCCTCCTGTGTGTGCGCTCACACCACCATTGTGATTAAACAACTATTGTATCACAAAACATGTGCTGTATGTCTTTCTGGAGCTTTCAAACGAAGCTTGAGGGGGGAAAAAACATCAAATACAGCAATGTTTTGCCAATTCTTACAATTACCATTTATCTTTAAATGACCCGAAGGATGTTTCCCTTTAACAGAACTGTACAGTACTTTCTTTACAAAAGAAGCCAATGGCACAGGCATCAACAGAGAAGATGAAGTAAGGCAAAGATAAACAATGCAAGTTGTGAGGAAATAGGATACTAGATGTCTGCCTAGATCTGTCCGTCTTAAATAATAGTTCACACAGAATACCTATTTTCTACAGTATCAAGAAGCCTTGAATTCATGGAGATAATTATTATTTATTTTTTGTCTCATTCCTGAGCGAATAATCTGATGGCCTGGTCATTGGTCAATAGGAGACTCTTTGAGTAGGAGAGTCTCCTCCGCCGCCAGAGGTTAAAAGTAACTAAGTACATTTACTCAAGTTCTGAACTGTTCTGAACAATTTGTAAGTATTTGTAATTTACTTGAGTATAGGCCTACTCAATTCTACTCCACTATTTCAGAGGCAAATATTGTACTCTTACTCCACTACAAACATTTGAAAACAATCTAGAAGCTCACAATGTGTTGCGAGGTGATGCATTATGAGCTTGTAGATCTGTTATTTTCAAATAACACATATTCTGCATAATTTAGTAGATTCTTACTTTTGGTACTTTAAGTAGCCTACATTTTGATGCCAATAATTTGTATTTTACTATTTTTACTAAAGTAAAAATTCAGGACTTATACTTGTAACAGAGTATTTTTATATAGCAGTATTTATACTTTTACTTAAGTAAAGGATTTGAGTACTTTTTCTACCACTGTCCGGGCTCATCAAATAAGTAATTATTTGGGATGTTAAATTGGTAGATAAAACATTGTTAGCGGAAACTCACGCTCAGATAATGTGGACTCACTACAGTCCACCACACTAAGCTACCATCGGGTCGGTCAACAATACATGGTACAAAAATGTGTCAAGTGCATGCATTTTAAATGAATAATTTGACATGTTCCCTAATAAACCCTTTTCACTCTCACGCATTTTCACACACACACACACACACACACACACACACACTCACACGCACGCACGCACGCATGCACGCACGCACGCACGCACGCACGCACGCACGCACACGCACACACACACACACACACACACACACACACACAAGCAATATGAAATAAATAGGCATATGTACAAGTCTTTCAAGAGGGCAGGAAAAGGCAAACGTACAATTATGTACACAAATACATCAACACGTCATACACAACTCATTGATTAAGCACAACAAAACAATTAGCCCTTTCATGTTCCAATTACATAAAGAACATAAGCCATCAAATGCAGGTTGCAGTATTCCAGCATTAAATATAATGTCAAATGCTGAAATGCAATGTCCCATCATAAAAAAAAGAATTGAAACATATTGCATCCACTCATGTCAATTGGTCTGTTCATAACTGCTTTGAACCTTCACTGATGTAAAATGAGTTGAAATAAAATTTGAATCCTACTGCATTATGTACACACACTCAATCACTGTGTGCATGCACACAAACACACACACACACACACACACACACACACACACAAATGTGTAACATGTCACATGCATCAAAATGTCCCTATATGGCATAGGACCTTTGGCCGTGGATTTCTGCAAGAATGTTTTAAAGTGACTTTCTATGTAAAATAAAAACCCACCACAGTGTACCGTCGTTGCGCATTAATGGCAACCAGGCTGAGAACATGGCATCCCAGTTGTCCCTATGTGTACCGATTCGGTATGTCTATTAATTCTTATACAATCCCTCCACTCCTCCCCTCGGGTCAATCATCCACCGTCTGCCTCTCGCCTCACAACTAAATACATGCACGTGGCTGTTTTCAAGGCCAGTGTTAAAGTCAGGCTGTCTTGATAATAGAATAGAGGTTATTTTTGTTTCATGATACAAGTACAGGCACATTCCACACATATTCACTTGCGCGTGCATGCTTATACACACACGCACACGCACACACACAGACACACACACACACACACACACACACACACACACACACACACACACACACACACACACACACACACACACACACGTGCAGGGATAAGCCCAAGGTCACTGGTGGGAAGGAGGAGACCATGTGAGGGATGGTTGAGGTTTGACGGTTGGAGGCTGTCATTCATGCTGGGGTGGTGTCAGAATCATGTAGAGTTCAAAACCTAGATACCTCATTTGCCGCTGCAGTTCATTGGAGCGACCTGTAAAAAAGGAGGCGGAAGGCACGCTGCCTGTTGGCCAATCACAGCGTGTCTTTTCCGGGACTTAAATTCAATTCAAATCGCTTTGAATTCAGAGCTTTATTGGCATGAGGAAACAGACGTTTACATTGCCGTTTACAAGCCTGTGCCTCTGGGAAAGAGGTAGTCCCACCTTTGATTGGATTACTGAATGTATCTTTCTGTGACGCACGCAGAAGTGTGCTTCAGACGGAAGCTTGCCTTGCATGTTGCCTTCCCTTTTTTACAGACGCCCCAGAGCCGGAGGAGGCGTCTACCTTTCTATGTCTATGCTCAGAATGATTTGCGAAAGGGGGTGGGGTCTCTCTTTACTCCTCCCCTTCCCCACCCCATTATGACCCTAAGAAAAGAAAATGGCTGAGGCCTGTATGAGAGTATACATAGCTGAAGCTACAAATGTACTGTGGCTATAGGTGCTGGAGAGGTACATAGTGGGAAAAAGTCTGAAATCAGAAACTGCTAGGCAAACGTCTGGTCAATAACAGGGACCGATCAGGAGGAAAAGGGGTTCCTAATACTAGAGTTAACAATCCACAGCTTGGAAGTTGGAACAGTCCAGATACAGCACACTGGTCCCTCTGTTGAAAAAAGTCTATGCAATTCTCAGTGAAATCAAAGGCATCTATCAAGATGATACATGTTTAATGTTCTTAATGATCAGGTTAGCCGGCACTGATGTACAGAAAACTCCCCCGTTATTGGGTGTGTTTTTGCAAGTCCTGTACAGTAAGTCCAATGCAGCTCAAGTGCAGTGACTGCACAGCTCCAGCAGGTGGGGCCGTGGCAGTCTTTGGCCCATGCATAGACCAGTGGTTCTCAAACTATTGTGACTCAGGGCACCCCTTAAATAACTTTTTCATTCACAGAACCCCCCTAAATTACACTGTTAAATGTTTAGAATCACATGTCATATTATGGTACGTAAATATGCAAATCATTTCCCCTAAAATACAGTATGTAACGGAGGAAAACATGAGAGAAAATGAGTTTCCATTATAGGACAAAAACTAGGACTGAAAATAACTTTTATACTGACGTATAACCACGTTGAACCCCAGCATTCCTATTCTGGGGGGACGTTCACCAAAAATAGCAGATCTACAAGCTCACAACTTGAAACGTAGAACTGCTATGTTTGGTGAAGAAAGTTGGTGCAGATGGAAAAAGAACAATTAATGCAATTAATGACTCAGGTCAGTTAAAAAAAAAGTCTATACTAGAGGGTCCAAGTGATTAAACTGAAGTGACGATCAATTCTAAATATTATCAAAGTATTCTAAGGCACCCCCGGACTTGTGTCACGACACCCTAGCGTGCCACCCATGGCGCCCACTTTGAGAAACCCTGGCATAGACAGAGGAGAGAGGGACACCGTGCAGGAGCCGTTCCACACCTTAACCTGGCAGCTTTCTGCTCCACCGTGGAAGTGTGGGAAATGCAGTCTTTTTGAAGAGCCCCGGTCGCACATATCAAAGACCTCCAGGGAAATGTCTTCCTCCGACTTTCTGCGTCTGGTGCAGAAAGAAATGTTCGGTTTGGTCATCGTTAGACCCGCCAATACCACCGTTGTGGTTGTTGTTCATAGGTTGAGATATGAAAGGAAAATAAGTTAAGGTTATTGATGTAGACATTATTTAAAGTTTAAGGTTTGTGTGTGTGTGTGTGTGTGTGTGTGTGTGTGTGTGTGTGTGTGTGTGTGTGTGTGTGTGTGTGTGTGTGTGTGTGTGTGTGTGTGTGAGGGTGTGTGAGGGTGTGTGTGTGTGTGTGTGTTCGTGCAATTGCGTTCTCCGTGTGCTCGAGTTCTGCATGTGCTCCCGTGGTTGTGTGTCTTTGTCGTCTGCTGTTTGTGCACATCACCGGCCGTGAGTGTTCAGCGTGCGTTCATTCGATCGTCACTGTCCCGGGTAGGTGGGGTAGTGTGCAGGGGAGTGTGTGTGTTGTGACAGGGGCTGTGAGTGTGGGTGTGCCATGGGCAGCGTGGTGTGGTGGTCGGGTGGCAGGCGGGTGGAGAACAGGTCCGCCTCTGAAGCATCACCTACACAGAGAGACAGTAAACAGAGTGCCAAGAAAACAACAGTGAGTAACTTAGCCGGTATCCGTGTTTGTTTTGACAGCGCAAAACCTAGTTTTTGTTGACTTACAGTAGTAACTTACAAATTTAGTCGACAATTTATAGTTGATTTTGTTGATATTTTGGCAGGCCTTGATGGCATCATAATGCCTGATGTTGCACTTGGTCTTTTACTTGTACAGGATCTCTTCTCCACTAGTCCCTCCCTAACATTTTAGTGTAGGGAGAAGAGATGCAGTAGGACTAAAACTAAGCTATTTTTGGCATGCAGCTAAGTGAAAATCATCCATTTTGATGGTATCACAGCCCACCAAAAATAGTTTTTAGTTGACTAAAATATTACGATATTGAGTTAACTAAAAATATCTTGACTAAAACTAAATAGAATGTTATTCAAAAGACATGACTATAACCAAATCAAAATTTGCTGTCAAAATCAACACAGTTTGGTTCTATTGACTGCCAAAATGTGGAAAAGTATGAAAATACAAAATACTGTACAAAAGGACATTGCAGTGCATTAAGAAATCCAGTTATACGAGTAATTATTACAATTTGATTAATTACTATTTAAATTAAGACAACAATATTCTATATTGTTGTCTTAATTTAAATATAGATTTGCTGGTTTTAAACAAATCAAATTATCTTAAAATAAGTTACATTTCAGATTGACTGGTATAGCCAGATGTTAAGTAAATCCATGTTTTATTTATTTTATTTATTTATTTTATTTTATTTCAAATTCATCTTGCCATTCATGTGGCCTAAAACTGAAATATTGCTGCAGGTGGCCAAAATGAACAATGTGACGTACATTGTTTAACATAATTATGCACTTTAATATGAATTAAGCAATATTACACGAGAGGGTGTGCTTTACTGTCATTAATGCACGCCTGCTTTGCGTAGAAGGGCATTAATGACAGTAAAGCACGACCCTCGAGTGCAATATTGGAATTTTACTAACAGACCATTAAAAAACACGTTGGCTCGATGTCATTATTTAAAACTGAGATATTCACCAAAAAAAATCATAATATTTTTTAATGACAGATGTAGCCACTACGACCACAAATGTGCCAAAAAACACGCTAGCATATACCAACCCAGTTGGCTCCGCTCTGGGAGGACAGAGCAGCTGATGTTTGAGGGGCGCTAGCCCCCCTATGTCCAGCTTTGAGTGTTTGTGTAAACACAAACATTCTTTACATTGTGTAAACACGAACATGGAAGACAAAAGTGTGTAAACACAAACATTGAAGACAAAAGTGAGGACGCAAATTATGATTGGCCAGAATGAGATGATGTATGATGATAAGAGCGCCCCTCACTTCACACGGGCCTCACTTACATCATGCTCATTTGAAGCACGGTTAGATGGCCGTTTCAACCAATCAGATTGCAGTGCAGAGAAATACAAATACATGAAGCTTAAAAAGAACATACTGTAACAGGAGAAAATCACTTGTGTATTACATTGGTCCAAAAGGACAGCACCGAAGAAAGACCTTGCGGTCTTCTTTCCATTCGGGTCCAATGCATTCATTCACAATGACAAAAACAATAAGATTTCTCAAACACATTACATCTACATGTACAGCTTGGAATAGAAATACATTAATAAAACAAAAGGGGTGGGGTCAGTCAATCACCTTCTCTCCCTTTGACCTGATGACAGTGACAGGTGAGTTTTCAGACCCTTTTTAAAGGAAACCAGTGATCTGCTTGTTTTGAGGGAAGGTAAGTAAGTCCATCTGTCGCACAGTATGAGCCAGGAGGTGGAGATTATTGAAGCATTGAATAAAATATGCACACACTCACACTCTGCAGACGAGCGTAAATTGCGTAAAAAACCAATTTTTTTTGCCTTTTGTATAGATCTCCCGTTGGATTAAATGTAATAGCATGCTGTGTTGCATTGGAATTATATTACATTACCTGGGGACATTTTTGCATTTTACCTTCAGCTTGTCAGCAGACAACTCCTTGACATTCTCAAATGTAGCTATACAGTACAGTAGAAGCTTATCACCACAGGCCAATATGCCAGTCAAAGCTAGCATTGCTTAGTTACTTTCAAGTTTAATGTTGATAATCCCCTTAAGTCTTTTTGAACACCCTAGGTGGGGTTGGTGAAAGGACCTTTCTGTGTGGAGTTTTGCATGTTCTCCCCATGTCTCCTAGGATAGGCTACCCTCACAAAATAAAACATGCAGTAATCCTGGTCTCTATACTGCCTCCCCCTGGTCAGCCTGGGCACTTGATGGAAGGGAAATGAACTGGTTGGAATAACGTAGTTCCTTTCTTCCTTCCACGCGCTACGTCCTACTGTCAGATGACAAGAAGTGTGAAGGAAGCATGAGCTCAGTTCGGGGTTCTCCCAAGGTCGGCAGAAGGAGAGTAGCACCCACCGGGTGAAAAAATGGTGGGATAAAAACTTTAAAGAAAAAGTATTTATAAGGACACAGGTACACTATAAATCATTAAATGTGACATTAAAACAAAAAGGGAATGACAATTCCAAATGGCGAGGTGCTTGTGCAAAGGTTGGTATTAACATTTACCATTGCCAGGGTCCATTCCGCTCTGGTTGCCTGTGATGTGGTGCCAGAAGGCAGAGCGCGGCAGGATGGCGGTCGGGGTGCAGGGATAGGAGCCAGCCTCAGAACCTTTAGACATTAGCTACAACAGAGAGGCAAAAACAAACATGCTATATGCTTCCGAGCCTTTAGACATTAGGTACAGCAGAGAGGCAAGAAGAAATATGCAATGTTTAGTGGACCAAAACCAGGAATACAATCTTTTGTTTCTAGGTTTGCGTGTGCACTTCAAGCCAAGCAATCTGAGCCATCAGTGCGAATCACCATTGATAGGCAACATGCCCATATGGAGATCCTGTAGTAGGCGCAAATCGACATTTTTTAGGCAACTTTACTGTGTGCCTGCATTATGCCTAAACCTGGACATGCCCGTTGCACGTGTTATAGCCTGGCCCATACACCGTGATTTACATATATATGTATATATATATATATATATATATTTACATATATATATATATATATATATATATATATATATACACCGTGATATTACACGTGTTATAGCCTGGCCCATACACCGTGATTTCTGCTATAGAGGGGCTGGTGCCGCAGGGATACATTTTATGAATGAGTTTTCATGCATTTTGGACATCATGTTTTTGGTTGAGTGCAACCAAACTGATTTGTTGACAAAAATATTAATATATAGTTGTAGTCATCATAGCTTAGTTTTATTTAGTTTGTATTTCGTTTTTGTCAGTGAAAAAAGGTAGTTGACGAAAACATTTTGTCATAGTTTTAGTAGATGAAATCAACACTGGTGTGTGTGTGCGTGCGTGCGTATGTGCACGTGCATGCGTGTTTTAGTGCGTCTCACCCTGCTGTTCTTCTCCATCTCCAGTAGGACCTTCTTGTGCTGCTCTGCGATGGCCAGTGTGGAGGAGTGAACTCTCTGGTAGATCTGCTCTCCCTCCCTCGTCTGGAAGGTGTAGAGGCCCTCACCACTGTCACACATCCTGAACCACACACACACACACACACACACACACACACACACACACACACACACACACACACACACACACACACACACACACACACACACACACACACACACACACACACACACACACACAATACAGTCATCACTGTTTGAGTCCCTCAATAATAAATATTTGCTGTCATAATCAACACTGCAGACCTTCTTTTTATATACCTTGCTTCGGGCCTCTTCCAAGTTCCGACATCCTGATACCGATTACACTATTTGAAGGCTCTGTTCCATTCTGATGAAACAGACTAGGTGCTCCTATTGTGTATGTTGGCTCACTGGAAACACTCCGCTACACCAGTGGGTCTCAATTTTGCATGAGTGGGTTCCAAATGGCCCCGTACGGATGTGTAACTCTGGGCCCATTCGGTTTATTTGTACACTCTCAGATTTATGGGGGTCCTTGAAATTAAAAAAGTTTGAGAACCACTTTACACTAAATGGAACAGAGCCTTAATTAGTATCATTGACGGTAAACACCTGTGAAGGAAGGCGGAAGAGGCCGGGAATGGAAAGCGGGCCTCTGTGGGTCATTACAGTGCAAATTTATTTTGTATTGATTATTGTTTGTAGATCAGTCAATAATAACATCTACGACTGTGAATGTCTTGAATCTATATTGGTTGTCATGCTAATGGTAACATTTCAGGCTGTAATGATCATCAATAGTTCACAGTATTGATCATCAGTCAATATCAGACAACAATTACCCAGTACAGACTGGGGACAATAATGCAGTACACCTATGCACCGCTAGATGGCAGTGTGTATCTGAACTCCCTCTCTCTCTCTCTCTCTCTCTCTCTCTCTCTCTCTCTCTCTCTCTCTCTCTCTCTCTCTCACACACACACAGTCACACACACACACACACACACACACACACACACACACACACACACACACACACACACACACACACACACACACACACACACACACACACACACACACACACACACACACACACACACACACACACACACACACACACACACACACACACACAAACCATTCGTGTGTTGACCCAATCATACATCCTCAGGTGTTATCAAAGAGACGCAGATAAGGAGGCCGGCTGGCCTCAGCATTGATTCACCTTCTAATCTATTCAATCAATCTCAGTGGAGCTATAGGCCCAACAGCAGATATGTCCCCATGTGGGTGAGTGTGCGAGCGTGAGCGCGCATGATCGTCACGCACGTCGTGTGTATTTGTGTGCGGCATAGTGTTAGACGTCTGTTTGTTTAGGAACCAGACATTGTGTTACTGAAACACTGAAACAAATGTGTGTGTGTGTGTGTGTGTGTGTGTGTGTGTGTGTGTGTGTGTGTGTGTGTGTGTGTGTGTGTGTGTGTGTGTGTGTGCGCGTGTGTCTTAGCTTAGAGTGTGTACACTAAAGCTTGTATCGATTGAATGTCTGCTTGTAATCCACCGCCTCGCGCTTCTGTCCTCCCCCCCCCAACTCCACCTTCTCATGCCCTCTCCTCTCCAGCCTTGATTTTGACAGCAAATCTTGATTCAGATTTAGTACTAGTCTTTGGAATAAAATTCCCTTTAGTTTTTGTCATTTTAGTCATTTTCTTTTTTTGTCTACATTTAGTTGACCAATGGCTGATTTTACACTTGGTTGCATGCTGAAAATATCCAAGCTACAAGCTCAGTTGAGCTTGTAAATCTGCTATTTGCATAAGAGCGCATGCAATACCCGAGAGCAATCAAACATAGAGTGACTTAATTGTCTAGACTAGACTAAAAACTAGACGATGAAATTGTCAATATATTTAGTCTCAGTTTTCATCTGTGAAAAAAGGGTAGTCCACGAACATTCCTCATGGTGGTTTCAGTCGACGACATCGACACAGAGCTCCCCTCTCTCACCGTTAGGGTTGGGTCCTTAGAGTAAATATTAATAGAGATGTCACCGGATAGTCAATGGCCCCACACGTTCACGTATGAAACATAGCGTTCACGTGTTATGGGCCCATACATGAATGTGCGCAATGCATAATGCCGGCTCGAGCTGTAATACCAAATTCGGCCACTATGTCTTTTTCACCTCAGAGTTTCCTCTCAGTGACGTCTCTATTATATTTATACTCTAAGGTTGGGACGCAAAACCAGCTCCATCGTATTTGGAACCGTTTCTGTAAACGTTTTTTATCACACTGTCAGAGCTGGTATGTGGACTTGCTGCTATACAGTTACTATACCAGCTAGTGGTACTCAAACGTTTTCATTTCACCCTGAGAGTTTACAAATGGAACCAAATGGATCCGTAAGGGTCCATTTGTACTCTCTCAGAGTTACAGTCCTGGTCCATTTGGAACCCGCATATGAATTGTTAAAGAAAGGGAACTGACCGTTAAGAGGGAATCGTTAAGGAGGCGGAATCGTTAAAATGCTAAAACGTTCCCAACCCTGCTCACCGTCCGGCCTCGAAGGTGAAGCGTGTGGCGTCCCGTCCGTATCGGCGCAGCGAGCAGAGGGGCCATGTGACCAGCTTGGTGCGCGGGTTGTGGATGTCCCACAGGTAGATGTTCTCGTGGGTGATCTGCATCATGCACTCCCCGTAGATGTCCAGGCACGGGCAGGGCAGCAGGAACACGTTGAAGCGCTCTGAGGAGTAGAGGCCAAGGTTACAATAGTAGAACAAACCAGGTGCTCAAAGGAGATAAAATGTGACTGTAGTAAAAAGTATATAAAAGGTTCACTGCTCAGACGGATCAAACGAGATCAAGCCATAACACAGACGATCCGGGCACTCAAGGGTAAAAGGAGGAATAGCCTTTATTTAATTAAAATCAACCTTTTCGCCCTGTAGAAGACCTTGCATGCATGGTCGAAACATGTTGGCAGTTGCCTTTTAATTAAAAAAAAAGGCTATTCCTCCTTTTGCCTTTGAGTTTAGGTTAGAATCGTTTTGGATTTTACATTATAGTTTAGTTTTAGTTAGTTTTGACAAAAACATTTTTTAATTCAGTTAGTTCTAAATGATTTTTACGGTGCTTCTGTGCGTTGTGTGCGTGCGTTCGTGCGTGCGTGCGTGAGTGCGTGCGTGCATGCGTGCGTGCGTGCGTGCGTGCGTTCCTGAGCATCACCTGTGTGTTCACACTGCACCCCAGCAGCCAGGAGGTCAGGCTCTCCCATGCTGATGTCATTGAGGCGTGTCCCCAGGCACTCGATCGACAGCGTCTTGAACCACTCCTCTGCCTCCAGCTCTGAGGTGGGCAGGAATCACACAGAGCTTTCTAAATCAGGGGCTCAATGTGCATAGATATTTAAAAAATAGATGCCTCATTGGCCGCTGCGATGTGTGCTGAAGGAGGGGCGGAAGAATTTACACTGGGAGAGGAAGTACACCGGAAGTGTGCAGGCACGTTATGTCACGCTGCCACTCAAGTGATTACTGGCCAATCACAGCGCATCTTTGACGCACTGCTCTGTGACGCACACTCATGCTTCCGCGGGGCTTCGCAATGAATCTCGGGAAAGTTTTGCCCTCCCTTGAGCAACATACTGTACGCTCCAGAGCCGGAAAGGGCGTCTACGTTTATATGTCTATGTCAATGCGGGGGTCTGTGTGCACCCCAGGGGTCCTTTCAGTGTTGATTTTGCCGACAAAAACTGCGACAAAAAAGTTTGTCGACTACCTCGCCGACTAAGACGAAAACTAACGGTAACAAAAACTAAGATGGTGACTAAAACTAAGACTAAATATTTTGACAATTTCGTAAACAAACTATAAATAGGTCAAGGTCCCAGCAGAGCACTCTTTGACTTAGTATATATCTCTGACTGTTTTATGTGAGTGTGTATTATAATGATTAATTATTCCTAATCATTATAATAATATACAAATATGAAGAATATATATTTTTCACATTCGTCTGCCAAAGTCATGCTGTACAAAATGGTATTGATAAATAACTTATCACCCAATATTTTGATGGGGGGGGGGGTCCACGGCCAAATACATATTCATTTGTGGATCTGAATATGAACATGTTTGACACAAAAAAGTGTGTAGACAAAATAGAACTCATAATTATTAGGCATTCATAAATAGAGACAAATTTATTTAAATCTGAAGATTACTGACTTCATACACTGGCATAATAAACATCTCATTTAGCTTGTGTGTGTGTGTGTGTGTGTGTGTGTGTGTGTGTGTGTGTGTGTGTGTGTGTGTGTGTGTGTGTGTGTGTGTGTGTGTGTGTGTGTGTGTCTGTGTACAGTATGTGCATGCGTGCGTGCCTGCGTGCGAGCGCGCATTTACCCGATTCACAGGTAAAAGTGCGTGATGTGTCGTCTGTAAGCACGATGGCCACCGCTTGTCTTTTGGTATCCCGTGGCAACCGAGTGATATTTTTCACATTGCTTATCTCTGTCACCTAGCCAGAAACAGAAGTTAAAAACAAAACATGTGTTAATGTTAGTATATTCATTGTTTTATTATCAGCTAAGCTAGACAGACAACTGAATTGAAAAGCGACTTTGCAGTCGTTTTGTTTTGCTCCCAGAAACAGGTCAAACTAGAAAGATTGCACTCAGTAGAGTGTGGTTATTGTGATTCAGTGGTCCTTGGTCTATCAATTTGTTTGCATGGGCCAATAATGTGGTGTTTTCCGCCTTGTATTGTCTGTTGAGGGGCACACACAAGGTTGCATACATGAATCTGGAGTTATATATGCGTTTGTTGTGAAGCCATACGCTTCTTTGGGCATGATACAGTGGATCAGGGCTTCTCAAAGTTGTGGCACCCTAGGGTGCCTACAACACATGCTGTACATGCTGTACACACTGTACATGCTTGTACTGCACATGCTGCTTGTCAGTTTTGTGTAAGTTTCTTTGCACAGGGTGCAAGAATACCTGTCATACAATGGATTGACACATGCACGTGCACATAATCCTGCATGTGCATGTGCATGTGCATGTGCATGTGCATGTGCATGTGCATGTGCATGTGCATGTGCATGTGCATGTGCATGTGCATGTGCATGTGCATGTGCATGTGCATGTGCATGTGCATGTGCATGTGCATGTGCATGTGCATGTGCATGTGCATGTGCATACACATGCAGGATTATGTGCACGTGCATGTGTCAATCCATTGTATGACAGGTATTCTTGCACACACACACACACACACACACACACACACACACACACACACACACACACACACACACACACACACACACACACACACACACACACACACACACACACACACACACACACACACCTTGGGACAGGCCCTGATGTAGGCTGACTTCTCATCTGGGTATTTCTCCAGCCGACGAGGTCCTTTGCTGGATGACTTCTTAAATACCAGCCAGCAGCGCCGATAGATCTGCACACAATCAGAATCATCTTTATTGTCACATCACAGTAAAAAAGTGGGTGAAAGTGGTTTTTGTGCATAGTTCCCATTGTGTTCTTTTTCCAAGAAAACAATGAGCATGAGCACAGCAGCCGAGAACAGCAGCCGCTGTGCAGCCTACTGTGCAATGGTGCAGTACTTTATTCATGGTGCCACGTTATTCAAGGTGAAACATTGTTCAAGGTGTGTATAGACTGCGGGTGGTTCAAGAAGAACTAAAGTCCAATTCAACTAGTCCCTGGTATAATCCACAGTAGGTTCAGGAAGAGCAATAGAACATAGACACGCATGGAACACACGTAGAAATAGAGTTTCATATATGTTTAACAATTAATTTATGTCCACACGGAATGCATACAGGGCCACAAATATTTTAGGTGCAGTAAAGCCAGGTTACATTCACAAACTCATGGATATGTCCTCATGATACAACACGCATGCAGCTCCGCCATACAATACATGGCAGCAGAGATGGCACAATACTTTGCCAGCCTTTCTGCCTCGTCTTTGGGCGGGCATCCCAAATTGTTGTAAACCTTCAGTACTCACACAAAAAACGAACTCGCAAAACATAACAAATGATTGATGGATAGAGATACAGCAGATAGAAATACTTTCATACGCACACACGCATGCATGCATGCACGCACGTGCGCACGCACGCACGCACACACACACACACACACACACACACACACACACACACACACACACACACACACACACACACACACACACACACACACACACACACACACACACACACACACACACACACACACACACACACAGATGATGGACAGTCTCTCAGCTTGTCAGTATCACAGCACAGCGTCAGTTGTGTCTCAGAATTAAACATGCTGTTTCCCTGGCAACTACAGGTTGATGGGAGGCACAGGTGTATATTATGTACGTGCGTGCGTGCGTGCGTGCGTGCGTGCGTGCGTGCGTGCGTGCGTGCGTGCGTGCGTGCGTGCGTGTGTGCACCGGTTGGACTGACAGGTATGAGTGTGTGTTTGTGGGTAGCAACTAGCAAGGCTGTACACTGTGCCAACTCTGCATCAATAAAGCCAGTGGTGGGAAAAAAGTACTCAGTTGTTTTACTTAAGTAAAAGTATCAATACTGCAGTCCGGAATTCAAAATTGAGTAAAAGTACAAAAGTATTGACATCAAAATTTACTTAAAAGTACCAAAAGTAAAAGTACTCATTATGCAGAATGTCCCATTTGTATATAGGGCTGAAGCGTTTAATGTATGTGTTGTATAATAATCAAAGTAACTACTCTAGTACCTAAAGTCTTCAAATAATTGTGGTGGAGTAAAAGTACAATATTTGCCTCTGAGATGTGGTGGAGTAGAAGTAAAAGTACAAATACCTCAAAATTGTACTTAAGTAAATGTATACTGTCCACCAAGAGAAGGTTGAATCCAGCATTTACTGTGTTTTAGATTCCCTGTTTAGGAGGATGTAGAGGCGGAGAATTATTGGTATTCTAGACATGTTGGATAGAGCTCGGTCTGTTGTTCGCCTGATTCTTCCTCTCTCCCTCGAGACTCAACTAAGCTCTTGTAAACGACAGAAGAAGACAGGCGAGAGGAGCGGGAGGGAAAGCAGGGCGAGGGTAACGTGTGAGAATTGAGGCACGCGTCCCTGTATTCTGCATAGGATTAAACGTGTCAGGCTCCGTCAGAGAGAAACCCTCAAATGACAAAACATGACCAAACCCATGCTAGAGACGGAGCTCAGTGCATTTCCTCTGCCATTTACTGTATCTTGAAAGTAGAGAGAACACATTCATAGGAAACAGGCATGTGCAGAGGGGGGGATTTGGGTGCTTGGGCCCCTGCCCTTTAGCCTCAAAGTGCTTTTTCCCTTTTCATTTTTGATATAGTAATGAGAACGTATTGCTGATTTATATACTGTCTAATGACATGTGCCATGTTATTGTGGAACAGCTTTCTCAATTAGCATAATACATCCAATGTACTACATTTCTGGTGTGAAATGGCACGAGGGACCAGACAAAAAGACAAATTGGCGTGCACTATGCATGCGCAAACAGATGTGCCCTTTTGTGGGCTTTGAGCCCCTGCCCCCTCAGGAAAACAGAATAAATGTCATCACTATTTTGATCACGCTGAATCTTTATTTATTTTGTACATGTAAGTTTATGCAAAACTCACTGCTACCTCCAATGTACTGTATATATAGTGTAGCCTACACCAGTATACAGTATATACAGTATTATGTAGTGGCTGATAGCCTAGCCTGGCTTCCAGAGTTTACAGGCTCTGGGTTATAGACAACCGGGCCTGGCGGGCGATCGCGGAGACCTGTGTTTCCGAGATAACACATTTCTAGTTATTATATTAATTATTTTAAGGCTGCACAATATAGAAAAGCATGCGATATTAGATAACGATATGACTCATGATAAGTAAAATAAGAAAGAAGAAAGAAGAAAATTGCAGTATATAGTTTCAAATTCAATGCCTTTTTGCTTCAGGTTAAGGTTAGCAAACTAAATACATAATAATTATAGTAGTTATAATAGTTAAAACAAATATCTAGCCTAACAAAAGGCAATATAATGCCTCTGAACATAGCCTAAATGCAATAATAATATTAGGCCTTCTGCCATTCAGGATGGAAAATAAAATTGTCCTTTTGGATTTGGGAAGAAGTCGTTTCATGAGGGGCTACTGAGAAGTACTTGATATAAACAGAAAACGTTCAGTTGAGATGGGTTTGGTGGAGCAGCTGTGCTCAACTTGATTTATACTTCTATCTCCACTTTGCTCAATCGGCAAATAAACATAATAATATGCCATTTATTTATCTCGATAAATGCCGTCTCCCGCGATATATATAGTATACCTCGCATCATGATACCTCGATGAAGGTACCTTTTTGATACATCTCGCAGCCTTATTTTATTTAAATGTTTTTTGACTCTCAGCAATTTCCCACCAATATCTGAGAGATTCATATTCACACCACCACCAGAATTCCTCAGTCAAAGCTCAAGCAACAGGAAGCATCCTGTAAAAGCTTAACGTCACACACGCACGCATGCATGCGGACACACACACACACACACACACACACACACACACACACACACACACACACACACACACACACACACACACACACACACACACACACACACACACACACACACACACACACACACACACACACACACACACACTCCCACTCCCACTCTCCCATGGCTCTACTGTAAGCAGTAAGTAAGCAAACTGGCTCTGCTTGCATATTCTGTATGCATTATACTGCACACACGCACAGACACAATTAACCACAAATACCACACCTGGACACATACAAAACATGCACATAACACACACACACACACACACACACACACACACACACACACACACACACACACACACACACACACACACACACACACACACACACACACGCATTATGCTTAGCCGCTGGAGAATATTGACTTACAATTAGAGAACCCATTAACTTTGTCAAATGGAGAGAGAGAGAGAGAGAGAGAGAGAGAGAGAGAGAGAGAGAGATAGAGAGAGAGAGAGAGAGAGAGAGAGAGAGAGAGAGAGAGAGAGAGAGAGAGAGAGAGAGAGAGAGAGAGAGAGTATGGGTGATTGAAAAAATTAAGTGATAACGAGGCAGAAATGCAAGGATGAGGCATGGACATAAGAGGATAGAACCAGTGGTGGGAAAAGTACTTTTACTTAAATAATGTTTTACTTAAGTAAAGGTATCAAATACTCTGTTACAAGTAAAAGTCTGGAATTCAAAATGTACTAAAGTATTGGCAATTACTTAAAGAACCAAAAGTAAAACTCATTATGTAGAATGTCCAATTTAAAATTCTCAAATATACACATATTTTGAACATAGCAGCTCTACAAGTCTACAAGCTCGCAATGCATCTCATTGTGATGCGTTGTGAGCTTGTAGATCAGATATTTTCAAATGGGCAAAATGTACAGTATGAAGTGGTTAATGTATGGTTTCTAATCAAAATCTAAAAGGTAACTAGTAACTAAAGTTTTCAAATAAATGCACTGGAGTAAAAGTACAAGATTTGGATCTGAGATGTAGTGGAGTAGAAGTAAAAGTATTGGAAATTGGAAATACTCAAATAAAGTACAAATACCTCAAGTATGGTGCTTAAGTAAATGTACAAACGGTATAGTTACTTTACATCACTGAGAATCCCTTTCCACCGGTTGGTTCCCAATGAGAACCGGTTCAGTTCTTTTTGGTTTTTAGTCCATGAGCCAGAGCTCCAAAATTGGTGGGCAAAGTAGACCTATATTAAATTGTTTATAGGATCAATACAAGTAAATGAATACATGATAACCCTTCCACAGTAGTAGCTTTTTCATATTTCTGATTATTTTGCATATTTTCCTACATAATATTTAAAAATGAAAAATTAGTAATACAATAAATCATTGTCTTCGTGTAAGTACTCAATTGGGGAAGTTTCATGGTGATAACAATCTAATATGGTATGGTTTTGCCCACTAAATTCATAATGAACGTTCTGGCTCATGAATGGCTCTAGAGAGACTGTGTACCAATTTGCGTGATGTTTGGACAAAATCTGTAGGTGTACTGTGCAAAAACTTGTTTTGCACAAAGCGGCCTCCTGGTGGCGCTATAACAGGCCGTTCTGGAAAGTTTGGGGCAGAGGTTCATCGTTGGCATCCAGGGAGTGTGTGTGCAAAATTTGGCATCGACCGGGTTAACGGTGGCCGAGATTAGCTGCTCACGGACACACGGACGGACACACGGACGGACACACGGACGGACGGAGTGCAAAACATACTCTCCCCACATGCCTTCGGCCTGGTGGAGACAATCACAGGTCAGGTATAATTCACTTGTGGCTGACTGTTGTTCCCCAGGGGAGCAGTATGTCACCGCCCCCTCGCTGCCACGGTAACCACGGTAACCACACCACCCTGCTGCCACGGCAACACAATCCTGCTGACTGCACACTTTTCTTTTTTTCACCTGTCTGACATGGACAGAGGAGAACAGGGGCACAGAAGATACTACTGTCACATGGACAGAGGAGAACAGGGGCACAGAAGATACTACTGTCACATGGACAGAGGAGAACAGGGGCACAGAAGATACTACTGTCACATGGACAGAGGAGAACAGGGGCACAGAAGATACTACTGTCACATGGACAGAGGAGAACAGGGGCACAGAAGATACTACTGTCACATGGACAGAGGAGAACAGGGGCACAGAAGATACTACTGTCACATGGACAGAGGAGAACAGGGGCACAGAAGATACTACTGTCACATGGACAGAGGAGAACAGGGGCACAGAAGATACTACTGTCACATGGACAGAGGAGAACAGGGGCACAGAAGATACTACTGTCACATGGACAGAGGAGAACAGGGGCACAGAAGATACTACTGTCACATGGACAGAGGAGAACAGGGGCACAGAAGATACTACTGTCACATGGACAGAGGAGAACAGGGGCACAGAAGATACTACTGTCACATGGACAGAGGAGAACAGGGGCACAGAAGATACTACTGTGTGCGTGCGTACGTGCGTGCGTGCGTAAATGATTTTGTTTACAGTATGTACAAGCAAGCTCCCTCAGAAGCGGATCTTGCGTGTGACAATATTGTCTTGCCTTTAAGCATTTTTCTCCCTTGGGTTTTAAGCAATAATATATTATTAGGAATTACAGCAAGGGAATATGCTAGTTATTATGAATATAATATATATAATATTATAAATTGCATCACATTACATTATATTATATTACACAATTAGTTATGACAGATAAAGAGTGCACTAGGTGTAAAGGGTAAAACAAAATAACTAATAGCTATCACAATGAAAGTTCTCCAGTTGATTACTTGATTAAATTATATGTTTAAATATGCAAATAAATGTGCTAATTTCCATACATTTCGGCACGATAAATCTGAAGATTGGATAAAGCTACAGGTTCACAATTATTGTGGTTCGATCCAAATATGGTAATTTATACCAGCAACCAATCATGAAACTAGAGAGGGTGGATTTTCATCCTCCAACGAGCTATCATTGGCTAAAATATCTAAATGTGTATTTTGAACATTTATTTTGCATTAGTTTGAATTAAGAAGACAATGTTTAGGAAGCAAAATAGCATCTCAAAAATAAATAAAGCTAAATGATGTTTTCACCTGTGTCTCTCGGATTGTTAGGTTCTAGGACCCATTGTCATAGTTTCCAATACCACATTGTTTGATGATTTGTATATGAATACTGTAATAGGCTGCTCTCAGTGCTCTGTGAGTGAAGTTTTGCTCCTTTGTGTCAATATATTTGTTGTTCAGTATGTTTTATTTGTAGTTTTGTAAAAAAAAAAAAAGAAAAGGCAGCAATATAAGTATAACAATATGATATAACAATATGAACTGTGAGGTTCCCTGCCGTATTATATTCAATTCATAAGCTTAGATTCTGATGACCACTAACACAACATCTAACATAACGCCATTGAGCAATTTCTCTATTCCATACATAGTGCTTTTCTGATTGTGCAGGATGAGTATACAAGGCATGGGTGCTCAATCAACAGTATTGATCACAAGGCAGCTTCCCTCTCGATAACCACATAATGTTATGGTCTCAATTTGCAGCTAATAAAATGACATCTGAGATTTTGCTGTACCTCATCACAGATGATAGATGATACACGAATGATCACTTCAAGTCATTCTATCAGTGGCTGTTACCGTCGACCTTGCCTCGTAGACGATGAGGCATCCAAAGTCAATGCCCAGAAAAGTACCCCACGTCATTACAGAGAGGCGGCATCTCTAAGGAACGTCAGCAGTTAGACTCTGAAGGCTTTGATAATGCAAGCCTGGGAAGCAGCGGCAGGCCAGAGGCTATAGAAGTGGGTAATGCTCATCTATTGATGTGCCCTCCAACCAGACACTCACTTAACAGTACTTTCCAAGCCGTATACTGTACGTAGAGCTGTTTAGTGCCAAACGGTAGACTGTGAGCCTGTGTTCCTGAATAAATAAATCACCTACATGAGAAATGCATACTGTATACATACTGTAGTAGCTTGCTGACACTTAACACATTTATCACTAATGTTCAATAAATCACTGGGTAGTTAAGGTAGGTCCATTTCATGAGTCCGTTTCATTTTAAGTCTACCTTAAAATTGTCCCATCGCTTGTCATAGTGTCCAAAAATATTCCACCGCCACCATCCAAAACAAGGAAGAACAGCGCCACACGGAGGCTGCCAGGATCCCCCATAGACAATGCATCAGGACTAGTTTACCAAGAAGCCCTGAGAAGCCAGTGTCAGTTTTTTATTGCATCCCAGAGTGTCTGAGGAAAACCTTGTACAGTAGGCCTATGTCTTAAAAGTTATCAAAAACGGCCAATAAAACAAATTAAACAAAAGTCAGGAAAGTCTTGTTCAGCAGGGAAAGAGGTCTTTATCAATTAAGTGGGGAAAGTCGTGTGTGTGTGTGTGTGTGTGTGTGTGTGTGTGTGTGTGTGTGTGTGTGTGTGTGTGTGTGTGTGTGTGTGAGTGTGTGTGTGTGTGTGTGTGTGTGTGCGTGTTATTGGGGAGGGGGTTTGGGGGGGGGGAGATGGTGATGCTAGGGGTGAATCAGGGAGCACGGAGCCAGGCGACCTGCAGGTCTCAGAGGTCTTGTACCAAATGATGCCCTCAAGGCCTCATCAGCATTTTGAATTCATGCACTGTCAGGGCTGAATGGTGCGCTGATGTTGAACACTAGACACGGACGCATTGTCCATTTCTGTCTGTCTTGTCTTGTCTTCTCCTGTCTGTCTGTCTGTCTGTCTGTCTGTCTGTCTGTCTGTCTGTCTGTCTGTCTGTCCAAAGCTGTGACCACGGGCATACTTCCAATCGATTTCGCACAACACATTTTGTCCAAACATCACGCGAATCAGTACACATTATTGTCTGTTGACAGAACAGATCTGTCCAATCATCTGATTGGCTACGCCTTCAAATCAACATAATTTTTGCAATAGCTTCCTCAACATGAATCCCTCAACTTCTACAGAGATTGCACATTAACCCTAACTTCACCTGCCCTTTTTGAGGGACGCTAGCCCCTCCTGTGCCCGTCCGTCCGTCCGTCCGATTCCGTAGGGATCGTAGCACCACAGACATGGTTTTTGTTGCCAGGCAGTTACAGGAGAAATGCAGAGAGCACAAACAAGACCTGTACATGGCTCTCATCGACCTATCGAAGGCTTTCGATACAGTAGACAGAAAGCTACTCTGGGCCATACTTAGCCGGTTTGGGGTCCCATCCAAATTCCTCTACATCCTCCAGCAGTTTCATGATGGCATGCAAGCCAGGGTTCGAATAGGTGGACAACAGTCTGACCCCTTCGATGTCAACATAGGAGTGAAGCAAGGATGCGTCCTAGCCCCGGTGATCTTCAATATTTTCCTCACAGCAGTTACACTCATTTCCCACAAACGCCTGAGGAACACGGATGGAGTCGGCATTAGTTTCCGCCTGGATGGCAACCTATTCAACATCCGGCGCCTCCAGGCATTCACCAAGACAACTGCCCTCCAAATCTGCGAACTCCAGTATGCAGATGACTGCACGTTGATTGCGCACTCCCCCGAGTCCCTTCAGCATACCCTCAATGTGGTAGCTGCCACCTACAGAGATGTTGGTCTTCAGATCAACATCAAGAAGACACAAATAGTCCACCAACCAAGCCCCACACACACTCCCACACCGGTCTTTCACATAGACAACACCCCTCTGGAAACGGTACCACACTTCAAGTACCTTGGCAGTATCCTCTCAGACAGTTGCAACGTTGACGCAGACATTCAATCGCGCATAAATTTAGCCTCCGCCGCGTTTGGTCGCCTAAGATCACGGGTCTTCACCAACAAGAACCTGAAGGCCTCAACCAAGGCAGCAGTGTACCAGGCAGTATGTGTGTCCACACTACTGTATGGCTCTGAAGCCTGGACACCATACAGACGGCATATAAGATCTCTGGAGGCTTTCCACATCCGCTGTCTGCGAAGGATCCTGGGTATCACATGGGAGCACCACATGACCTACGCAGAAATATATGAACGCACCAACTCATCCAGCATGGAGGTGTTTCTGTCACACAGACAGCTCTGCTGGTTAGGCCATGTGATACGCATGCCTGCAGCTCGTCTTCCTCGACAGGTCCTCTACAGCCAGCTTCAATCCGGCCAGAGGTCTGCAGGAGGCCAACAGAAGCGCTACAAGGACCACATAAAGATGCTACTAAAGAGCTGCAACATTCCACCCTCAAACCTGGAAAGGATAGCAGTAGACCGGGACGCTTGGCGCTCCTCCTGCAACTCAGGTGTCTCCCGCTGGGAGGAGAAGACATCCCTGAGACGCGCAGAGAAGCGCAGGCAGCGGCATGAGCGCGCTGCAGGGACTATCCACCCAGGCTCAACACACCCCTGCCCCACGTGTGGAAAAGTGTGCGGATCAGCTATTGGTCTCAACCGCCACATGTGGGCGCATGAGCGCGCCAGGCGCTGAAAACCCCCCCTTACCCCCGGGAGATATGAAGTCATCATCGACTACGATGGACTGCCATAAGCAAGTAAGCAAAAAGTAAGTGTGTGTGTGGACAGAAAAGTGACACCAAAACTGATTGGCCGGAATGTGATGAGTGTGATTTTTACTATCTATTATTACATTTGGGAGAATTCCACGGCCATATATTTGTGCCCATGGAGCACACAACTTTGTGCACCAGTTCAGGTGGCCAAGTCATACATATGCTGATGTAGGCGAAAGTGCCGCTCACGTCTGTGCTTTTCCCGTGATACGTCAAAGTCTTGCGTCTGCATCGAAGCGCGGCTTTCCTACACCAAGCTTTTGCAGTTCTCTCGCTTGGTGTTGAAAGTGAAAGTGAGTCCTTTTCTGTATCGCATCTAACAAGGGAAAGGTATACCCAGGACGGACAAAAGACAGTCACCGCGGGGCTTTCCCCAAAACTGCGGTGAAACAACAACACCATGGACGCACTTGTATTATCTCTCTCTCTCTCTCTCTCTGTCTCTCTCTCTCAACGCGGAAACAACACAGTCGGTAACACACGGTATTCATGGGGAAACAACACGGACTGCATGGTGTTAGATGCGAGAGCGCCACAGACGTGCAACATTTCAATAATCTATAATCCCAATCTCTCTGCACGTGTCATGGAGGGTTTTCAGACATTATTTTAGCAGCTTTTGGAAACGTTCAGTGTTTGGATTTGTCCTGTTTTCTTCCCAACGTAGCGGTTTTCCAATTCCCTGTATGTACCACGGTCCCTGCCACTGCCAACACCGACCGTTGGCATGGGGAGGATGCAGACGATCGCACCACGCCTCCTCCGATACACACAGAGTCACCAGCCGCTCCTTTTCACCAGCCAGCGAGGAGGTGCACCTTGCAGGGGGCGCTCGTGCAGAAACCAGGACATAATCCCTGGTTGGCTTCCAATCCCAGCTAGGAACACTGCCAGTTATATTCCACAGTGCACCCAGTCAAGATGGAAGCGCTTAACTCTATGTCACAAGGACGAAACATTCAACTGACACATTATTCCACTACGGTCTTTCATACAGAACTGCCACCATTCTTCTTCTTTTTTTTACTGCAATTTACAATTAAGGCATTTAGCAGACGCTCTGAATCCGGAGTGGCATACAATAAGCAAGAACAGCACAAGGTATAATACATCAAATACACAGAAATAGTCATCTAGGATCATAAATAAGCTAAGAACCTATTATCCATACATACGTATAAAACTATGTATAAACACTATAGAATGCTAGACATCTGACTACAGATGCTATCTAAATTACATATTTTAGCCTTTACATAAGCCTGCAAGGTCGACGAGGCTAGCAAGTGCTACAGCAAGTGCTACGGGCTATACGGTGGAGTCTGAAGAGGTGAGTTTTCAGACTACAGCAGAAGATTGGGGGGAGTGAGTCAGCAGTTCTAATTGCAACGGGGAGTTCATTCCATAGTTTGGGAATCAGAAGGGAGAAGAGTCCGGGACGTGTGGAGTGTTGTCCCAGATGTATTAGTGAAGGTTCTGCACCACAGGTTTTCTAACCGTAACGCATCAGGATGATGATCAATCCAGCATGCACCGTCTTGGAGCGAGTATGTCTAGCTGTGTTCTATTGGCTCTTAGATTGGCCACTGAGAATGGAGCATGTCTTTGGTAGGCTTATTTATCCAGTTTTCAGGAGGACGTCAGCTGTGCAAGTTTTGTCTCCCACGAAGCACAGAGAGTTTTCTGTTTTCCTCTACTTTTATCCAAAGTCCCGGTCTCATTCCTCTTCCTTATTCTCTCCCACACTCTCTCTCTCTCTCTCGTATCCCACGAGCCAAGCTATTAGATCGGCTATTTTCGCTACTTTAGTCGTGTATCTGTGTGTATATACAATATATATATATATAGGGGTGTGCTGAAATATCGATATTGCGATATATATCGATACTTCCTCCCACGATAAATAATCGATACACCGCCTGCAAATATCGAGAAAATCGTTGGCAAAGTTACTTATTACTAGTAGACTAGTAGCCTTTTATGCAATGAACATACGTTTGTTGCAAAAAAGGCAGATCTGCTAGCAGCTGCCTGCGGTGATAGCAGCCCCATGTTACTACCTTTTATGCAACGAACGTGACTGCAGACAGTAGCCCTATCGGTATGCTGTTAGCTTGTTACTAACTAGCTTGCATCTGAACTTATCATTAGCCTAACTGTAGGCCTGGATTAGGCTAGGCCTGGATACAGATATTTGAATGTGCAATACATAGGATGGACCACAGTACTGTGGTATAGTATATCTCAGTTGAAGTTAGCCTATATTTGTGACCAGATTTGACTGAGGGACTTCCATTATTTCTTTATGTCATATGAAAGCAGGGAATCAATTAGCTTCAAATTGACATTGGTTATTCAAGTTAAATTGATGTGTTATTACCATAAGCAATATAGCTATAAAAAAAGTTCAAATGATCAGTGAGCACCTTCAACTGCACCTTTTAATGGACTTGGTTTAAATACATGAGCCCAGTACATTTTACTGGGTTCTAACTGACACAAAACGTGGTTTATTCATTATGATCGGTTTGAAAAGTACCGTTGATGAAATCTCTTGCAATATATCGAATATCGCAATAATTGCAATATATCGAATATCGGGATATTATCATTATCGAGGGCCTGATATCGCCACATATATCGTATCGTGAGGTACACATACACGTATCGTCCCACCCATATGGCTATACAAGGTTACAAGTTATGCTATACTAGTCTATACCCGGGGATGCATCTGTCTCAGCTACTGTATGTGCAGACTTAGTTGGGACCATAACCGTGACTAGATCCCATAACCGTGACTACAGATCCCATAACCGTGACTACAGATCCCATAACCGTGACTACAGATCCCATAACCGTGACTACAGATCCCATAACCATGACTACAGATCCCATAACCGTGACTACAGATCCCATAACCGTGACTACAGATCCCATAACCGTGACTACAGATCCCATAACCATGACTACAGATCCCATAACCGTGACTACAGATCCCATAACCGTGACTACAGATCCCATAACCGTGACTACAGATCCCATAACCATGACTACAGATCCCATAACCGTGACTACAGATCCCATAACCATGACTACAGATCCCATAACCGTGACTACAGATCCCATAACCGTGACTACAGATCCCATAACCTGGGGCAAAAACGGTAACAGCAAATCATCATCTGCAGTCCCTGCAATGGTTAATGCACATTTCAGCCTCAGAGGGCCGACACTCTGAGGAGGAAATTGTCAATGTTCTTTCTGTAGGATACTATATAATAATCTCACACACTTTGTTCTCCTCTTTTCCCTCCGGTCTCTCATTTTGGGGTTTCTTAATAAAACATTAACTTGAATGGTGGAATCTTAATGACTTTCTTATTAATGACTTAAAGGGGACCACTCATTTTCAACATTGAACTATATGTCATCAATATACCGTATAGAGATGTTGTGTGCAGGAAATAATAAAAAAAAAGTCTCCCCCTTCTGCAGTGGCATGCACAGATAAACACTAGGGTGTGCTAGAGCACCCCCTAGTGTCTTTTGGCAATGTGCCCTTTTTAATTTATTTTATAATAATAACTTTTTTGTACAGTGGTTTTTGTACTGTGGTCCAGTATGTGGACCATGGTTACATTAATCAATTCTTGATAAAAAGCTTCTAATATATTATTTAGGCCCCAGATTCTATAAATCTCACACAAGGCAACCGGCCGGTTCCACGCGCTGCACAAGGTGCCCTTTTTTCACTTGAGCACCTGCCCCTCTAAATGTCTGTGCAGTGTGCACGCCACTGCCCTTCTGTGTAGCCCAGAACTGGAGGTCTAAAACTTGAGGTCATTAATTTTGTTCAGTGACATCACGAAGATGTACTCTGCAAGTTATAGACCTCCAGTCCTAGGCTAAACAAAAGGGGGGGGGACTTTTGATTATTTCCAGAGCCATAGAGTAAGACAGAGTTACAACATAGAGGGGGCAGAAAACAGCCCGGTCACGTGGTTCATGTAACTCGTTTGTCACTGTAAAGCCCAGACTCTAATCAGTCTAATGCATTCCGTCAAGGTATATTAATGACATAGTTGTTATGTTGAAAATGAGTGGTCACTGGTATGCCCCTTTAACCTCTCAAATCTGTCACATTTTCAGGATTATCCATTCAATATAGATCCCTTTTAAGTCAGACACAGATGAGAAAGGAGAAATGAAGGAGAGAGAGATAGTGACTCAGTGAGATAATGAGGCAGAAATGAAGGCGATAAGGTGCCATACAGTAAAATACTCAAGGGGGAGAAAAAAAGGAAAGGAAAGGGAATCAATAGAGAGAGGTGGAAGGGTGGGTGACACAGTCAACGTGGGAAAGACAGAGAGATTGATTGATTGGAGCTAAAAAGCATCCTGGGCCATGCATGGGCTGCCACTCTCTTTTTTTTTTTTTTTTTTTTTTGACAGCCCTGAAAAGAATCAGCCCAGACGTCACAGACAGACATCTTTTGCTGGCGAGAGGACATGTAAGGACGGAAAGAGACATGACGTATACGTCAGAGAAACTCTGCCCTCAGAAGACCTCAGCTGGGAAATAATCAGCACTAACTCCCACCCGACGTCCCATCCTTTCATATCAAAGGTCTGCTCCCATATAGCATATAGTGGGGCTCCAGCACGTCTTTGCAGATAAGCTGTACTGCCCCAGGGCTTATATGGAGGAACTAGGGATGATCCCAGCGATAGTTTGGAGAAAGACTGCAAATTAAGGAAATGACTTTCCCTGTTCTCTCCTTTGATGTCAAAACATGGGACTTTGTTTAGGAAATGGGTGGTGATCGGATCATATAAGATCACCGACTGTTTTTTTCCTATTCTGATATTAAACTCTCTCAAAACAGGTAGACTCCGAGTCCAAGCCCTATTTCGACCTCAGTCTTATGCCTTATCTTATCAGACATTTTTCATATTTTGCAAAACATTTTAAAATGGTGAAAATAGCCTATCTACAGAGACGCATTGTGAGCTTGTAGATTTCTTTTACCATTTTAAAATGTTTTCATAGCAGATCTACAAGCTCAACGTTTCACGCTGAGATTTTTTCTGCATGTAACCAAGTGTAAAATCAGGCATTACGACACCAGGCATTATGACACCATCAAGGCCCACCAAAATATTTTTTTGTTGACAAAATCAACTGCCGAATTAATTGACTAAAATCTTATGATATTCAGTCAATTAAAACTTTAGACTAACATTTCAGGTGACTAAAATATGACTAAAACTTAACAGAATTCTATATAAAAGGCTACGACTAAAACTAAATCACTAAATGTGCTGTGAAACTCTGCATGTGCACACTGCATTGTGCACATGCACCCTCACCAAGACAGACTGCATCTTACATTGATTCTCCAAAAGTCTGAGCTGTGTCTGTCTCAATGAAAAGGTTTGACCTCACAGTAAGGACACCTTCTGTCCGCATGCACCCCCGCACGCACGCACGCACGCACGCACGCACGCACGCACGCACGCACGCACGCACGCACGCACGCACAGGCAGAGAGAGAACCCCCTTGATGGAAGAGAAAGGCCACAAAGGCCTAAAAGAGATTTAGAAATTGCAATTGAAATATGGAAGCATGTTCATAATGAAATGACATTTCTATTATAAAATACATCCCATAATTATGTTGTGGTGGAATGACGCTTGCAGAGGTGACCGTTATTTGAAGTAGGGCTGTCACGATTACACATTTAAGTTAGTTGACATACAAATAATTGTGATTAAGGATTTAATTGTGCTTTTTGCATTGAACAATGGAACATTGCTAATTGTAGCTTAACTTAAATACACAAAAGCACATTTAATAATAAAAGTAAATCTTTCCAAAAAATGTACAAAAAAGCAGAAATAGTTGATGTACACGTAACACATTTGTGATGTAACACATCACAAAGTGACGTGTTGTAAGACATAGCATGTCACTCACCCCCAGCTTCGGCTGCGCATGCGCATGCACACAGACATAGCATGTCACTCACCCCCAGCTTCGGCTGCGCATGCACACAGACATAGCATGTCACTCACCCGCAGCTTCGGCTGCGCATGCACACAGACATGGCGTGTCACTCACCCCCAGCTTGCGGCTGCGCATGCGCACATAGCCCTGCTTGACGATGTCATTGAAGTTGGAGGCCATCTCTGGAAGGGGCGGGACCTACTGACTGACACCGAGGAGACCATCCAGAACCCTGCTTCATTCCTTCCTTCCCTCACTCACTCTATCCAACCCTATTCCCAGTCCCTCTCTCTCTATCCCCCCTCTATGCTTGTTTCCCTCCCCCTGTCCGTCGGAGATTTGTTTTACTTTTTAACTTTTACTCAAAGATTCTCCTTTTCCCTCTGAGACTCCTCTCTCACTCCCTCACCTGACTTAGGTGTTCAACCTTCAAGCTTTATATCGCTCCCCTGATACACTGTGTGTTAACTATTATTCTATGTGGGGTCTTTTTGGTTTGTTTTTGCTTTTCTTTTGTTTTATCAAATGTTACCTCCCCCCCCCCCCCCACCCACCCCCCCTCTTATGTCAATGTATTCCTATACGATTTCTCTCCTTTTCTTTCATCTGCCCCCCACACCCCCCTCTCTCCTCTATCTCTTTCTTTTCTTCTTGGTCTTCTGGGTCGGCTGTGATGATGCGTGGGTCACTCCTCTGTCCCACTCGCCTCACTCCCTCTCTCTATCTGACGGGTCATCCCTCATTGTTCACCGAACCTGAGATACAAAGACAAGAGAGAGAGAGAGAGGGAGAGAGAGAGAGATAAATATATATTATTCATTGAAGTGTGAGGAGAGTAAGGCGGTGCCAGAGCACAACATTATTTCCATTATTCATGGCAACGGCAGACACTGTTATTGAGGGCAAGTACGTAAGATGGCTGCGTGTGACATGTCATTAAGGTAATGTACAGCTAGCTCCTTATTGAACCTCTCCCCCCTCTCATCATCATCATCATCCTTCGAGTGCCCTCGAGATCTGCGACACAAGCTGCTTCCACTGGTCTCTGTTGCTCATCGCCACACCAAGTTCATTCACAGTCAGTCCTGTGTCCCTACTCAGAACATCTGGAAATGTGAGAGGTCGTGTTCCTCTTGATGGGCAGGGTAGTCTCCACAGAAGAATCTCCTAAATGACCTGGTCTTTTGCTCTGTGGCAGTGTCCAGCAAAGCGGAGTCTTTCTGCCACAACAACTGAGATGGGGGGGTGCCTCCATAAATCTGAGCTTTAGTGGGATGGTCCTTCCAGGAGAGGTTCTGGACACGCATGAGGAATCTTGTGTATGTACAGCTAGGTCCTTATTGAACCTCTCCCCCCTCTATGTAGCTCCATATGGAACCTCTGCCTCTGCTATGTGCTGTATAGCTCCGAGATTAGGTCTCACACAACCGGGTACCGGCACTGAGATGTACCTTCTCTCAGATGTTTCTCTCTCAGCGGGAAAGAAAATCTAACTGACGGGTTTAAACTATATACATGTAGTGTTTAAACCGCTTATTTAGTCAGCCAGTTCTTAAGACCTTACGGAAGTCTTCTTTTTTTATCTTTCTGGCAGGTTACTCTGAAGTGTACCAGAAACCAATAAAAGATTTCCGGAATGTCTTAAAAACATGGAATTGGCTGACTAAGCAATTTAAGCACTTGTTTCAACCCGTCTAGAAAATAAAACATCTGAGAGCAGGTACGGCAACCTTTACTTTTTGGATATAATGTGCGGAAAAAGGTACGAATTGTGCATCGTGGGAAATATTCGCCAGTCGCGGTACCGGTACCGGTGCGGGACCTCATCTCGGAGCTACAAAGCGGAGGGGTTCCATATGGAGCTAATGTACAGCCTGAGTGTTTGTGCGTGTGTGCGTGTGTGTGTGTGTATACTGTATGAGTTTATGTGTGTGTGTGTGTTTGTGTAGACCGACATTCCATTAAGCTGTAATGCACAGTCTCCATCCTGTATATCACGGAGGAGGGAGTGTCCATTAACAACAAGCTTGTAAATAGAAGGTCACCAGGAAATTATGTTTAACCTTTGATGCTGTGGTCAATGAAAGTCCAACATCTCTGCAGACATACAGCACTAAGCTATGTCCTAAGTCCACGACGTGTTCCCCCACAGAGCAGGCTGCTTCCTGTCTCCATCCGAGCTCAAGGAAATTAGGCCAGCATCATTAAAATGTTTACTTAATGTTAAAATACTGTAGCTTACAAAATAAATGCATAACTACTTAAATAAAATAACTACCTGCACTATGGCATGGTAGCACATGGATATGGAGATCTAAGGGTGGCAGCGGGGGCAGTGTTTTGAGCGTACAGGGTTTGATGAGGGCCAGGGCCGGGACTTAATTTTCGGGCCTATTGAGAACTCTAGTCTTGATGGAACATATTTGTTAACAGGATAAATGTTTAAACAGGCTGTTTTGAAAGAAAAAAAGTAATATTAAATACATATCTCTTCCTGTTCGCCTTTCATTGTATTGCATTGCAATAAGAATGCCAAAAATCCACTTTGGCACTGCAGATGCCAAGTATTGGTCAATAAAGAGTACTTTTATGGAAAAACAGACATAGCTGATATGGGTCATTGGTAGAATGGGTTTGGGTTTTCTTTCCCATTATATAATAGATGACAAAGGGGAGAACAGACAAATCACGTGGCCATATAATTTCATATTACATGAGGGATTGAGGGACCGCTCTACCTTTGACTTCTCACCATTAGCAGATTGTTCCCGTCGTCAACTAATTATGTGCACATGACTTTATGCAGTGTATAGATCTTTAATAGATCATTAAAAGATCTCAGTGTACATTTTGCAGTGGATGTCATTCACTGGCATATGTTTTCTTTGAAACCTACGAAAGTACAGGTCAATACAAAAAGAACCAGAAAAAGCACAAAGACTTGTTTACATAAGGGTCCTCCATTTTCAATTCATCAGAACATTTAAAGATGTCCAAATATACACTGCTATGAAAATGGAACGATCGATTAATTCATCCAAGCCGGAAAAAAATCGATTGATTGATCATTAGCATAAACAACATACATACATACAAATGCACGCAGCCCACCCATCCGACGGGTGTCAGATGGGTGGGCCGCGAATGAAAGGGCTCTGGCAACAAAACCTGATATATAATTTGTTGTATGATCGCGCCGCTCTCACAACAAAGTATGAATTGGGCTTAACTCGGGCGCGCGCAGACATACGTGTGGATGTAGGACACACATGTACGCTACACACTGCTCCACCAGGATGCGGACATGTGAGATCTTCATTCACTCAGACATGGTAATGAAAAAGACATAAAAGTGGTGAATGACCGCATATGTGCTTCATGTATGCTAATACACGAGCCTGTGTGTGTGTGTGTGTGTGTGTGTGTGTGTGTGTGTGTGTGTGTGTTTTATTGTATAGGATGTGTGTGTTT
>NC_139699.1:41595355-41612855 GCF_964188405.1 Protomyctophum parallelum
CTGGCATGTATCGGGCTGAGTGAGTGACTGGTAAACCCTGGCATGTATCGGGCTGAGTGAGTGACTGGTAAACCCTGGCAGGTACCGGGCTGAGTGAGTGACTGGTAAACCCTGGCATGTATCGGGCTGAGTGAGTGACTGGTAAACGCTGGTTAATAATTTTATTTATGAGTCCCAAAATGAAAAAAGGGCTTTACACAAATCTAAAAATAAGCCATATTCTAGTACAAATAATGCCTTAACACCCAATTGCACATCATCTTCCTGTGGTACTGGTGTTTGTAATGATTTTTGTTAAACCATCTGGGTAATTTCCGCTATACTGCAACATAACGTTGGATGAAAGACAGATCACCCAGAGCGCAGAGCACCTGCAGGCTGCTGCTGCGGATCACTGCTCGCCCCACAGTGAGACGTGCAAAGTGCTAAAGTCTTATGTAGCGTTTCTTTCAACCTTTCTTTGCGGTAAAATGTCACTGGCACTGATTGATTCTGCCTCGGTTCTCTGCACGCGTTCTTGAGGGGAGGAAAGAATCGACAGGGAAAAATCTGACCAACCCAACGGTCAGATTTATAATTAGGCTCTACACAAACATTAAAAGTCCATAGACTCGGAAAGCCATGCATTGTATTTGGAGGGGGCTAGCACCCCAAAATAATAAATAAATATATATTTTTTGACAATGGGTTCCCAGATTGGGCATGCCCAAATACGGAGTCTCGGCCAGTTTATAACGTCAGTACTATATGACATCATTTGATGAGATCAGTGTAGAGGTCTTCACGGGTCTAATTTGACCAACCCGAACCCAAAAAGGCCCGCAAAAAATGGACCCGGCTCCGAATGGACCCGCTGCTATTATTATAATTCTAGCTCCGAACCGAAAAGCACCGAGAGGTGTCTGAACCGGACCCAAACGCATCCGCCTATTATAATAAAGCTGAGGGCCGTATACCCATACAAAGCTGGAGGACCCGAAATGACCGAATGCCGACGTTATTATTAAGAGTTGTATTATTATTATTTAGCGTTCTATTTAATGATAAACCTATAACGTTGGCTTACCGCATATCAAAGCTGTCGGTCGATTGGCAGCTCCATGTTTGATTGGAAACAACATTGAAAAAAAAGGTGGGGGCTGGAGCATTACTAGTCCTTTTTATGAGAATTCCAGCTCAGATCGCGGTGGATGAACAATAGGCCGTGTTTAGTGGCTCAATAGCAACTCCCGGTGACGGTGCGACTAAAATATAAAGACTCTTAGTTAATCCCATAGTAGACCAGTCAATCATTAGTTAATCTCATAGTAGACCAGTCACCAGTCAATCATTGCGGAGTGCTTTAGTGTTTGTAAATAAATAAATCATACCCGTGTGAAGTGAGGGGCGCTCTTATCATCATACATCTCATTCCGACCAGTCACAATGTTTGTGTTACGCAATGTTTGTGTTTGCACAAACACTCAAAATTGTCCATGCAATGGCATGCATTTAGTGTTTGTGTTAGGACAAAATTTGGGTTACACATACCAAAAACTGGACATAGGAAAATAAATCCACGTTTTCTTAGATGTGTATTATTGTATTGTGTGAAATCTTAGAAAATTGCTAATCCACCGTTAATTTATGTTGCAGCAGTTGTTTATCATTATCTTCGGCTTGGAATTTCCATCGGGCTTTGCAATGCAGAGCATAAAGTTCAACACGCTATGACAATTTGACCAAATTTGAACCATTATATTATTATACCCCTATATGGAGATCTCTGATATCATCAGTATACACCCATATATGGGCATATGAAAGATTATGTCATAGTGACGGGCTGTCACCCGGCCTCTATATAGTTATATCTGAGATATCGGTCAGCCTGCCAGCCAGCCCATTAGCTAATTTTAATATAAGTATGGGCATGCCCATATATAGACATAGCGATTGGCTGTTCTGGACAACAGTATGGCTGTATTAAGGGCATATTGGTTAGTTTTTCCGGTTCTGAACAACTGCCTAACCGACCGGCTTCCCACCATCATGCATCAAGCAGTGTAAACTGCTTGTAAACTACATACTGTAACTGTAGTGTACAGTAAACTGTGTAAACTACACACATTGAGTCTGACTCTGAACTCACTATGAAATTAAATTAATGGACTGAGGAAGTGGGCTTTGACAATACTGAAATACAGGGCAGGTTGTGATGTGAGAATGGGGCTGTATCCAAACCTCTTGTGAGGCAGTCCGATGAACAATCTATCATTATAGCTAATAAATATTGTAGGTGATGTTTTGACATTTAATTGATCGGACACTTGATTTAATGCTGTCTGGCCACACACACACACACACACACACACACACACACACACACACACACACACACACACACACACTTTGATGAAACTATAGATCTGTTCTAATTATGTTTAGCCAATCACAGTTCACTAGCTTCATTGATCCTGTTCTGCAGTCGATTATAGAACTTCACATTCCTACACATAAAACATTACGCACGCGCGAGCACACACACACACACACACACACACACACACACACACACACACACACACACACACACACACACACACACACACACACACACACACACACACACACACGCACACACACACACACACACACACAGTAATTGATCTGAAAATCAAATGGCCAACTCTATTTCAAATTGATCGCTGCCCAATTTGGTGCAATGTCAACAGAAAGGGTCACATCATTGGGTGACACATTGTCCAGTAAAAATCTTTGGAGTGCGTCTCTATGGGGACGGGGAAAAAAGAAGCCAGGGAGAAGTGAGGTTTAATGAAAAGTAATTGATTAGAGCAAAGAAGTCTTCTGCATTAATCACCTCTAGAACTACTGTCCTGATTGATAGACAATCAGAAAAACAGAGTTAAGAACAATCAAATTAAGTTATGTTTCCTTTGGGACTGCAACACATTTGAAAACATTTGAAAACACAGAGAACGCCATTGGGAAAATAAACATGTCTAACTTGGTTAATGTTAACACATACATACAGCATCGTTATTTTTTATCGTAATATGGGCTTCACTGCTGGAGTTTTTCACTAATGTTTGAAGAATCACCCAGCAGTCAACGTAGCTCCCTTTCACGATCGTCCACGTTAAAATCGTGTGTTCGTTTCTCATCATTTTCAATAAATGTACCAAAACAAAGAAGCCACCACAGAGCGACGCATTGAGCCTCCATTTCCCAGAAGCCCTGAGAATTTGTTTTGGGTCACGTGATCCATCACGTTGTGTCCGAGGGAAACATTGTATGTCTAAAAAGTTATTAAAAACTGTGAATAAATAAACAAATATGTTTGGGTTCAGCGTGTTCAGCAGGGAAATAGGTCTTTATCAATTAGATTGGGAAAGTCGGGTTCCGCAAGGAAAGAGTTAAACTGGCAAATAAGTACATTGTATGTGTATTTTCAAGCCCTTATTTAGAGGATTGCCTGTAGTGTTTGACTATAAAATGCCTTATTATGAGCATCTCCCAGAAAATACCCTGACATGTATTTATTATTGTGTTGAGGAACAAGTAAAAAAAAATGACTGTTTTTGTGTTGTTGTCTTTGTTGCTGCAATAGGAGGACATTCAGTGTTAAAGCAGGGAAGAGCATTTCATTCTGCAGCACTGTTGAATGACTGGCTGACTGTTGTGATAACATTATCACACTGCAGAGACTGTCCAAAGAAAAACACAAGAGACAGAGAAGAGAAAGGTGTGTGTGTGTGTGTGTGTGTGTGTGTGTGTGTGTGTGTGTGTGTGTGTGTTGATTTCATCGACAAAAGCTATGATGAGAAAGAGAAAGAGAGCGAGAGAGAGCACAAAGGAGGAACTCCGCCTGCAATGACAGGTGGAATTTCCTTGTTCGTACAATGACGAAACTGTGGCCACTCACTGCCAATACGGTTGGCACTTTATGCATGTCTCTGTGTGTTCGTGTGTGCCGTGCATGAGTGCGTGCATACAGTACAGTTGACGGGATGGACACTAAGGGATGCATCATTTTACACTGAATCCCCAGGCCGGATATTCATGGTCTCACCTCTTACGTCACGCACAGGCGCACGAGCACATGTGCACGCATGCACACACACACACACACACACACACACACACACACACACACACACACACACACACACACACACACACACACACACACACACACACACACACACACACACACACACACACACACACACACACACACACACACACACGAGACAAAAAGGGTGTAAACAAAAAATAAAGAGAGAAGCAAGAGTTTCCAGGAAGAGCAAAGCGGAGAGAAGACAGCGATGTGAGAGAGCAGTGAGGTGGAGCTTTTTTGTGATTCCCATCTCTTTACTGTCTGGCTCTGCACCCCTCCTCCTCCTCCTCCTCTCCCTGCATTCTCCCATTCTGTCTCTGTCTCTCATTCACACAGACACACATGCCCTCATGTCTCTCTCTCTCTCTCTCTCATTCACAGACGCATGCCCTCATGTCTCTCTCCCCAACCCGCCCCAAGGCCAACACTTGGGAAAGCGTCAGTCTGTCTGCTCGTAACTATCTGTCACAGATAACATAGGAGTAAACACACACACACACGCACGCACACGCGACAGACAGGCGCGCACGCACACACACACACACACACACACACACACACACACAGTCCCTGGACACCCTGTCCATATAGGCAGACAAGACAGTCTGTCTCCAGGCAGCCCCATATCAGATGATTGCATGCATACATGTACGCCGGCAACACACACACACACACACACACACACACACACACACACACACACACACACACACACACACACACACACACACACACACACACACACACACACACACACAGGAGTATGTATCTTACCAGGGGCATAAGTATTGTCAAGCACAGCGTAGTCACAGCTATACGGCACAAATATCAATAACTCCTCATTCTCCGACTGAAATGCAGTGAAACGCAGTCGACTCCAAGTACCACACACAATACATCACGTACAGTGCATTGCATACATGTGTCATTCATGTATACAGCAGTACACAGACAGTACAACATGTACTACTGCTCAGATTTTTCAACAGCTAAAGTTTAAAATAGTGCACGGTGGCACAGTCGGTAGTTATGTCGCCTCACAGGTAGAAGGTCCTCTCACAAAACACATGCAGTAATCCTGGTCTCTAAACTACCGAAGTAGAAGCATGAGGTCAGTCCGCTGCCCTCCCCAGGTTGGCAGAGGAAGTGTAGCGCGCAGGATTATATTAGATAATTGACACTGGGTGAAAAAATGGGTTGCAAAATCGTGGGATAACATTTTAAAATAATATAATAATAAAGTTTTAAATAATGGTTAAAGTGGTTAAAATCTAAGATGACAGAGATGTGTTGCATGTCTTAATGGGCTAAATTCTGTAACACGACCGTGATTAGCGTTAGTTGTAATCATACTATTTCAATTCTTCGATCTTTAGCCAATAGCCCACCGTCAATATGTGTGTGCTCAGAGCATGCTACGGTTATCCATTCCAGCGGCATCCATCACTGTCTGCAAAACCACAACCCTCCCTCCAATCAATCTGCCTGTCTGACCCGCTGGAAGTATGGCCTCTCCCCTGACCCTCTTGACAACGTGAAGCACTGCTAAAATGTACCACTCCCCGCACGCGCACTCCATCAGCCCGTCCGTCACTTTGTCAGCCAAAGAGCCACTCCGTCATCTGGGCTCAGTCTCTGGAGCACCACCCTGAATAAATGTATGCCGCCGTTAAGATATACTGTATCTCTCCCCCTCCCCCAGCATCAGTGTTAATTCCGTCGACTACAAAACATGTTCGTCCACTACCTTTTGTCACTAAAAACTACATGAAAACTAAGCTATGATGGTTGAAACGAAGACTAAATATAATTATTGACTATTTTGGCAAGAAATAGAAACTATAGACTGAAATATTATAGGGAGGGACTAGTGGAGAAGAGATCTAGTAGAACTAAGATGACTTTATTCATATGACTAAACCTAAATTAAAATCTTATTAAAAAGACTATGACTAAAACTAAATCAAAATGTGCTGTCAAAATCAACACTGCTACACACCCATCCTCATCATCATCATCCTCATCATCATCATCCTCATCATCAGCCCCTCATGGTGTGCAAACTGTGCATGTACTACAGTAGCTACATGTGTAACTATTTGTTCATTCTCATGTTTCAGAAAACTGTTTTAGATGACATTTAATCAGCCTCAGCTCTAAAAACGTTATTCTAAAACGGTTAGTCCCAATATACTTGATTCTGATTGGCTGGTTGCCATGGTAAATCTCACGATAATCCACACCTTCAATCACTTTATATCCTTCCCAGCTATACGTTACATTGATCTCTGTAGCTGAACTGGGGAAGGGGAGCACTTTATTGCCTTAAAAACACTGGCCGTGTGGGCGTCTATAAGCACCGCCCGGCACAAAGTGTAGCTTCTTTTGTGAATTAGGAATAGTTTTGAGGCTAAAATTTCTATATGTTTGTAACCGTTTTAGAAAAGCAATAAGCCACTCGAGGTCCCAGCTTACCAGGTATTTTATAATGGCTGAAAAGGTTGGAGACACTCTGCTACGCGTCTTACTACGCCTCTCAGCCATTATAAAATACCCAGTAACCTGAGACCTCTTATTGCTTTAGTATCCTAACACAGTGGTTTCAACACAGAATTCACCTAGATTGAACATTATACTTTTAAACAAGGCATTAAAATGCATCCCTGGTTTAAATGCCTTCTTAAAACTCACTTTTATAAGTTAGCTTTCAATGTCAACTCCTATTAATCTTTTTTACTTTTTATTTTATTGATTTATTATTTTATTTTATTGATTCATACTGGATTGTTGACACTGTAGATTTGTTGAAATGTGTCGAAATAGCCAAAGTGAAAAGATAAAGTTAATGTGGTTGAACTAATTTTGATGCAATACTAATTTTGCTGGGGACGTCCCTGATAGTGTCCAATAGTCCCTGGATGTCCCCAGACCCCAGAACACTCTCCACAGGTAATGTGTTATCGTTGTGAATTAAACTCAATCGTCACAGAGAAGCAGAGGCACTCAATTATTAATGTTTGAGGCAATTCAAATTACGACTCAATAATAAAACATCTCCCATGATGCGACTTCAATCCGTGCACACAGTAAGCTACATGTGCTTGATTCATCTCTATGTGCTGTATAGGCCTACTCACAAAAGTGTCGCACTCACATATACGCTTGCACGGAGCCACGGACAGTCAGACGCGCGTGCACACACACACACACACACACACACACACACACACACACACACACACACACACACACACACACACACACACACACACACACACACACACACACACACACACACACACACACACACACACAGATGTACTGGTGGAGGGAAGGGTGGGGTCGGGGATATAGGAAAGGAAGAAAGATATGAGGAAAGGGAGAAAGGAAAAGACAGAAGGAAGGAGGACAGTGGTCAATGAATACCATCTGCCAGCCCTGGGACATACCACTGAGCTGTCCCGCACATTAAAGAGCCTGGCGCTGGTGCTGGTACGTGTGTGCGTGCGTGTGTGCATGCGTGTGTGCGTGCGTGTGTGCTTGTTAGATGTTGTAATATGACAGAGATTTGGGAGTACACACAGAGCCAAAGAATTTCCAAATGTCCTCATTTTACACACACACACACACACACACACACACACACACACACACACACACATACATACACACACACACACACGCACACGCACACGCACACACACACACACACACACACACACACACACACACACAAAACACATGCCTTTAAGCACCTCCTGTGAGCTGACCGCTTCCCTTATAGTTTGAAGTCCGGCGGATTTTTAAACAATGCAATTTCAGGACAGATGTCTGTAGGCCTACAGAAGAAAGTGAGTGAGTGCTTTCTTCACGTTGGAGTTTTAATACCTGCTGTTTTTTCCTTGTATCCGTCAGTGCATATACAGTATGTGTGTTGTGTGTGCACGTGCAAGAGTGAGTGAGTGAGCGAGCGAGCAAGCGTGCGTGAGTGCATGTGCACGTTTGTTAGTTTGTTTGTTTGTTTGTGTGCGTAAAAATCCCACAACATCATTATCCACTCTATCCACACATACAGTAGACACAATTAAGTAACAACCTCCACAACTTGTCCTTGGCCTGAAGCATAATTGATACTTTGTTGCAGGCCTTGCAATGAAGTCTAAATGACCCATAAGTTGCCCCTGTTATCAGACAGGGAAATAGACCAGTGGTTCCTGAACTTTTCAGGTCGAGGAGACCCAAAGGAGAGATTAGACGTTTTCCCGGGACCCAAAGTAAGCTCTAATAAAAAAAACGAATTAACTAACTAATTAAAAATATATATTTGAAAATATATATCATTTTTTTAAATGTAGGAAAAGAAAATCGAGTCATAACCCATAGAAATTGGTCCGTGACGAGAGAGAGAGAGAGAGAGAGAGAGAGAGAGAGGGGGGAGAAATTTCAGTAATTCTCGTGGGCTTCAAGCACAAGTCAAATGGAAGCAGGCATCACTCTACTGTAAGATTAATGTATTGTATTTCCACTTCTAACTCTAATTCACCCAACCACGCCCACGCACACGCACACACACACACGCCCACGCACACACACACACACACACACACACACACTCACACACACACACACACACGCCCACGCACACACACACACACTCACACACACACACACACACCCTTATTTTTCATTAAATGTTGCCACTCTGTCTGGGGAGCTTAAATCGTTAGCTTGCAGAAAGGTGTTTTTTGTAATCACCCTGCTAGACAGCTTAGTGTTCATGTGCATAATGCATACTATGTGTGTGTGTGTGTGTGTGTGTGTGTGTGTGTGTGTGTGTGTGTGTGTGTGTGTGTGTGTGTGTGTGTGTGTGTGTGTGCGTGTTTTTGTTGTGCGCGTGCGGGCTTGCATGTGTGGGTGTGTGTGTGTGGGTGTGCATGTAATAATTGGACTTGTGAAGAATTCGAACAAAGTGGAAGGCAGGCCTTGACTCCCAGGGTTTCCATAACAACACTCCTGTGGATACACATCAAAGGCAAAAAGCTGCAAGTGTGCGTGCGTGTGTATGTGCACGTGCATGTGTGCGTGTGCATTAGACATGCAACAGTATCATCTTTTACTAACCCTGATATAAAGCTGGAGATCAAAGAAAGGACAGAGATTCATCCTCCTTATCTACCTACCTGACACACACACACACACACACACACACACACACACACACACACACACACACACACACACACTAACACACACAGTGAGTGAACAGTAATCGTGCTGATGCCAGTGCTCAGAATTGTTGAGGCATTATTAGGGAATGACACAAACAATGAAATCCATTGCGGTGACATAAATGGACTACAAAACAGAATATGATTCATGAAAAGTAACCTGCTGTTGGTCATAACACTACCTCATAATGCCCCCTGCCTATCACTGCCTATCACTGCCTTCAGACCCATTTCCGTAATTATATACAGGTTCATTATAATAGAAAATATTTCAATTATGTTCAACATTGACACTGTAGATCTCCCTCTCTCTAATTCTGGGTCTCTCTCTCTGTATTTCCATCTGTCTCTGCCTGTATTTCTATGTCTCTCTCTTTCTATGTTTCCTTCTCTATCTCTCAGTGTCTCTAGCTGTTTCCAGTGTCTCTCCATCTGTTTAACTCTATGCGTTTCTCTATAAATACTGTAGTCTGCTTGCCAGCCCATAGAGCCCCATTGTGAACCCGGACATTTTGAGTACCCTAAGGTTTTATGTTAGGAATGTTGAGTATGGGTCCCCAGCATTTAGAAACTGCCGGATGCTAACTTGCATATTTTACTTGCAATTTTAAGTAGCATGGGACGGGTCAAACTAGGGGGTTTTCATGATTCTGAATCCATTGCAAGCATTAGTTTTGCACGAAAAACACTCATTCAGCTAAAAATGGCCATAGCAGTCATCACAAATATGATGAGGTCAGCAAATTTTGGCTATGGCCAAATTTAGCCCAAGGAGTGACTTTTGTGCAAAACTAATGCTTGCAATGGATTCAGAATTATGTCACATGCTACTTAAAGCATAATGACATTTGGAGAGGCAAAGGAAAAACCTTTGACCTGCATTTTTCACATAATGCTCTGTATAGTGCCACCAGGAGGACTATGTAAAAAAAACATTTTGATCGGTACAAATGATCTCTATAATCATGTGATCAAGACTGGTCTGTTTGATTTCTCATATTCCATCCTGATTGGCTTCTGACGTTTTCAGGAGTGGCCTGTTTTTGAACAGTGCCGCAAAACATGAAGACAGCATCCGATTGCAGTGAAACTGTGCAAGCATATTCCCACTAGGCTGAGGAAGAAATGCCACTTGACATTTTTCCAAAAACGCTCCTATCCTGGTGGAGACCTGTGCCCCGAGGGGCACTTCTTCTAGTTTCTCTCTGTTTCTCTCTGTATTTCCTCTAGCCGTTTGCAGCGGCGGATTAACCCTTCGTGGAGCCCTGTCTCTGTCTCTGTTTCTCTGTCAGTTTCAATTCAATCGGCCTCCATTGGCATGGGAAACATACGCTTGCTTTGCCAAGCACGTGTGAATAAAACAATCCACAAAATAAGAAATGTACAGTATGTACGGTTAAGGATACAGCATAGCCCTACTAGTGTAAGTAAATGTATAAACAGAGATGTGTAAGTAGGTCTATTTAAATCAGGCCGGTGCACCGTGTCTCTCTCTCTCTCTCTCTCTCTCTCTCTCTCTCTCTCTCTCTCTCTCTCAGCTCCAAGTGTAACTTTGGGACCATCCTGAGAGCACACTGAGAGGATTAAATGGACAGTGGGAGAAAGCTGACATTAGCATAAAGGCTGTTTGTGTGTGCCTACTCAACAGTATATTCACTCCCCGTTATCTGTGGCGTTATTATGACACTTGCTCAGACGAGCAGGCTGCAGCTGTGGCTTTATCACACATCATGTGTATGGGCTGTCTGCACGGCAGGAACACTGAATCACAAGGTCTGTCACGACACACACACACACACACACACACACACGCATGTGCATGTGCACGCACACACACACACACACGCGTATGAACAAAAATGCACACGCATGTACACACACACACACACACACACACACACAAGCTATCTCTATAAAACAGCGTGCGCACACCCAAAAATGTAGGAAGATGAAGAGATTCGACACTCACACATACGTGAGGTACTGCAGATTAAAGCGTTCAACCCCCATGCACGAACGCACGCACACACGTTCTATATGCTACAAGCCCACAAAAATGCACAGAATTTTAAATTCCATGGAATTTACATTGTATTCAAGTTAATGTTGTATACTTGAGAACTCCAGTTTAACATGTTATGCGGTCACAACATTTCAAAACATGAATCAATTTGTGCCAGTCTGACGTGTGCAAGTACTAGTCACGTAAAAACAAAACAAAGGCAATTCAGTTTCCAAGTAGGCCTATATCACAGTTTCCTGTAATGGATGAATGAATGAAAATGTCGCAGTATAAAAGTTTTGAGCCGGCCAAGCTTGACAGAAAGCACTCAGAGAGGCACCATAATATAAGTGGACTGCCAGACCATTTAACAGCACAGTTTAACCTTTAGAGGTTAATGCATTAAGGAATGAACAACAGCACACAGCATTATATCCGTTCCACGAACCCTGTTGATTTTGACAGAACATTTTTATTAGGTTTTAGTCATAGTCTTTTTTTTTTTTTTAAGATATTTTTTTGCGGCTTACGCCTTTTATTGATTTTTGAAGGGACAGACAGTAGGCTGACAGGAAACGGGAGAGAGATGGGGGGATGACATGCAGTAAAGGCCGTGTCGGGTCCGGGAGTCGAACCCGCGGCACACTGCGACTGGATTACCAGTCCGGTGCCCAGACCGTTACGCTACGGCCTGGGCCAGTCATAGTCTTTTGAATGAAATTCCATTTAGTTTTAATTTCATATTTTAGTCATCTGAAATATTACAGAACACAACCGAACATAAAATGACTTGTCTTTCAGTTCTACTGGATCTCTTCTCCACTAATCCCTCCCTAACATTTTAGTCTAGTTTTTAAGACTGTAAAAATGGGACCCAATGCCTCCCTGCTTGGTACTCAGCATCAAAGGTTTGGATTGGGGGGGTCAAATCTACTAATCAAATGATTCCCGAGCGTGGCACGGCTGCAGCTCACCGCTCCAAGAGTTGGGTCAAATGGGGAGAACAAATTTCACTGTGTTAACGTGTGCGACAAATCGTACGACTTTGATATAGAATGTGTGCTTTCACTTTTTGATAATTAGGTGGAGAAGAACATTTAACAACATGCCTGCAATAATTCAATGTTAGAGACTTTTATTTCAATCTTGTATATTAAACTGAAATAAAAGTATCCGAAATGTAAAGGCAGTGTGAACTAAGAGAACAAGAAGTCTCTTTCCTGGGGCCTTTTATTAGAACTGACACCTTTCACTTCCATTTTAGCCAGCAGTGATTGAGTGGTAAAGATGCAGAAAACCACTCTAAATATTTATATACCGGTAGTAAGCCATACAGTATGTCGTTCCCACAATTTAAAACTGCCTGAGCTGTATACCTCCATCTCTCGCACCCGCATGCACACGAACGGGCGTGCACACACACACACACACACACACACACACACACACACACACACACACACACACACACACACACACACACACACACACACACACACACACACACACACACACACACACACACACACACACACACACACACACACACCTCAGCACTGTTCTTGAGATAATCTGAACGTGACCCAACAGTGAACTGGAGAAGAATGGAGCGGGGAACACTTTCTATGACCTCCAATGTGCCAATTCCATGCACTGCATAATCAATGGAATGGAATGCACTGACCGGAGTTGCTTAAACCAGTGCAACGCCTCTCAATCACCCACAATGTGCCACATTGTAAAGGCTTATTAGCCAAAGAAGGCAACTGCCTCCTGATGCCTCCTGATGCCTCCTGGCTAGTGTCAAATTAACGTGTGAATTGTAGGCTTTATAGCAAGGTTTACCCTTCCAATTTGAGCATTTTTGCCTTCAAGGTAAGGTCTATCTGAGTCTGTGCATGTACTGAGGCACAGATTGTTTCAAATATGATGGGAGGACTAATTCTTGCTCAAAAGCCCAAAAATAATATGATAATTACATCAGTGAGTTGAAAACATTCCAGTTATTTCAAAAGCAGTCAGGGCCATCATGTTTGTTGAACACTAGGATTTTCACATCTCAATTTGAGGGCAAATCAGGACAGGCAGGAACATATAATTCACCCTTTGTCACAAAAATCCTTTCTCTCCATCAATTACCATTGAAATAACGTGTTTTTCTGTTGCTGATGTCATGTCGTCCTATAATTAGAAAATAATATGGATATTGTTCTATTTGACTATTACATATTTCTAACAGAGATTAGGAGGACTGTAATATGGTCTCTATAGACAAACTGCCTGCATCGGCCGCCTGTCTGACACACATGACCACAAGCCAAGACCTCGTTGTCATCCATCATAATAAAATAACCAAAGAGACAGAGAGAGGGCGGGGGGGTGATGATCCCCCTGTGGTGGAAACAGTGGTGGAAAAAGTACTGTATTTGAGCGGTGCACACCGCACCAATGCCTGGCTTTGTGGGTCCCCATGTCCGTAACTCCGTATGTATGTTTAGAGTAAAAAAGTACCGCTGGGTGACCACTGACCAGTGACCACTGCGTGGCACTGTTGAGTAAAAGTACAAAAATATTGGTATAAAAATGTACTTAAAGCTGCTATAAGCAATAATATGTCAACATTTTAATGACCTTTTTATTTTTTGGTATTCAGACAACCAACAATGGGTAAATGCTCCCATTTTCCTAGCAGCTTTGTCATTGGTAGATTTGCCTGTCTGCTTCCTGATTGGTTAGTCATTGCGACCGGGATTACAAAGTTTCTAGGAAAATCTTTTAATGCAGATTGCCCCCTAGATGTGTCACAGAGACTACATTTTCTTTGTGAGAGTTCTACCCATTGCTGGCTGTCTGAATACCAAAAAAAGAAAAAGGCCATTTTGACATATTATTGCTTATAGCAACTTTAAAGTACCAATTAAAAGTATAGAAAGTAGGCCTACTCATTAGTCATTATGCAGAATGTCCCATTTCAAATGTATAAAATGTATTAAAAAAAAATAGCAGATATACAAGCTCACAATGCGTTGCATTGCGACACATTGTGAGCTTGTAGATCGGCCATTTTCAAAGGTCCGAAATGTATGTAGGGCTGAAGTGGGTAATGTATTTTTTTGTAATAATAATCCAAATCTACAAACTATACTAGCTAAAGTTTTCAAATTATTTGCAGTGGAGTATAACATTTGCCTCAGAGATGTAGTGGAGTAGAAGTAAACGTACTGTTGGAAATTGGAAATACTCCAATAAAGTACCTGTGTATAATTATGTGTCCATTGGAGCATGCAGTGTGCCGACTAATTTTGTTTTAATAAAGTTGTTAAGCAGGAGACAATTACTACAGCATATAGAATCCCTTAACTTGGAGCAATCTGAGGTAAGAATAGACAATGTAAGAACTGGAGGTTCCACAAACAAACGCAAATAAATGTGGGAACGCCCTACGAACAGTCGTAAAGGAATGTAAATCCCTACTCTCCTTCAAAACCTCTCTCAAAGAGAACTTAAAAAACCTGCAATTAAAAACTGTGGCAGTAAAGTCCCCCCACCCCCCTTTACTGTAAATATTTGTTTTCTTTTGGTTTCTAACCTTTTCTATGATGTTTTTTTTGTTTTGTTTTTGCATAGTACTGTACATTTGATTTGTACATTTGAATTGACATTGATTTGACATTAAATGTTCTGATGAATTGAAAATGGAGGACGTAGTGCTTTTTTTAATCCTCTTAGCAGACCTTGCATTGAACTGGGCTTCCCTGCGCTTATTCTACAAACTTAATTAATAAAGTTTTCAATGATTCTGTTAAGCTCATGTGTATAAATTCACCCTATTAAGGATATGAAGGGGGAATTCACCCCTTCCTGAAAATGTTTTATGCCCTAATAACAGATTTATGGATTAATGATGTCACTTCATGATGTCACCATAATATTGCAGAGTTTCTGCCCCAATTCTCCAAACGCCATTGAAGTTCTGTGAAAAGTACAGAATATTCTTCCTGTGGGCTACTGGCAGCGCGCGCACGCACAAGAAATGTGGCAATGATCAGTGGTTTGTGAGATTATCCCCGGACAGACAAACATCCTCTTCTTCCAGAAGGCTAGTCGCCCCATAGAAGCCACGCCGTAAAAAATAGATAAATAAATAAATGTGACTTATGTGCGTCCTTATAGCAGCCTATGTAGATATTGTACAACATGCAAATATCAGCCAGACTATCACTTTTGAAACTAGCCGATCAAGCTTGTAGATCTGCTATTCCCAAAAGATATTGTATACATTTTATAACATGAAACCGAACATTCTGCATAATGACTACTTTCTGCTTTGATGTACTGTAGATGTAGATGATGATTTTGATGCTATTACTTTTGTACTTTTATTCAAGTACATTTAGAATTACTATACTATAGTATTACTACTGTATATTGCAGTATTGATACTTTTACTCAAGTATAACATTTGAGTATACTTTTCCCACCACTGACCTCAAGTGATGTCTAAAGATGGCCAGGAGACTATAGGACACAGGAATTAGAGAGGTTGGGGAGAGAAGAGAGAGAGAGAGAGAGAGGGAAGAAGTCCTCATCTACACTCCAATGAAAGGCCAATGGTTGCTCTCTACTAGATGTGGAACAAAACTGCAGGCTAGGACAGCACTGTCGGCCGCCAGTAGGCCTGACCACTCTGGGGAGGGCGGGAGAGAGAGAGAGAGAGAGAGACAGAGAGAGAGAGAGAGAGAGAGAGAGAGAGAGAGAGAGAGAGAGAGAGAGAGAGAGAGAGAGAGAGAGAGAGAGAGAGAGAGAGAGAGAGAAATAGAGAGAGAGAGAGAGAGAGAGATAGAGAGAGAGAGAGAGAGAGAGAGAGAGAGAGAGTCCACCCTGCACTCTGTCATTTACAGATGCGGAATGTGGCAGTCAGCCCTGAACACTAATTACAGACCATCTCTCTCTCTCTCTCTCTCTCTCTCTCTCTCTCTCTCTCTCTCTCTCTCTCTCTCTCTCTCTCTCTCTCTCTCCCCCGCCCCACTTCCCTCTGTCTCTGTCAGGGCCAGTCAACCAGAACCAGACTTACCCAGAATCCTTTGCTTCTATACCTTCAGTCTCTCTAAGCACAAATGCACTACCAGGGCAGTATACCCACTACCAGGGCAGTATACCCACTACCAGGGCAGTACCCACTACCAGGGCAGTATACCCACTACCAGGGCAGTACCCACTACCAGGGCAGTATACCCACTACCAGGGCAGTACCCACTATCAGGGCAGTACCCACTACCAGGGCAGTATACCCACTACCAGGGCAGTACCCACTATCAGGGCAGTATACCCACTACCAGGGCAGTATACCCACTACCAGGGCAGTACCCACTACCAGGGCAGTATACCCACTACCAGGGCAGTACCCACTATCAGGGCAGTACCCACTACCAGGGCAGTATACCCACTACCAGGGCAGTACCCACTATCAGGGCAGTATACCCACTACCAGGGCAGTATACCCACTACCAGGGCAGTACCCACTACCAGGGCAGTACCCACTATCAGGGCAGTATACCCACTACCAGGGCAGTACCCACTACCAGGGCAGTATACCCACTACCAGGGCAGTATACCCACTACCAGGGCAGTATACCCACTACCAGGGCAGTATACCCACTACCAGGGCAGTATACCCACTACCAGGGCAGTATACCCACTACCAGGGCAGTATACCCACTACCAGGGCAGTACCCACTACCAGGGCAGTATACCCACTACCAGGGCAGTACCCACTACCAGGGCAGTATACCCACTACCAGGGCAGTACCCACTACCAGGGCAGTATACCCACTACCAGGGCAGTACCCACTACCAGGGCAGTATACCCACTACCAGGGCAGTATACCCACTACCAGGGCAGTATACCCACTACCAGGGCAGTATACCCACTACCAGGGCAGTATACCCACTACCAGGGCAGTACCCACTACCAGGGCAGTACCCACTACCAGGGCAGTACCCACTACCAGGGCAGTATACCCACTACCAGGGCAGTACCCACTACCAGGGCAGTATACCCACTACCAGGGCAGTACCCACTACCAGGGCAGTACCCACTACCAGGGCAGTACCCACTACCAGGGCAGTATACCCACTACCAGGGCAGTA
>NC_139699.1:41617855-41655355 GCF_964188405.1 Protomyctophum parallelum
TACTTAAGTAGTGTACTTAAGTACAATTTTGAGGACTTTATACTTTACTTGAGTATTTACACATTTCTGTACTTTTACTTCTACTTCACTACATCTCAGATCCAAATATTGTACTTTTACTCCACTACATTTTATTTGAAAACTTTTGTTACTATTTACTTTGTAGTTTTGATTATTATTACAAAACATACATTAACCACTTCAGCCGATCAGCCATTAGAAAATTGCCGATCTTAAAGCTCACAATGAATTGCTATGCGACGCATTGTGACCTTGTAGATCTGCTATTTTCAAAAGATTTGTATACATTTTATAAAAACTTGGGAAATGGGACCTTCTGCATAAGGAGTAATTTTACTTTTGCACTCAAAGTATATTTTGATACCAATACTTTTGCACATTTATTCAAGTATTTTTTTTATTCCTGACTTGACTAACAGGGAATATTTCTACATTGCTGTATTGATAATTTACTTGAGTAAAATGTTGCAGTAGGCCTACACTTCCACCACTGTTGACTACACATCCATGCAAATCATCTACTTCACTCTTCACCTGATTTACTCTGCTTATCTTTTAGGCAGACACTATCGATGCACTGCAGAAGGCGGTGCCATGTGCGTGCTTGTTACAATATGTGTGTGTGTGTGTGTGTGTGTGTGTGTGTGTGTGTGTGTGTGTGTGTGTGTGTGTGTGTGTGTGTGTGTGTGTGTGTGTGTGTGTGTGTGTGTGTGTGTGTGTGTGTGTGTGTGTGTGTGCACGCGCGTGAATGCACTTATGTTTACTCTTGCAAAAAGTGTTACAAACATAATAACACAGACAGGGCTCTGTCTAAAGCCTAATTGTCACTTTGTCTGTCTGTTAAAAACAGGTCATGAGCTGTAATAAGCTAGAATAATAATAGTGTGGAGATGCCCCCTCACCCCCACACACACACACACACACACACACACACACACACACACACACACACACACACACACACACACACACACACACACACACACACACACGCAATGTCATAAAGCTCTCAATTCAGTCACAACACCATCTGGCTGGCTAAGCAGTTCTGTCACCCGCTTGTTCCTAAAACAGCACTGTTTGTAATAATACTAATAATAATACTAATAATACTATTTTGCATTACGACGGGTTTGGGCACAGCCCAGATTGAAACATAACTCTTCAAATTTACAATTATGGTTTTCACGTACAGCAAAACTTGCCTATTTCTGTACAGTTAGGGGATTTCTGGTTGGCTGTGATTTATTCACTGAGAACTTGCCCTGTCATTCGTGTTGAGTCATTTCTTTGTTTCTCATACACCTTTCGCCATTTTGTTGTCGTGTGAAAACATGGCAACGGCATCTTGCACTTTTTTTTAACTTTTTTGGAACTTTTTTTCATCCAGTGTCAATTGTCTAATGTAATCGCTCTGCCAACCTGGGGAGAGCAACGGACTGACCTCATGCTTCCTTCACTGCATTAGGAGTCCAAGCCACTTCTTTTCACCTAACAGGGGTGAGTTTCCCCGGTTTCCAACTTTGTCACATCACAGTTTTACAAGTAAAAAAGTGGTTGAAAGTTATTTTTGTGCATAGTTCCCAGAAATACAAGAATGACAAGAAATGAGAAGAAAGTACAACTTTCTGTTGTACTTGTACAACAGAAAGTACAAGTAAAGGGTTTCAGAACATTCAGAAGCTTGTTTCACAACAGCACAGCTATTGGGTGTCTCTTATTTACAGGCTGGACAGACGAGCCGTACAACCAAAGGGTCTCTTTTCCACATATAAATGTAGACCCACACATAGTACCTGAAGGAAGGAACACGTTATTCCAACCAGTTCCTTTCCCCTCCATCAAGTGCCCAGGCTGCCCAGGGGGAGGCAGTATAGAGACCACGACTCCTGCATGTTATTTGCTAGGGTACCTCCCCTAGGGGACACAACATGCAAACTCCACACAGAAAGGCCCTTTCGCCAACCCCGCCTATTGGGTACGGGCACTGATCACGTGGAGGAGAGAAAATATGACCCCAGCTGGAATCGAACCCAGGACCTTCTAGCTGTGAGCCTGTGAGGCAACAGCGCTATCGCTTGCGCCACCGTGCAAAATGACGCTTATGATTGTAATAACTATAACTAAGCAGACTTGAGCCACGAGAGGAACCGCCGAACGAGAGCTCGGGTGAGCGAGTCGCCGTGCCAAACGTTGCAAAGTCTGATTCAGCCGACTCAGTGGGGTCCGAGTTATGTCCCGACAGCATCGTAAATCTTCATCCTCCACTAGTCTATATACATGGGTCAGACCACCGCTTCTGGACAGCCGCATATCTGTCTGACTTCATGCACAGGTCCGCACTCCCTCGGGAGTCGGGTGCTCGGTTCACAATGACCTGACCTACAGTAACTAACATGTACAAATACATACTTTCACTGGTGGTACACTTGCAGAGTACTGCGTGCGAGGTGGACCATACTGTCCATACAGACACATTTGTTGTGGAGGAAAAAGTGCTTATGTTTGTGCTGCTGGCTGTTTTTAGAAATTGGACAGGATGTTGACATGGGTCTTCTTCACACAATTTCCTAGCAACAATAGACCGTTTAGTAGTGTAATATATATATCTGTGGTTGAAACCATCTAAAGTGAAGACTTATTCAGTGTGGAGGAACCGGTAGAGCGGTTGCTGTCGAAGCCAGTCAACATTATGTCTCCGTTCCTCTCCTCCTCGTCATCATCTCTTGCCCCTTCATCACCTCATCAGGACCTCTCCCCGTAACGCGTTCCTCTCCTTCTCTTCAACATCATTCCCAGAGGCGTAATTTCAGAATTTCAAAAGAAATAGGCGGTGGCAAAAACAATAGGTTACCACCACTTAAGCCCCATTTCTAAAATAACTAAAATAGTTGATCTACAAGCTCTCAACACGTCTGCCTAGACGGGAATTGTGTTAATTCCCAAATGTGGTTAATAAATGAATGGTTGCATACAATTAAACATCCGAGTCGTGGTCAATATGCACAAAATAACAGAATTTGAGGTTAAATGTGAAGACTATAGAGTACCAAAGTCCTGACGTCACTCGCTCATCGCCTGGTTTGCGGAAGTCATTTCTCTATGGAGAGTAGGGTCATCTTAATCGTCTCATAAGCATTGTGGTCCAAAGATACATTTCGTCAGACGTTGGGTGCTCTATACGGGGTGCCAATTGTAATCCCCTGCAGACGCACCAAATGACGCCCCTGATCTTTCCCCATTTCCTCGTTCCTCTTCTTCTCATCAACATCTTTCCACATTCACTGGCTCCCCCAACTTGCCTTCGCATTGCCCCACTCCTCTTGTCCTCATCATCAACATCTGTCTCCTGTTCCCTAGTTCTCCTCCTCATCATCAACATCTGTCTCCTGTTCCATATACAGTAATTCTCCTCCTCCTCCTCATCAACATCTCTCAGGGGTGTCATTTGGGCCATCATGGGATGTCAATTACCAACCCCCCTCTAGTCTACACATTAACACATTCACACCTCAAATTCGGTTGTTTAATAATTGTCCCAGACTCTGTATTATTTTTGCAGATTCATCTGATTTCATCGTAATCGATGCCCGTCCATCCACATGTCACACGTGTTATAAGTGTTTTATTGTATGCAACCATTAATGCCACTTTCAACGTGGCATCCCAATTTTGGGAATGTCATTATAGGCAACCGCTTTCAAACATTTTCCCTTTTCGCCCCCAAACAAATAGCGAAAAAGAAAAATCCCAGACCCCATTTCTTTCTGAAATTACACCTCTGATCTCCCTCATGCTCCCTAGTTCTTCTCCTTCTTGTAAACATCTCTCCCCATTTCACCGTTCCCCTCCTCCTCATCTACACGTCTCTTCCCCGTTCAGCCTTGAACCAGGAGGAGAAAACACATCCACGCTCTCAGCCTTGAACCAGGAGGAGAAAACACATCCACGCTCTCAGCCTTGAACCAGGAGGAGAAAACACATCCACGCTCTCAGCCTTGAACCAGGAGGAGAAAACACATCCACGCTCTCAGCCTTGAACCAGGAGGAGAAAACACATCCACGCTCTCAGCCTGAACCAGTCCAGGAGGAGCAAACACATCCACGCTCTCAGCCTTGAACCCGTCTGACATTCACACACATAGGGGGTATGTATATATATGGCAGTAACGGAGACATGAATATGCATGAACAAAATGCATGTGTGTGCACGCCCGTCGCCCGCGTGTAGAATACAAATGGCAAGCCTGTATCCTACATCATTCATGACATATTAGTTACCTCTCTCTCTACTCACGGGAGAGCTGCACACACACCCAGTCACTGTGTGTGCGTGCATGCGTGCACAGAGTAGCCTATAGAAAGACATGGCCATTATCAAAGTAACTGAATTTGACAGTTCATTTAGACTACAAGTTACACTGTCTGTTTCAAATATACACACAAAGGCACACACAAGTAATAAAGTACACATGAACGTTTTGTTTTGCGTGTGCGTGCGTGCACTGTATGTGTGGGATGAGTGCAAAAAAAGTAAGCCAAAAAAAGTAATCAAATGAGAATAACACAAAACCAAGTGGAACAAAAAAGAATCTCTTCCCTCTTTCATTATTTTTCCCACCCAGGTTATCAATCTTTCTTTTATCATTTGCTCGAATGCGGATGACACCAGCACATACATAACACAAGCTTCCTCTCTCTCTTTCCCTTTACCTCACCAATTCCTCCCATGCCATGCTACGTCTTATCAAGCTCGACTCTTTTATTACCGGGAGCACTTTATGGCCGGTGCAGATAAGAGTGGACAGCATTTCATTAACATGGGTACAACTGCCTCGTTTATCTGCCGGTGAAAAACCAAAACAATTATTTTAATTAATTGCCCAGGGAGGATGATTTACAGGCAATTTTCTCCCAGACATAAATGGGGAGATTGCACTGTCTAAACTTAAACTGTCCCTATTAAGGAATAAGGATATCACAACAATAACACAAATAAAGACAGAGTGGTCTTGAGGGAAAGTGCAAATACGGAGGGACTGGACTTATAGACTATAGCTGTCCCTCTGCATCATTCTCTTGCACACATATTCACATAAACACCTTCTTCACCACACATATTTTTCCTTTCTCTTCCCTTTTATTTGAGCTAAATATTAAATAAATGTGAGCCTACAGAATAGGCCTAGTCTATGTATGTTCTGATTAATTTAATATGAAGGACCCCAATGGAAACAAGCCATAGGCTTTCTTGGGGTTTAAATCCTCTTAGCAGATATTGTATTGAACTGTACTTTCCTGTGCTTTTTTCTGCAAACTCATAATAAAGTATATTCAATCAATTAATCAATGTGAACTCTAGTCTATCACAGACACACACGCAACAGGGTACACTTCACTTGCACACACAATTAAGTCCAACATATAATATGACTGACACACACTGTTATGTTCTTATAATTGAGTTTAGACTTTTAGAATTGTGACCACTAACCCTAACCCTGACACCGCAGACGAAAAAAATTCAATTAATTTAAACAATTGAACTTGATAATTATTTCTACCTAAAATAAACTGTAATGCGGCACACAGCATTAGTATAGCCTCATTTATATGTGACGTGAATTGCATGCCGGTGTTGTTTGTGCAGTAAATAGCAGATCAGCATGGCAGGCAACTAAGGGACTTAATAGAAGACCACAAGCACAGTGGCATACATAAGGCTACAGTCCATCATAGCCTTGGATCAAGACTAGATGCATTTTATAGAATCTGACTTGTAGACTTTCATAAATACTAAAGCAGTGGTTCTTAACCATGCGGTCCGGGGAGTGGACCACCATGTCCACCAGAGGTCTTTGAGGGGGTTCTGTGGTCCCCAGCTAAATTAGTTGATGATGATGAGTTAGCCAAATGGACTGTTATAGATCTTTAACTAAAATTTAAAGTAAAAAGTAAAATTAAACCAAATAAAGGGTCGAATCGTTTCATTTTACGCTCTCAAGAGGTAAATTATTGTTAAAACAATTTTGATCAACGTTTGCCTGTTATCTCTCCTATGGTACCAACATCAATACAGCATGGAATTGTGGACAAATTCTTATCCAACAATAACAAAACTAAAGTCTTGGCTAAATCTCATCGTGGCTCAAATGCAGAAGAATAAAAGAATGGACCTTGATATGAAAAGGGTTGAAAACCACTGCTGTACAAAAGTAAATGTCAGACTTGATAAAAAATACATCTATGAAGAGAATTAATACAAAAGGCTATAGGTCCATCATTCACAACATTCACCTGGATGACGAGCCTGTCCGTCCGTCCGTCCGTTTGTCTGTCACTGCCGGCGGGCGGTGCCGCTGTTTGTTTGGCCGGGGTCCCGGTTCGGTGCGGCGCCTCCAGTCCAGTCCAGTCCCTCCCCTATAGCTGTCCCTAGCTGTCTCTCAATCCCACCGCCGCTCCGCTGCTGACCTTCAGGCGAGATGAGATGAGATGAGATGAGCAGCCCGGGGTGTTATTAGTTGGCTTTGTTTCACATCAACGCACATCTGAGCTGAAGGCACGGTAATCCACTGGCCGCTGCTAAAACGCACAGCACGGAGTGTTTGTTTTGCTTGCAGAGTTGTTGCAGAGACAGCGCAGATTATGTGTGTGCAGCCCGACTGGCGCTGTGGCTGTGCTGTGCTACTGAGAGACTGGGAGCCGACCGTTCTCGTTCTGTGGGCAGGACTGGGGGAGCCAGACAGAACGCACACACACACATGCACGCGTGCGCGCGACACCCACACACTGACACACACGCACAAACACGCAGCCAGCTAGCCACGTTTCAGCTGCCCCCACCTACTACCGTAATACTCAGAAGACATGGCGCAAATATTATATGCATATAGGCTGTTTTTATTATTATTATTATCGGTATTATTATCGGTATTATTATTATTTTATTTATTTTTATTTTATTATTATTATTATTATTATTATTATTATTATTATTATTATTATTATTATTATTATTATTATTATTATTATTATTATTATTATATATTTTTACAGTCTACGGTTGGTGAGTAGGCTAGGCTACTCAAAATTCAGAAGTAGCCAAGCGGGCTAAACAGACACATACATAAAGACACGTAGGTGGATAAAAAAAATTACCGGTAGACAATTAAAACTAGAAAATTAGCAATTTAAAAAAATTGCAGAGTGTGGTTGCCGCAGTGGCTTACATATGCCCCTCCCACTAATATTGACAGCCAATTACAATGTCGCGTCACCCCTGTGATCATGCGTATATGTAATTTGGAGGGGATTTAACCCCCAAAATTCATGTTTTTGCGACAAACGGTTACATTTCTCGCATTTGCGGCGCCCCCTATGGATGCTTTTAGAACTTGGTTGATTGAACCACCCCGGACATCTGATTCAAATTTGGGATGGATTGGACATTCCGTTCGTGATTTGCGGCATTTTATGTAAAATGGGCCCCTCCCACTAACTTCGGACGAGGATTACGGCCGAAGGATACGCACTACCAAAATTCTGCAGTTGGTGTTTTAATCGGATAGGTCCGGAGATCATGTGTGCCGATTTGGACAAAATCTGATTTGGACAAAATCTGTAGGAGGAGGAGCCAAAAGTGTGTTTTGGAGAAAATTCAAATTTGCAGGAATTTCTTTCTTGACGAAAATGGTGTGGTTGCCCGAATACAAGAAGACTCACCCCGTTTCTTTTTCCCTCCCAGAATGTTCCCCAGTGAGGGGTGGCAGAGGCTGGACAGCAGACGGCTGGACTTTGAATTTCTCTAACTATAAACTTTCATGACAGCAGACAGCCTAAGTACAAATATAATTTATGAAAAGCTACTACAGTGAAGTCTGTTCACAGAAGTTGTTGTAGGATATGTGGGGATTATCTGACGAGGTACCATTTGAGGGGGCAAAACCTTACATATACTAAATAATACTAAATTGTTTATAGGGTCAATATAAGTAATATAATATATCCTTTCCACAGGAGTATCTTTTTATATTTTTCCAAAAAGAATACAATAGCATATTACAAAGTTATCCCCCTCACTGGGGAAAATTCCGGGAGGAAAAACGGGCACGCACCAGGGTGAGTCTTCTTGTTACGGGCAACCACAGTAATAAAAAACTGGTCCTCTGAGGGAAGTGTTAAAATATAGGCCTAGATAATTGGAAAAACATTTTAAAAAGTGTTTTGTATTTTGTTATTGTATTTTGTGTTATTTCAATTTTTCCTCTTCATTGTATTACCTACCTCCCATGCACTTTGAAAACCTGACTGTGGTGGCCCAGGAATTTCCCAACCTGTGGGCCAGGGCACACTGGGCTAGGATCTTGCAAGTGGGCCCTCATAAAATGGCATGACCTTAAAATTAAAATAACAAATTAGCCTACCGGTATTATAAAACAAGAACTGATCAATTATCAGTTAATTACCAGTGGCTGCCTTATATCTCCAGAATTGTGCTATGAAATGTAAATATTTTATAAAATGTAATCTAATTGATCTAATCCGGTGTGCACGTGACGACGTGCACATAATGTGCACAACGGATTTTAATTGCCTTGTATTTGTCACAATGGCCATAAATGGCACAACCTCTACACTTTGGTGTCAAGCAGGTGGCACGGAATGAGGTAACACATTCGGACCCCCACGCAGCCTACAGCGGACCCCCGCGCCGACCTCCGTGCCTCCGCGGGGACCCCCGTTGGACCCGGCGATCCGCTGACCCCCGCGATTTTAAACCATCCCGGGGCTTAGGGCCGATTCATACTCCTATTTTACCGCTGTTTCGGCGCTGTAGTGCCGAAATGATTTCGGCTCGTCAGAAATTTTCAGTAGCACCGAAGAGCCGACTTTAGGACGGTACCCTACCCGCCCCCCCGAACCTCAAATGACGTCCAATTGTAGGCTTTACAGCGCCGAACCAACTTTTATTCGGCTCTAAAATAGGAGTATGAATCGGCCCTTAGTCTGACATCACATAACAATAGTCTGATCTACGTGGCCTGTTAAGACTCACCCGTGGCTTCCATGTGTGGTTATGGTTAGGCGTACGGTTAGTAATGTCAGATTTATTTATTATTATTATTATTATTTTTATCCCACGATTTTGTAACCCAGTTTTTCTTTTTCACCCAGTGCCAATTATCTAATGTAATCCTGGGCGCTACACTTCCTCTGCCAACCTGGGGGGGGGCAGCGGACTGACCTCATGCCTCCTTCTATGCATGAGGAGTCCAAGCTGCTTCTTTTCAGAATTATTTATTCATTTATTATCAAAACGAGCTCGGGTAAGGTGAGTTGTATAGGAGTAATGCCAAGCAGTAGCCTGACCAGTTTGTTCTGGGATGTCTTGACCCTTGTTTTTAGGGCCTTTGAGGTATTATGGTACCATGAGGTGCACGCATAGTCAAAGAAACCTTGAATGAGTGCTCTTGTTAAGTGTCTTCAAAGTATTCTTACTGACTGAAATCGTGTTCTTTTGTTGACTTTTTTGATTACCGGTACATTAGTTGCCATTGCATCACTGCCTCTTTAAGATGGAACCCAGGTAGGTAATTTCATATTTTCTCGTGATAACATTGTCACCCATTTTAACTGTTTTCTAAAGTCTGTATATGTTATGCAATGCTCTATTGTTATAATGTGAGTCCTGTACTGTAAGCCTACAGTATGTCCATGTTGTCAATAGACATTGTACTTACCTGAGGCATTGACTTGTCTCATGTCGGGTTGTCATTCCATCACTGTAGTAGGCTACTTGTCATTGTGAGTGAGTCAGTAGAATAAAAGAAGAAAAAGACAGTACTCCTCTTTTCCAGAGATAAGGGTCATTATGCGATGCCATTTCAGCCGTCCATTTGTAAGGTCAGTTCTTATGTGCCTCACAGTGAGCCAATAAGAGCTAGGTCATGTAAGGTCTGGTTTCGACATCAATCCTAGCTGACTACAATACCGTTTTAACGACAGAGGCTTTGAATGGGGTCAACTATGAGTCCCGGGGGAGCTGTACTAGTTACTAACATGATGATGGATGAACATATAGAGAGCTGTCTTTCTCTCTCTCTCTCTCTCTCTCTCTCTCTCTCTCTCTTTTCCCACCTCTCCCCCCGCCCCTCACATGTCCTGCAAGAAATGCTGATTTTGTTGCTTTCAGGTGTCGCCTGAGTGCGTTACCTTGGACATACTGTAGTGGCCACCATCATTCTTTCTGACAGCCAATCAATCAGCCATGCAATCTTAAGTGAAGAGAATATGGTGGAGAAATATGTGGAATAAGGTGATGCTGGCAGGTCATACGCCTGGTAAGGCTGAAAGATATATCCAAAATGTACCTTCATCAAGATATCATCATCAAAGGCATCTCAACTCATATCGTGAGAGACGAGGTACAGAGGTAAATAAATGGCATATTATGTATATTTGGGGATTGAGCAATCCCATCGGTAAAGTACAGTGGAGTGGATATCAGAGTATAAATACATATAAGGCACCCAAAGCAATGACGACAGACAAGTCTGCATGTTATTCAGCACAAAGTACATGTTACAACATTGTAGGTTTAATCCAGCGCTCACACAAGCAGGCAGCAGAAGGTGGGATAATGCAGTTCCTGCTGGGTGCTTCTTAAATACCATCCCTATCAAATAGACAGGCTCAAATCTATTCTTACCTATAGGCCACCATCCATAGGATGAGCATCCTGCCTCCATCATCAGAATTCATGCAGTTCTAATAACTAACATGCAGGTTTGTGATGGACATTTTCCTCAAACTATCCAACGGCAACTACTACCACGGACATACAAAATAAGTGGTGAATAATATATGATCATATAAATACTAATATGGTAGTCCAGTAGACATGGAGAACACAGGCTGTGTTGTTAAAGAGGGAGAGTGGTTAGTCCTCATCCCTTTGTACTTTTATTATTATACTATTATACTATTTTTATTGTATTAAGTGGAAAGCTGAGAGGGATGAAAAGAGAAAGCCTATACATGTTTTTATTTTGTTTGTTTTACAGGTTATGATCTGCTTTATCATTGTGGTATACAGGTGTGTGTGTGTGTGTGTGTGTGTGTGTGTGTGTGTGTGTGTGTGTGTGTGTGTGTGTGTGTGTGTTCCAGGATTTCTGTTCCACAGAATAGTGATGACACAGAGGAAATATCACACCACACCCTCACTTTCACATGCATCCAAACACAAGCACATACCACTCAGCCATACACCTCTACACCCACACACGCACGCACGCACGCACGCACACACACCCACACACAAACACACGCACGCACGCACGCACGCACGCACGCACACACACACACACACACACACACACACACACACACACACACACACACACACACACACACACACACACACACACACACACATACACACACAGAAAGAGAGAGCTTGGCATGGAAGATCTTGGCAACAAAGATGTAGGAAGTGAAGCACAACTGAGCAGCAAGCATTCAGTTTCACAGTCACAAGCACCAAGAGGATACAGACAAAACAACATTATCAGTGATAAACGTTTCACAAATTTGCACTTTGGCAACATAACTACTCAGCAGCACACATAAAAAGACATTAACAGTTTAGTGCAGATGAGGAAGTAAATGTGAATGCAAAATGCTAGATCAGCTACAATTGACCTATAGCTAAGCACCTCCCCAAACTGCTATGGTCCAATCACAGCTAAGCATAACATGGGTTAGACAAACTTCACAAATAGTTTCCCTATATGATAAAACATTGTTTTAAAAAAGAAATGTCACGCACATATTTTTCCCACTGCATATGGCAGGCCTTGTTGGCGGATTTGGAAGAGATTTTGAAGGTCTGGTTCCAAAAATGAACCTGTATTTAATGTGTAAAATCCATGATATTTACATTGGAATGAATGAGCCTGCGGCTGGAAAGTGGGAGTGTCTAAGTGGGAGAGGGCGGGGCTTTGCTAAAGGTGAATTATTACTGGTCTGACTGGTCCTTCGAGTTTCCCACATGAAGGGAGAGAGGAGAGGAGAGGAGGTTGTGTTGTGTTGTGTTGTGTTGTGTTGTGTTTTAGGGGTGTGCTTTATTGTGGGAATTGTACTTCTAAGGCTTCACTCACACGGTCACAACAGAATGTTGTATAGCTGATGCATGAGACTTGTTTACTGATGCAAGCTCGCAATTAATTTCCAATGGGAGTCACTTGGTTTGACACAACATTTTTGTTGTATGAGGGGGCAGTCGAAACACAACCGAAAGCCATACAACAAAAATGTTGTGTCAAACCATGTGACTTCCATTGGAAATGCATTGGGGCGGCTATCACACTTACCCTTTGTTTACATCTAGCATCCAACAATGTTGTATGCTTAGATGCGAAGGTGTGAGTGAGGCCTATAGGACTTAGGAGAGGACACACATTGTTTTATTCACCAACTGTAAAATGTGATGTCTCATGCATGCCGAGCACAGTGAGAATATGACACAGAAATAAACTAGAAAAAGTGCCCTTCTGGGCACAGGTCTCCAGGAGGGTGTGTGATGTTTGGCAAAATGTTTAGGAGTAATATAAACATGTTTTGTGTGTATGTGTGTGTGTGTGTGTGTGTGTGTGTGTGTGTGTGTGTGTGTGTGTGTGTGTGTGTGTGTGTGTGTGTGTGTGTCGCGACTTGGCCTGTTGTAGCGCCACCATGATGCTGATTTGAAAACTGTCAAATGGCATTTCTTCCTCAGCCTAGTGGGAATATGCATGCACAGTTTCACCGCAATCGGACACTGAGTTGAGGAGTTGTGGCGATTTGTACTAAACGGGTACAAAGCGGGCTACTCCTGAAACCTTTAGAAGCCAATCGTAGCCAATTAGGATGGATTATGAGAAATCAAACAAACCCGTCTTGATCACATGACTATGGAGCCAGAGATTAGCCGTCCATAGACGGACAGACACACGGACGGACAAACACACAAACAAACACACGGACAGACGGACGGTGTGCAAAACATACTCTCTCCCCATGCCTGGTGGAGACAACAAAGCGAAGGTGAGAGAGAGGCAAGGGAGGTGAGAGAGAGAAGAGAGAGAGATGATTAATTGTCACACAAATCAGGGTTTGAGATTAACGTTTTGAGGCACTTGTACATTTCCCATTCACTTGTCCAGAGCACGAGCACACACACACACACACACACACACACACACACACACATACATCTTAAATCAACTAACTGTAAGTTGGTTTTAGTGAATACATGTTTGAATATTAAATGAATATTCTCAGTTTACAAGTTAATAGCCCTAGAAGAATGTCCGTGATCTTACATACATTTCATGTATTCCAAATACACAGCCATAGATCGGTCCTATCCACGCACGGTTAGCATGCAGACTGAGCTTGTCAGCATTTAAATTTGTAGCACTGATTTGATTATTTTGTATGTTGTTTTTTTCCCTTTTCTTTTATAGTCTCATTTCACGGTTGAACACTATACTGTGGGTTCTGTCTGTTTGGCAGCAAAAAGAGGTGCATTGTAAATTAAATGTATATCATGTTTGTCATGTCTCATGTCTGCACTATGAATATTAAAAAAAAAGAAAAAGTAAAAAGAAAACTTGTAGCACTGTGTGTGCACTCACCCAATAATTAATTAAGACTTTGAGTCGTTTCGGGGACTAGTTTCATATTCATTTGAAAGTTCTCACAGAAAACGTGTATTTAGTCTAAATCTCCACAAGCTGCACACGGACGACATTCTCTCCGGTGAGGGGTCCGGAATGAGTGCAGGACTGAACATATCTCCCCAGGTGTGGTTATAAAATTCAAATATGTCTTCCCTGTGTATTTTTGGATTATTCCTGAAAGCTGAAAACCTTTGAGTCAAAAGGCCCAATCCAAAATAACACCATTTTACTGACATCAAAACCCTAACCGCTCCCACATTATCATATAACAACAGCTGTGGGCGAGGCTTAAGTTCAGGTGGGCGGTGCTAAGGTGAAAACCATGTATATTTAATTAACTGGTGGGTGTGGCTACATAAAAACATAATTTTAACACTTTCTGTACACTTTTTTTGAAAGAAATCTACCTCCTAGTATAATCATAATGCCTGATGATTATGTTTAAAGGGGGAAGAAAATCACGGCACTCCATCTTTAACTATCTGTCTAGTGTCTGTGTCCCACATGGAGATTGGTTTAGGTTTAGGTTTATTTATTTAGCATGTGGTACAAAAAATTGACAATAACATATCAAAGAAACAAAAATACAATGCAAGGAAAGGAAGAAGCCAGAAGGCTTATATGGAATCCTTTCCTGAAGGAAGAGGTCATTGGTTTAAAAGATTAAAAGTTCATAAAGAACAGTACATAAATTGGCAAAGGGGGGCAGCTGTGCAGTAAATAAATAAAAACACAGACAGAGTTATAAGAAATAAACAATACAACAACAAACACACAAAAGAAAATATAACGCATCAAAGTAAAACATGTAATCTACAGAGAGGAAAAAATAAGATATTTCTTTAGATGTTTTTTGAATATTGGCAAGGATAATGAGGATTTAAGTGAATCATCTAGGGAGTTCCATAGATGAGGGCCTCTAAATTTGATGAAAGATTGATGTTTGGATGTGCGACAATAGGGTAATTCAAAATGATCTCTTTGCCTTGTGGGGTAGGAGTGAATGTCAGAAGTAACACGGAAGAAATTGTGAAAAGAAGACGGAATGTCTTGTATGCATTTTTTGAATTTAAACATAAATAAACAGGTCTGAAAAACGTTTACTTTGTCAATGGGTAATAGTGAATATTTAATAAAGAGCGGGGCAGACGGCTCATACCGATTTGAAAGTGAAATCATTCTCAGAAACCTTTTTTGAATGATCAGTAATTTAGTGAGATGTGATGAGTATGTAGCAGCCCAGACAATATTACAGTAATTAATATGAGGGAAAATTAAGCTATAATAGAGTGTTAAATGACATGAAGGAAGAACAAAAGGGCAGATTTTTCTCAATATACCAAGCATCTTCATAGACTTCATACATACAGCATCAATATGTTGTTTCCAATTTAAAAGTTCGTCTATAATGACACCCAAGAATTTAGTATGGCGAACCTGGCAAATTTCAGAGCCATTGATTAAAATTCTAGGTTTTTCTTTGGGAAATGTTTTGTTTATATTACTAAAAATCATGAAGTTGCATTTTTTTATATTGAGGGTAAGCTTATTCAATTGAAACCATTTGAAGACATCCAACAATTCATCATTAACATGTTTAACGAGAGTGTTTAAATCCCTGTGTGAGGCAATGAGATTAGTATCATCTGCAAATAAAATAGGAAGAAACTTATTGCAGTTCATGGTTAAATCATTAATAAATCTCTGTATATGCTGGTCTGCCTGTGTCTGAAGAGTGCAAACTGACTGTGAAAAGTGGAGTGGTTAAGTAATCAATTTGCAGGTGTGGGGTTGCCATGGCAATCAATTGGCTGAGGCAGAGGCTGTAAATTGAACAGGTGAGGGGACTTTGGCTCATTAGGCCCACTGGCAGAGCCTGACCAGAGCCTTTTGTGAGGGTTCTAGAAAACCGTGGGTCCTACCGACTAGATACCGGGCGCTGCACTCCCTGCGGGGGTGTGGAACGTGTGTATCAAATTTGAAGTCGGTGGGGCTAAACGGTTCTCGAGTTACGTGCATTACAACCGTACACACACAAACACATACGCACACAGACAGAGACGTGGCACATTTATAGTAGGATTGGAACGGTGATTATTAGGAAAGCCAGACAATAATGCACTTGTCTGGAAAGATGTATTGCTTGTCCCCGGCAACAGGACAAGCCTTTAATGTCAAGCACTGCAAATGGTTGCGATTAACGATTTAATTGTATTTTTGGCATTGGACATTGGAACATGAATGAATGAAGAATACATTTCTGTTTGCCTGGTAATCAAAAAATGCACAGGGCAGATATGACAAATAACTGAAATATACAAAGAAATCGCTGACAAATTCATTATTTTTATATAAAAAAGGTGAAATAGCAGATCTACATATACAACGCGCCACAAAGTGACGTAAAATGTTCAACATGGAAACAATTATGACAAAATAATTCAATTGCAATTTATGTAATTATGTAATAATTGTGACAGAGAGCGAGATAAGAATGAGAGACAGCATAAGACATGTACTGTAAAGATGGAGAGAGAGAGAGAGAGAGAGAGAGAGAGAGAGAGCATGAAGAGAGAGTTGTGGTGCCAGTTGATAAGAGATAAGAGAAGATAACTGACACACTGAGACGCGTGGGACAAAACGCAGACATGTGGACTCGCTCTGACAGGCCTTTGCAACACGCACGCATGCACACGCTGTGCACACGCACGCAAGCACACACGCACGCACGCACGCACGCACGCACGCACGCACGCACGCACACACACACACACACACACACACACACACACACACACACACACACACACACACACACACACACACACACACACACACACACACACACACACACACACACACACACACACACACACACACACACACACACGTTTGAGCAGACTGCAGGGCAGCAGGGGTATATATAGTTTCATCTTTATTGCGTAAGCAGGAACTGGGGGTGGCAATGAAGGACCGGAAAGTCTGGCGTGGCATTGTGAAATCCATGATCTCGACCGTGGACGGTCGAAAAATGATGATGATGATTGCGCAACATATGTTCACACGCACACTCGCTGTGCTATCGGATGTGCTGTGTGTGTCCGTGTGTGTCCGTGTGTGTGTGTGTGTGTGTGTGTGTGTGTGTGTGTGTGTGTGTGTGTGTGTGTGTGTGTGCGTGCGTACATGCGTATGTACGTGCGTGCGTGTGTGCAGCCAGCAGCCGTTATGTAGGACATTCATAAATGACTGTAATGGGCTCCATATGGTGAAGTCAGAGAGCTGTGTGTGTCTGCATATCACTCTGGTCCCCACCTTTAACACACCGCTGAGAGTGCGTGTGCATCAGCACACACACACACACACGCACACACACACACACACACACACACACACACACACACACACACGCACACGCACACGCACACGTACACATACAATATATATTTTTTAATCCACTTAACCACTTCAGCCCATTACATTTCAGCCATTTGAAAATAGACGCACGTGAGCTTCTAAAGGCCTACTGTATGCGCATGCAAAGTGAGTGGCAGAGTTTGTTTAACATTGTTTTATGTCGTTTAATGCGATCAGATATAGGACTTTTCTGTTCGGATGTATGGGCTGTCGAGGCCACAAAGTCGAGTCATAAGTCATAACTTCTGGGTATGATGATGATGTCACGTGCATACATTTGAAAACTTTAAATGTGACATTCTGCATAATGAGTACCTTTTCCTTCTGGTACTTTAAGTACATTTGAATTCCAATACTTTAGTACTTTTACTCAAGTACATTTTGGATTGCTGACTTTTACTTTTACAACAGTTGTTCCATACAGTACATACATGTGTCTGAGCGTGTGCGTGTGTACATGCACACAAACACATGCACACAAATTTGTTACACATACATATATACACATACTCCAACCTACTATTGGAAAGATACTGGATAATGGACAGAGGCTAAATATGCTCAAGTTCGTGTATGTGTGTGTGTGTGTGTGTGTGTGTGTGTGTATGTGTGTGTGTGTGTGTGTGTGTGTGTGTGTGTGTGTGTGTGTGTGTGTGTGTGTGTGTGTGTGTGTGTGTGTGTGTGTGTGTGTCCATCTGTTTCTACATGTCCGTGTGTATGTACTGTATGTCCACTGCGTTCTCAAATTTAAATTATAGGGAAACATACAATCATCGCTCTGGAGGAGGAAGAGATGAGTAGAGGGAAAGCAAGAGGGGGGGATGGGTGGAAAAGAGGCAAATTAATAGAGAAGGAAGAGAGAGAGAGAGAGAGAGAGAGAGAGAGAGAGCTAAAAGACAAAGCAATTAAAATATAGTGTTGGTGGGTATCGACAGGAAAGAGATGAGGGATTACTGTAGTGTACTGTACAGTAGTCTGCAATGTTTGGGATCTACAAGCATTGTTTTTAATTGCCAACAGTTTTGGCCATACAAGGACAGGGTCAGTGATGATGATATCACATTACCACAGATAATGAGTAGCCTACTAGGCTAGCGGCAACAGCAAGAGGAACTTAAACACACCGTGATGTGTGCTTATTAAAATGTCACGCTCCTCTCAGCAGGTCCTAAAGTGACTGGGGAGGTGGAAGCATTCAGCAGTCACCTGGCTCAGCAGAGGCAGAGTAGTCCGATACAACAAGGGTTTTCAACCCGTTTCATACAATTTTATATTCCCGGGATTTGAGCCACGGACCACCATTTGATGAGTGCAGTACTTTCATCCGACGGAGCATTGGTCCGAACGACAACCTACCTCCTCCCTCACCCTAACCCTAACCTCCCCCGGGGCAGACACCTAAACCTAACCGCAACCCTCTCCCGACCCGCAGCGCACCTCGGAGCATTGCATTGCTAACTGGCAAACGATCAAATTAACAATTCTTCTACATTCTCCAATTGTATAGAAGCCTTCTTGTAAATTAAGTAATGCAGATGGTTAACAATAATTCTACTCTTGAGAGAGTGAAATGCTCTCAAGAGCATTTTACACTCTCAAGAGATAAAGATCTACAAGGGTCCATTTGGTTACCAACTCTCCATCATTTAGCAGAAGAGAACCACTGGTATGAGAAGGACATAATATGGCACACAAAATTCTAAATGGTTATTTAGATGTAACCAAAAGTACCCATGGTCCATGTGGTTACATTTGTACACTCTTGAACACTCATATTTTTACTGTGTATATCTGTGTTCAATCTAGAGGCATTAAGATTGAAGCCAGATTAGATTTGGTCGTGTTCCAAAACCAAATGGGACGAACTCTGGAAATGAGCCAATGTGGAACGTCTTTGGGTTGGGGTGACTTTCAGTTTGTATCTTTTATTTTAGAACGAGCAGCGACACACGCACGCCCACGCGTACGCACACACACACACACACACACACACACACACACACACACACACACACACACACACACACACACACACACACACACACAGAGAGATACATGTACAAGTACACACACCTCAAAATAGCTACCGTCATAAACTAGAATGATGGCCAATTTGTGACCTTATTAAAAAAGGCGGCATCTCATTAGTGAGGTTATTTTAAAGTTAGAGTTCTTTATTTAAACTCGCTAACAAAAGCCTCCATTCAGCTCCTGGCACTTTTCTACTCCCTACCACAGCTAATGGGCTAATAATCTACTGTATATGGAACGCATTCACTCACGCTCACACAGATGCACACACACACACACACACACACACACACACACACACACACACACACACACACACACACACACACACACACACACACACACACACACACACACACACACACACACACACACACACACACAAACACACACACAGTATAACCAGTATAACCAAAGAATATCTGGAAGACTGGAGGTAAATGGTGCATTTATCCAAGGCGCTTAAAGAGACTGTGCATTATATTAACCCATTCACACACACACACACACACACACACACACATGCCGGAAAGAACCAAGGTACCAAGCTGCACATCGGGAGCAATTAGAGGTTCAGAGTCTTGCTCAAGGACACTTCGACATTAACTCTGGGGGAGCCCCGGGTTCGCCCTGAGCCACTGCCACCCTAAGTGGAGGTACTATAAGTGAATTCTGGATTATATATAGCTCCATCTCAATGAATTAGAATAGTGTAAAAGTTCATTTTCTTCTGTAAAATAATTCAAAAAGTGAAACTTTCATATATTCTATATTTCATATTATTAATTATAAGTATTTAAAGTATTTAAAACCATTTTTTGTTTTAATATTCTTTTAATATTTTTTTATCCCACGATTTTGTAAACCATTTTTCCTCACCCAGTGTCAATTATCTAATGTAACCCTGGGCGCTACACTTCCTCTGCCAACACTGTGGGGGCAGCGGAATGACTTCATGCATCCTTCTATGCATGAAGCTGCTTCTGTCCACCTGACAGGGGAGAGTGTCCCTGGCCAGACGTAGCGTGTGGAAGGAACACGTTATTCCGACCAGTTCCTTTCCCTTCCATCAGGTGCCCCGGCTGGCCAGGGGGAGTTAGTTTAGAGACCAGGATTACTGCATGTTTTTTGTGAGGGTACCTACCTACCCTAGGGGACACGGGGAGAACATGCAAACTCCACACAGAAAGGCCCTTTTGCCAACCCCGCCTCGGGTATGGGCACTGATGACACAGAGGAGGGAACACGCCCCCAGCGCCCACAGCAGCAGCGGGAATCAAACCCAGGACCTTCTAGCTGTGAGGCGACAGCACTACCGACTGTGCCACCGTGTACCTTTTTGTTTTAATCTTGATGAGTATGGCATACAGCTCATGAAAATCTAAAAATCCTATCTCAACAAATTAGAATATTTTACGAGACCACTAAAAAAAAGAGAAATGTCGACCATCTGAAAAGTATATTAATCTTGACAATACAACCTAGATTCTCTGTGGGGTTCAGGTCAGGCCAGTTGGCTGGTCAGTTAAGCACAATATAATACCATGGTCACAGTACACCAATATTATGATATTACTGTGCTTAACTGACCAGTCAACTGGCCTGACCTGAACCCCACAGAGAATCTAGGTTGTATTGTCAAGAGGAAGGTGTACATGAGACTCAACAATATAAATGCATTTACGGCTGTTATCAAAGCAAACCTGGGCTTCCATAACACCTCAATAGTGACAAAGGCTGGGGCACGGTGTCCTGGGTTCGATTCCCGCTGGGGACGCTGTGGGCACTGGCGGCGTGTTCCCTCCTCCGCGTCATCAGTGCCCATATCCGAGGCGGGGGTTGGCGATAGGGCCTTTCTGTGTGGAGTTTGCATGTTCTCCCCGTGTCCCCTAGGGTAGATACCCTCACAAAAACATGCCGTAATCCTGGTCTCTAAAACTACCTTCCCCTGGCCAGCCGGGGCGCCTGATGGAGGGGAAAGGAACTAGTCGGAATAACGTGTCCCTTCCACGCGCTACGTCCGGCCGGGGAAATTCCCCTCTGTCAGGTGAAAAGAAGCAGCTTGGACTCCTCATGCATAGAAGTAGGCATGAGATCAGTCCGCTGCCCCCCCAGGTTGGCAGAGGAAGTGTAGTGCCCAGGATTACATAGATAATTGGCACTGGGTGATAAGAAAACTGGGTTACAAAATCGTGGGATAAAAATTCAAATTAAAAAAAATAGTGACAAAGGCTGATCACCTCCATGCCACACCCCATTGATGAAATAGTTTGTTCAAAAGTAGCCCAGACCAAGTATTAACTGCATGCATACATTATATACTTTACAGATGGTCTCGTTTAAAAAAATCATTTTTTTAGTGGTCTCGTAAAATATTCTAATTTGTTGATGGGATTTTTTGATTTTCATGAGCTGTACGCCATAATCATCAAGATTAAAACAAAATGTTTAAATATTAATTAATTCCACTGTTACGTTCTTAGCTTACGCATGTTTCATGATTTCATGATTTCATGATTTCATTTATGTATGTGATGTATTGCCATGCTTTTTTGTTCTTGCCTAATGTCGATTAACCCTCTAAGACCCAGCGTTGCTTTTTAGCAACAATTCTATTTGAATTAATTACTATATATATTTTTTTTATATATTTTTTATAATATATATATATTTATTTTCTGTTCTTTTTTCACCTAAACGTCATCAGTGATGTTCATTGCAATGCCATTGCAATGCCATTGGTCATGATATTGGCATATAAATACCCCCCACAGAGGCTGAAATTCACACAAATTAAAAAATTCTAAGACTTTTGACCTTTACCCTAATAAAAGTAGGTACAATAATTGTAATATATGTTTTTTTGTGATCATTAGAATGTCTAGAACATGCCTAAATTGTAAATACTTCACTTTATGCACAATGAATTGAGAATATATGAAAGTTTCACTTTTTAATGATATTATGGAAGAAAATGAACTTTTATACAATATTCTAATTCATTGATGGAGCTGTAAATTATATGAATCTGTATCTGTGCGACGTGGGTGTGTGCTGTACTTTACTGGTGTTCTTAGGGTATCTTTGTTGAAACTGTCCTGTACAACATGATTTGAATCCAAGACAAAGGCCCCGCTTGGTCACACATTGGCAAGAGAGGGAATAAATAAATGAGCAGTGACAAATTAGCCATTGGGCCAGTGTGGCCGTAGCCCAGGGGGCCTTGGCTCTCAGGGGCCCTTCAGGGAAATTGGACCGCGCTGTACTGGGTTTGACCCTGAAAAGGGCTCCTGGGGCCCTTCATTGGCCATTGATTTTGTTAAATTTAGGTCAAAAGATGATAAAAACACAGAAAAACACAAAAATGTTGCGCGCGCACCCTATGGGGGCCCTGAAAAAATGACCGGCCCAGGGGCCCTCGTTGAGGTTAATCCGTCCCTGATTGTGAAGACTTGAAGAAGCTGACTCAGTTCCTCCTCTGTGCTGTCAGAGGATGTGAGGATGTCACATTGTTACAAGGGTCTGACCACTTTATAAGCCACACCAGCACCATGTCCTGGTGTGACACAACTGGGACAGGCACATGCAGGGCACGATGTAGAGCAGTGGTTTTCAACCCTTTTTATATCAGGCATTTGTTCCAAATTTTCAGCTGCTGAAAAGTTATAATATTCCAGTAAAGTAAAAGTACCTCAAAATTATACTTAAGTAAATGTATTTAGTTACTTTCCACCACTGGTGGTGTGCATCCTGAAAGAATATCTTCTTATTTCCTTATGACCTGCCCATCATTAATTGATTGATTGAATGGGTACATTTCAAACAAAAGCACAGCTCAATACGAAAACTGTTAGGGCTCCATTTTCGTCACCGCTAAACCCCCTTATCCCTAAACTTCTTTGCCTTTTTTTACTATTTTACACTTCATGTTTACAATAGGGTCCACCATTTTCAATTCATCAGAACATTTAGGAAAAAAAGAAAAAACAGGAAATCATCACATAAGCACGTAAAAAGGGAAAAGAAACACAGTAAGGGGAAAAGGGGGTAGGGGGGGGGGGGGGACTAAGACTTTTACGGGGGCCATGTTTCGAATTGCAGCCGTCCGTTTGAGAGCGGTTTTGAAGGAGTCAAGGGATTCACATGATTGTTGGTAGGGTGTTATTCAGGAGCATCAGTGCTGGAGATCTACACTGCAGAAGATCCATTCAGGAGTGCCAGTGCACTGGAGACCTACACTGTGGAAGGTCCATTCAGGAGCATCAGTGCCAGTGCACTGGAGACCTACATTGAAGAACATTCATTACAATGCCATGTGGTCCAAGGTCGCCCAGCAGCTCATCTTCCCACACAGTACCCTTCTGTGAATGCTCCCTTTCATTGGTGCTAGTAGACGGATTCTCTCTAAGTCACAACTGCTGCAACAACTGAACATTTGTTCAAAGATTGTTGGACTGTGGACTGAACAACTTCAGAAACTTTATACATCCACGTATGATAACAGCATCCTAAGGTTAGCAAGGAATATCACCTCTAATAATAAGCATGTGTTGTATGGAGAATATAGGTTGCTACCTTCAGGAAGGAGATAGGCCTATGGTGTATACCAGCATACAATAAGGTCAGACTAAAGAGGTCCTTTGTCCACCAGTCGACCTTGAGGCTTAATCAGGAGCTGTACTGTAGTAGCCACAGGATAATCTAAGTGGTGGATACTGCTCTTGTCTTAATATCTTTATGTATGTAAATTGTCTTGTTCTTTGTGTTATGTCAAATGTGTTATATGTGTTCTGCATACTTGGCTGCTGTGTCGCAAGACACATTTCAGTGTGAACTGACAATAAAGTACTATATCATATATCATATCATATCATTGAGTTGAAGGGAGGCTGGATGCTAAGGGGAGACAGTGTGTCTCAGAGACAGAGCGGGTTATGATGGATCATGTGAGACTGGTATAGCCGTACGTAGCCATGCTATATATAATATCACTGCACCTTCAATCTGCCATGGGGCAATATGCATTGCAAAGGCTGGCTACGCGAGGCTATAAGACTGGTATTTATTTTCTTTTTTCTTTTTCTTACTTAAAATGTGACATTCTGTACAATGAGTACTTTTACTCTTGGTACTTTAAGTAGGCCTACATTTTGAAGCCAATGCTTTTGTACTTTTACTCTAGTATTTCGAATTCTGGATATTTACTTGAATTTGCAGTAATTATATAATATTTTGTAGTACTTTTTCCACCACTGGGAGTTATCATGTCACGGTCCAGTGAATAAATAGGACGAAGAGGAATCGACCAATGCAAACAAAATGTTGCATAAACAATACATTTGACTTTTAGATCGAATTGGTATGGCCGGTGAAATAAATTGGATTGATATCCAACACTGCTCTTGGAATCTATATCCCCACGCTTTCAATTTACAAAAGTCCATGGTAGGCAAATATTGTCCTTACTCAGATAATGTGGAGAGGCCAAATGAAGCTGATAGAATACTGTACATATTCAATTCATTACTTATTTGTAACCTGCATGGTCTTTCAGGCGATTAGTACAGTATGTGAACTCATTCTATGTGTAATATGTATGTACGGTATACATACATACATGCATACATAGGCCTACATACTGTACATACACAGACACTCAGATTCCTATAGAATTTGATGATTGTTTTACCCGAAGATGGCAGAGTTGTCCCTCACCTCGGCACAACTTAAACCATAAGATGATCAGAATGCAAAACATGTTCCCGTTTCCTCATAAAGCTGCTGAATACATGAGGCACCCATCTGTTTATAAAGCATATTGCCCCTTTTTTGTGAAGAAAATTTATTCTTGGTTTTCACTTTTGAACTCGTTTCTCAAAGAAAATGCTCTCTGTAATACACATTTTCAGTTCTCATTTTGTGATCTGGCATTTTTGGATTATTCTAAATCTATTTTGCAAATCAGCCATCTGCATCCTTCATCAGTCGTCTGTAAAATACATATGGTGTCTCTCTATCTGGTATTCTTCTGGGCCGTTCCAACACTGTTCGAAGTGCGATGGACCAGGAATACACAGATTCAAAGAATCCCCTAGAACCACCCACCGCCTAAAACGTACTTTTGTAGATGGTATAGACAGGACTGTCAATTCAAGGAATTTCGAGAATTTTAGTTGAAGAAAGAAGAGAAGAAAAAAATAATAATTAGACGAGGTGAGCAACACGAGAGAGGAGGTTGAAGGTAAAGGAAGGCTGAGATCGAATGATAGCTGTGTGAGGCCGACTCACAGCCAGTAAAGTAACTTTGGATATTGCTTTGCAGCAGAGATCCTCTTTATGTAATGCAGAACTACCTCTCCCCTTCCCCATCCATCTCACACACTCTCACATGGCACGCACGTCAAAATAACATGTAGAACAGATGCCCTTAGGGTCGTAACAGGAAACTCTGCAGTCACTCATACAGGAATTACTGACTCAGATAAGCACGTATGAAGCAGGTTGGACAGGACAGAGAAAAGTGCAGTTCTAGAACAGCATAGCAGCTGTACAAGCTGCATGCTGCAGAGGACAGAGGAGAGGAGGCCTAAATTATATCTCGCCATACGAACGGCTTCACTTGCCCAAAATAGTCAATCTACAAGCTGCGATGAACACCCGGCGACACACTTCTCAGGGCAGGCTGCGGGAGACAACATTTCAAACGATATGGGAGGGACACAGTCACACAGACATAAACCGAGACAGCGAGGGAGAATGTGAGCCAGAGGAGAGGGGAATAAAACTAATGGAATGACAAAATATAAAAGAGAAGAAGAGAGATAGAGAGAGTGTGCCTGTGTGTGCTGTATAATGTTCTGGCTAACAGAGCGTGGCCAGCACAGGCACATGAAGCCACACACAGACCACCATGCTGCCTGCCATTTCTTTATTATCCAGCAGATCCATAAACAAGCCATTTACACTCCGCCACTTTAAAAGAACAAGTGAGATATTGGGGGAAAACTCTTTCAGGCCAGTGCAGAAAAAAATGAAGGTATTATCCACACAGCAATTTGCTTTGTCTGACTTTACCAGGCAAGAAAATAAACAAGTATATACAGTACAGTGCCAATAGGCTACAGTTATTTATTTATTTTTGCTGTTGGCCCATCTACAGAGTAATGAGGATTTAACATCAAAGGATGATTCGAGGCTTGACTGTCAGCTTTATATTGAGGTTCTTTATTGGCCTTGATGTGAGATCAATCACAACAGCACAAAAAGCCAACTTTAGCTTTAACTCACTGTATACCACATTGCTTTCGACAGCAGATAAACGCTTTGCCTGCGGTCAGAGCATTAACGCTATTTGACACGGAGCTCGCCGCCTGAATGTCACACAAACATGCTTTCCAATCTCCGTCAAAAAATCATGTCCTCTCTTAAATTAGAGATATGTGCGTTTATAAAAAATGACACTTGTGTGAATGACATGACATGTCATGACATCACGGGGGGCATTCATTCATTTCAGATTTACTGCCACTACCTTACGAGACGAGACATGAATGCAGTGTGGTGTATAAAACAAAAGCAGTCACACATTTCCTTTCAATGTCTCCAACGAGTCAGGTATCCCCCAAATTAATCCCAAAAGTAATCCAAAACTTGTAGATCCTCTATTCTCCGAAAATCAAGTAATCCATAAAGTCAGAAAATAAAAAGGCAATGCATTGCTCAAAAAGGAAATATATATATATTCTATATTCCTTACCTAACCTTCAGAGGGCACAGCAGGTACGTTCCCCTTTGTCCAAAAGCTCAGAGGGATTCAGAACTAAACCCTCAGAAATGTTCTCAAAAATGTAATTTAGTCTTTATATCAGTTGTATTGGTGATCTTAGATGTTCCTGTTCTTTCCTTGAGCTTCCAGGTAGTGGGTACTGTGCTTACAAATGTTATTTGTCTGTCCCAAATGTTGTCCTGTATTTATACTGTCAGAGCTGTGTAACATTATTTGTTCACACTTGTAAAAGAGACGTTAGTCTCAACTCTCAATGTTCTCTTTTTGATACATAAAATGTAACCCTCGACCACCTCACTTCCTGTACTTTTATAGCTGTTCCTGGTAGCTCACTTCCTGCCTGGAACTATTGCTCACAGGCCATTTCCCCACAGCTCCCCCTATGATCAAACCTTGTCAACAGAAAATTATATTTAGGTCACCTCAACAGCTTGTCAGCCCATTACAACATCTGTAAACAGCCGACAACCATTGACCGTTTACCAAGACTTTAACTCAAACAGGAGAAGTAAAGACACATCATCTGAAATACACACCGGGGAACGACCCTGCCACTGCAAACAGTGTGGCAAGACTTTCAGTCAGTTAGGTCACACCAACGCATCCACACTCAAGAAAGACCATTCCACTGTAAACAATGTGAGAGGGCCTTCACAGAGTTAGGTCATCTGAGGAGACATCTGCCTGTCCAGGCCAGAGAACAAACAACCTTACACATCATTTAAGTCACCTGGACAGACACCAGTGTGTCCACACTGAAGAAAGAGCTTCATTCCACCGTGAACGGTGTGACAGGGCCTTCAGTGAGTTAGGCAATCTGAGGAGACACAACTGTAAGGTCACTGGAGAATTAACGCTCCAGTGCCCACGACACACAGTACGGCAGCATCCTAGTACCTCCCCCTTCACATTCAATAGATCCCGTCATCTTTTGTGGCCAGATGTTTGTTCTTGGGGTCTAGTAGGACTATAGTAAATAATAATAAAGAAATCGCCATAGAATTCTGTTACAAAAAGACAGATTTAGCCACTAGCCCGAATGCCCCGGCCCCTGTCCAAAAAAATCACGAAAATCACCAAGACGAAAGAAAGCAGAAAAAAAACTAAAACAAAGTTGTGCTTTAAATGTCTAGGAAATTGGACTTCTAGAACATAACGTATAACCAATACAAAGAGTCCTACCCAAACTCTGGCCCTTTGCAGATAGCATGGGGAACATGGTTGGCAATGGCGACAAGATAGCAGCACTCAGAATGTAGTTGGCAGGTCATTGCCAGAGGCAGCTGGAGCTAAGTTCTCCCCTGGGAACCAACTGACGGCAAGACTAGACACGGCAGACAGAAGACCTTAGTATGTCGAGGTACTGGGAAAAAAAACACACTCGTGCAGCGAAGTGAGGGCCGTTACATTACAGGGGGGCATGAATAAGACGTCCATAGACTTGGCTGCCACATTGGCGTCACGGGGGGGGGGGGGGGGGGGGGATTGCTACTAATAAAGCAAACATTAAAACTCCATAGACTTGGCTGCCACATGACGTCACAAGTGAAAGCCAGACGTTGGAGGGGCTATAGCGCCCCTCAAAAACGAAGTGGAGCGGAGACAGAGACAGAGCAGACAGACAGACCTGGTCAAATTAAAATCAAGATCCCAGAGTCAATGAGAGCTTAAGGCACCACTTCTGGGCTTATTTCTGTGTGTCCTGACAGTACATTTGTTCAGAATACTATTGGTCGTAGATTGTGCTGTATGCCCCTGTCAAGTTAAGTATGCAAGAACATGGCACTGACGCCAGGCAGTTCAAAGGGCTGCAGTTCTATTGGATGACATGGAGATCAACAATTTACTGTGGTAGGAAAATGTATACCCACTACAATGACTACATGTTGTTTTGTTTATTTTTTCAGCCTCTGACAGGATGATGATGCATTTTGAAATGCATCATTTTACACGTCGCAGGCGTTTGCAATGTAAACCACCGCGTCTCATAATCTTTTTGATTCTCCTGACACGCGTGCAGCGGGAACGATGATAACTTGGACGACGCACCGAAATGTAAAACCTGACTGCACAAGTCTGCACTTTAACCTCGTGAAATTCCCCATCATCCAAAGTAATAAGAGCTCACAGAAACAAAACATCAGACCTGTACCTGTCCAAATACCTACAGTGTTACAGGCTACAGGCGAGAGGATCAGCATGATGCAGCTGAGCGTGTTTACTGTACAGGACAATGGGCTCTATCTGTGGGTTACCACTTACCACAGTGCATGTTATAAACGTCTCCATACCATTTGCCTGTAACTGGCTTTGAACATTTTTGGGAGGGGCCTATTTCTCATTCAAAACATCCAAACCCAAACTGGAATCACATGTTGAGGGGCTTTTATAGAGCACACCTCTTATATGCTTTTATTTCTGTACGCTGCGACCCACAACTTACACAGCCAACCCAGCCTGGCGGAGAACTGGTGCAGGATATGACTCCGAGTGATTGATGGTAGAAAATGAATCGTGCTGGGAAAAAGAACATTAATATCTATTTATTTCATGATGCACCTGCGAAAACCCTAACCCCCTAACCCTAACCCCCCCCTGACAAATTGGGGGGACAGATCTAATTGCTATCCACAGACTTCCACAAATGTTTCACCTTGTGTAATCATTTTTCAATTCATGTCTTTGCCCCAGGACCGAGAAGGGTTTTCTACCCATATAGGCCTACAAATTATCTTATCAACTTAAGTAGGTGTTGCAGTAGGTTAACAATTTTTTTTATTATTTTCACTACTTCTTAAACATTGTCTTCTAATTTATGGAATTAATTGTATTTAGTTTTTAATTCATGAAAACCTTTGCTTTTTTGGGGATGTTTTTTGAAAATGTTTTGAAATAATAATTAAAAACAAAGTGTAGGAACAAAAAATAAAGGAACCCATAAAAATATGTGTCCGCAACCTACAAATGTTTCTCGACCCACTGTTTGGGAAACATAGGGTGGCATAGGGGTATAAAGACAGGGGAGTAGAAGAGAGAGACTGAGTAATGGCAGTGTTTTAGAGGCAAGCTGAGAGAGAGCAATGAAGAGAACCATCTCACACCACTCTCTCTCTCTCTCTCTCTCTCTCTCTCTCTCTAAGAGGATGAGTCAGCCTCACCAGAAGGGGAGGAGAGAAGAGATCAACAAATAAACGATGATAGACAGACAAACAGAGGCTAGATGCATGAAAGGAGAGGAATATATAAAGGAGAGCTCTTAAAGAACAACAAAGGATCAGAGGGAACGGAACAATAGAATCACACGCGAAATTACTCAGAAGTAAAGTGTAAACGAAAGCATCACATTGAGAATGAATGTTTGTGACTGTGTGACTTGAAAGCAAACAAGATTAGAGGTGAGAGAAGGAACGAGAAGAGGTAGGAGGAGAGAGGTTATAGTTGCAATTAACCTTCAGAGACAGATTTGGGCCTGGGTAAACAGTCAAGCTGTAAACAGCCAAGAGATTTTTCTTCTGCTTCTTTTTTCCTTTTTTAGTTTTACACCTTGTCAGCAACTTTCACTGTAATTTCTTCACCTCCAGTGATCAAGATTAGAGGTGACAACGCATCGCACTGCGACACTTTGTGAGTTTGTAGATCTGCTATTTTCCACTAATCCCTCCCTAACATTTTCGTCTAGTTTTTATTTGTTGACGAAATTGTCAACAATAGTCTATAGTTATAGTCATCATATAGCTTAGTTTTTATTTACTTTACTTCAGTGAAAAAAGGTAGTCGGCGAACAGTTTTCGTCGTAGTTTTAGTTGACGAAATCAACACTGATAACTATATGATCTGCTCTCTGCTTTTGCTATTGAACTGTGTACTTGAGCTCATGTAATACATGTAATAATATTATTTAGTTTAGTAGACCATTTCTACCACATACTTGTGAATACACACTTGTCTTGACCCTGTAGAAGAAGGAAGAACTGTCCAAGTGCCATGCTGACTCATGTAACATGGATTGTTTGTGACTGCTGCTTTGATGTGATTTGTCACATTGCCTCTCTTTGTCACTCAGGCGTTGCATCGGTCCATTGTATGATTCTTCCTACATAACACAGAGAGATAACACACACGCACACAAAACTACCGTGGATTTCACTCACATAACATACAGCTGGCTTTCACAGCGCTGTCAAGCACCACATCTCCATTGTGATGCGGACACTTCCAGAACATATTTTTTCACAGACCTGAATTAGTAACGTGATGCTTTCATTTTAAAACGTTTTAACTTGAGTGGAGTGGTTATATGGTATCTGTATTAGGCCAGGGTTTCTCAAAGGGTTTCTCAAAGTGAGTGCTGTGGCACCTTAGGGTGCCGTGACGCAAGTATGTTGAGGGGTGCTGCAGAATACTTTCATAATATTTGGAATTGATCAATATCCCTTCAGTTTAACTACTTAAACCCAAAAACAATCACATTTACGCTTGTAGATCTATCTATAGGCTATGTTTGGTGAATGATCCCCCGAGAATAGGGATGCTGGGGTTCAAGTGGTTAAATGTATGTACGGTATGAAGTTATTTTCAATCTGTTGTCATCAAGTTTTCCTCGTGACACATTCTGTATCTTAGGGTAAAGTATTTACATTTACATACCGTAATATGACATAAAACAATGTAAGGTTCTGTTATGTAACAATGTCATTCAGGGCCTTGGTTGAGAACGTTATTTACAAAGGTGACCTGGACACACAACAGTTGTGGTTCTCAAACTGTTGTGTTACCAGTGGTATATACACCAATATATCCAAGTGGACCACTGGTATTGTTATGGAAATCAATATACTGCCATCCGGGTGAATGTATATCTTAGAAGTTTATTCAGAAGAACAGCAACAAGCAAACAACATCTCTCAGTCTACAGGCTTAGCCTGTATCCCTCAACATTCTCTCTCAGTTCCATCTCTCTCTCGTGGTCTCCCTCCCACCAGTCCCCTGAGCTTCCTCCTAGGTCCTCTCTTATACCCCAATAGCAGGTCCACAGATTTACATGAACATTACAAAGGTACAATACAATGGCTGTCTTGGCTGTTCAGGCCCAGCAGGGTCTCATAACAAACAATAGGTGTGACATGGCCTTTTACATACAACTTCATTGGATTGAGACAGGCTTTCAGGCCAAGGTGTCGTTGCTCACAGACATGACCAGACAGACTAGCTGGCACCATATACTATGTAGATTTGAGTCTTCATATTTCCCACAACATTCCCCCATTTCGACAATCTTGTCGATATAGAAATATATTTTGACAATTTTGTCGACATTACAGAAATATGAAATAAAACGAGTTACATAAAGGCATTAAGATTACATACAAACAAATACATGCCTAAAATCAGAATTCAAAATTAATTTCACGAGAATACATAATTGAATATGGACAAAATAAAACATAAATTAACATTCATTTTCTAAAGGGAACATATCAAATACTGGCCACATATTTGACTGTCGAAAACCCTGAAATCAATGCAGGTCATAATAATAATAATAATACAACAGTCCAACAATTTGGACTATGATAAGAAGCACAAAAAGAAAACATTAATTCATTCATTCTTATTCTCACAATACAGTTATGGAAAGATTCACCTGAAAAACAATTACTCTATTAAATGTACCTTTACATTTTATATGAATACATACAACATTAGCGTCTGACCATGCAAGTAGAACATGTAACATATATGACAGGCATCCCCGCAGGTTTATTTTTGTATTGGTATATGCCATATATACCTAATCACAAAGATAACAGACACTGATTCCAAATCTTAAAACGGCTTGAAAGTCCACAATTCCATACACCTCTATTAGATGTCTAATATTTTAACCAAGCCAGGCTGCAAAAGTCCACAATTCCATACACCTCTATAGGTTATATTTTTAAAGCAGCCATTTCCCATGTCTATGCATGTCTATGCATTGCATCTATACACTGTCCTTTTACTGCGACTCCAAGTTACCTCTTATGTTCCCATTTCTAAATAGACAATGGCCATATACTGTATATTCACAAAACATGGATCCTTTGACATAAATCAACCCATAAGTTCATATAATATATGTCAACCAAAAGGATCAAATCAACACCACGTAATAGAATACATGTCAAGTCAAATCAGTATCACTTAACATAACAATCATCCAATAGGCTACTCTGTTAAATATTCAAAATGCTAAATAGAATCAATTCCCTTCAAAAAGTCAAAAGCCTACAGTATGTGCACAAGAAAGGGTTCTAGACATGATAAATGAACATCTGCAGTTTGTTCATTCAACATGGTCCAGAAAATCCACTCATGTGAAACACAGATTATTTATTATCAACTTTACTATTTTTATTCTCTTTTCCCCCCACTCTCACTTACATACACAAGTGTCTGTGAGTGAGAGTATATTTCCAACATAGCAAAAATAGCAGATCATATATTGAAATTGTAATTTAGCTTACTATTAACTAGTACCTACATTTGAAAACTGGGACTGGTGTCACATGGATTGGTGGAGTGACAATGGTCTTACCCTACACTACAGGCCCAGTCCTTTGAAATACAGCCTGGTCAAAAGACCACGGCTGCCGGTTGATTAGACATAGGCCTAAGCCACAGGTGAGACCCCCCTCAAGGTGCAGTATTTACTTTTGTTTTTGTTTCTTTCATAAACTTGACTTACCTATATTTAAACATAAAACTACTTTTTTTTTTCTTTTTTTTTTTTACTTTGTAAGCTATTTCCTCCTAATTGTAATGTGACATAATCAATTATAGCCTGAAAATACAGATTAACATTAATCCAACATATTATGCTAGTGCTGTGAAACATATATGAAGCTAGCAGTATACTGCGTCGTCACTTGGAAACAAGTTACTTAAAACAAAACACTTGTGGAATACTTCCACGCTAGTCTCAAATGTCTTAATGATCAATAACATTAATCAGCTTAATTATGGTGAGCTAGTTTTGAAAGGCTCTTGTCAAGTTGCATGCACCGTTTAAAACACAGAAGATCCCTGCAATAAGTCATAAAGACAAAACAATTAAAAAAAAAAAAAAAAAAAAACCAAAAGGATCCATTTGATTGCCTTTGTACTATTAACATTAACAGTTTTTTCATTTTTAAGGAACGCTCGATAAACTATATGCCTACAAAAAAACCATTTTGAATGCTTTAGCTTCACAAGAAAGATTTTGACAATGCTCAATAAAGGCTTGAATCCGTGGCACACACATCCTTTTGTCAAAATGTCATCTCAGGAGTCAGGATGTTTTAAATGTGATTGAGTCAATGTGTTCTTGCACATTGGCACAAAATGAATGTATACAAACAATGTGTTATTCGTCTCAGAGTCCAGCTAAATAACTTTAGTGACAGTAGTACGTTACTGGTTGGAAAAACGGGAGGTTGAATCAGCAGGATCTAATTGTCCCCTGACCTTTACTAAACAAATGCAGCAGGGCTATCATTTCTGGACATTTTTAATAAAGTCACTTGTCATCAAACTTGCTAGAAGTGAGGGCGCTAGACAGGTTCAAATGTACTGGTCTGGTATTGTTGTTGCATTAGAATGGAAAACAACAAAGCTGTTGGCATTTACCTCCCTTGGGTTTATTTCCTGACTGCTCGTGTGGGCAGTTGTGACGGATATGATCCCCACTCCCACAGTTGTAGCAAAGGTTCCACCGTCTTCTCTCTCGGTCTCGCTTCTGCCTTTGATGAAATCGCCATCCATTTAGCCTTCCGTGATTCCTGCACTGTTGTTGTTGCTGGAAATGCATCTGTCGTGCTGGAACCTGCTTTTGTGGAACCAGCTCCTTGTAGACTAGCATCTGTGGTGTTGTCATAGCGTGCCCCTCATAATACATCAGTTGTGCTGTTTCCAGCTTCTTCTTCCGCGTGTCTTCCTGTGTGATTGTGTGTCGTTCGGCGTGTTTTGCATGTGCCCAAACTGGGTCCAGCTCTTGGGTCTCCCAGCCTATGCATGACATCATGACACGGTTGTGAATGGCTGGCGAAAGGCCATTAATTAAGGAAGTCTTTAACAGGCTGTTGTATGCTGCACTATCATGGGTCAGACCAGAATGTCTATTGAAACACTGCTCCATTCTTGTCTTATAGTTGTCACAGCTTTCATCGTGGTTCTGCTTAACGGAATGGATTTTATTCCAATCTGTACGGACTGGGTAGGCCTCCCTTATTCTCGAGAAGAGGCCATATGCATTCTGTAACTGTCCTTTTACAATTTCCTTCCTTGGTCCATTTACATCAAAATCGCCTTTCAGGTGTGGCCATTTCAGTTTGAAAACTTTGCGAAACACTGTTTCCAACTCTGTTGCGGATGGCTGGTACATCAATATTAAATCCAACACGGATGTACACCAGTGTTCTACATTTTCAGTCGGACATGGGAGATCTTTCACAATTCCACTTAATTCTTCTGGGGTCCATGAGTTGTGTCGGACCTGGACTGTTTCAGAGTAAGCATCACAGATTTCCTCTGCAGCTTCAGCAGGAGGGTGTGGATTTGTAGGATACGACATTAAAGAAAATGTCTGATGTGGCCCAGCTTGGCTGTGTGTGTTGATCTTGTGTGGGGGGTTGGTTGTCTTACTCTCCTTCTCCTCCTCCATTGGCGTGGTGCTGGTCACATCAGTCCCTGCCTCCTCCATTGGCGTGGTGCTGGTCGCCTCTGTCACTGCGTCCTCCATCGGCGTGGTGCTGGTCACCTCGGTCACTGCCTTCTCACTGCTTTCATCTTTTGCTCCCTCTTCCATTGGTTCCTCTGCCTGGGGGTTGGTTTGATGAGAAAACTCTTCCAGCTCTATTTCCCTCCAGCTCATAAGCCACTCATGTGCACAAGGATTGGCAGTGTGTACATCTCCGTCTTCCAGTCTGGAGCCATCACAACTGACGGTTCTTGCAATTGTGTGGTTGTCTAACTTTTGTAGGGCTGTGACAAGCTTCCCCAGGGTTCTACTCAACTTATCCTGTAGATAAAGTACTGTGGCTTCAATCTGTTTCCTTGTCCTTTGTTCCTCTTCAAACTGTCCCTTTCTCTTATAACTCAACTTGCCTCCCATTGTCCTCTTAAGTATAGTTGCAAAAACATCTACTTCACCTTCATGTCTTTATTTCAGTCCTTGTGGTTGTGTCGCCGCAGTATGGTTTGTTGCCCTTTTGCTTGATTTGTCTTCCATCTTCTCGAACTGTTCCTCCAAAAATCGTCGGAAAGATTTGTTAGTCCTGAGGTTCACTTGAATGGAGTTATCCGCTTCAGCAGAGTAATCCAGTCCCATCTGGGGTGCCAAATTGTTATGGAAATCAATATACTGCCATCCGGGTGAATGTATATCTTAGAAGTTTATTCAGAAGAACAGCAACAAGCAAACAACATCTCTCAGTCTACAGGCTTAGCCTGTATCCCTCAACATTCTCTCTCAGTTCCATCTCTCTCTCGTGGTCTCCCTCCCACCAGTCCCCTGAGCTTCCTCCTAGGTCCTCTCTTATACCCCAATAGCAGGTCCACAGATTTACATGAACATTACAAAGGTACAATACAATGGCTGTCTTGGCTGTTCAGGCCCAGCAGGGTCTCATAACAAACAATAGGTGTGACATGGCCTTTTACATACAACTTCATTGGATTGAGACAGGCTTTCAGGCCAAGGTGTCGTTGCTCACAGACATGACCAGACAGACTAGCTGGCACCATATACTATGTAGATTTGAGTCTTCATATTTCCCACAACAGTATATATTGGTATACACCAATGTATACTAGTGGTCCACTGGTATATATTGGTATACACCAATATATCCAAGTGGACCACTGGTATATATTGGTATACACCAATATATCCAAGTGGTCCACTGGTATATATTGGTATACACCAATGTATACTAGTGGTCCACTGGTATATTCCACTCATAGAATCGTCCACTTCTTTGGATAACAATACCAAACCGCTCCCGTCCCAAATGAGTGCTCCTGTTGACACTGAAGCTTTCAGCTGGATGCGGTGGAGCAGTTCATCATGGATCTGATTGTAAAGCACAGCTATATGGCCATGATAAAAAAAAGAACTGTAAAAGATGCCATGATATTAAACGGCGAGAGGATAAATCGCAGACAGGACTCAATGACTCCTTCACGGCTCCTCTGCCCTGTTATTATTGCAGTTTGTGTATATGTTTGTTCAGAGCTTTTCCCCCTCTGCCCACCATTACCCTACTGCCCACGCACAAACACACTGTCTCACGTGTACACAGTGCATGTAGTAGTGCTGCACACACACGCACACACACACACACACACACACACACACACACATGCACACACGCAAGTGCCTCGAAGCACCTCTAAACTGTCTTTTGATCTCAGAGGCGTTGTGTTGTAATGTTTTTTTTTATTCCTTTATTTCTCTCTGTGACGAAAAGGACTAAATGGGCAGACCACACCATCTGTTACTGCAGAGCT
>NC_139699.1:41660355-41697855 GCF_964188405.1 Protomyctophum parallelum
CAGTCATATCTAGGGACCTCAAAACCTACTCTAGTGAGGCCTTTAACCTTGAACTGGAGAATCTGGATTGGTCCGATGTGCTCAGGAGCTCACTAGTCGAAGAAGCATGGCTTGGCTTTAAAACCAAATTTACATCAGTACTAAACATCATGGCTCCTTTGAGAACCGTCAGGGTCAAAACCCGCTCGGAGCCATGGATGAATTCGGACATACTGACTGCAATGAAAGCCAGAGACAACAAATGCTCTGAACTTCTTAAATGCAAGTCCAAACTAGCCAAGTGCAAGCGCTTCGACAGTGATCTCCAAACCAAACTGCGCAACCTAAAAGCCCAGTGTAACAAGCTAAGAAACGGTGTAATTGCCATGACCAAATCAGCCAAATGTAACTTTATCAATGATAAAGCCGAGGAAATCAAAAACAATCCTCGGGAGCTATGGAAGTTACTAAACAATCAACTAGGCTGTGGTCGGAAACTAAAAACCAGGTTTACTAACATAAACATCAAATCGAATAACACCCTCATCACTGACAAACTCGATGTAGCCAACCACTTGAACATCTTCTTTACAAACATTGCAACAAAGCTGGTTAGCAAACTGCCCTCCCACTCTGGGCGTTTTGGTGTAGAGCACATGGAGCCTTCTACAAAAACCTTGGTGTTTGTAAAGATGATTTTAAAATGGCAATGGTAACAACCGAGGAGGTACTTAAAAAACTGAGTGCCCTCCAACCCCACAAGGCCACTGGCCATGACAATATTCCCTCCAAATTTCTCAGAGACTCAGCCTTTTCCATAGCTCCAGTCATCACCCACATAGTTAACCTCTCCATCAAACAGGGACAGGTCCCCCAAGATTTTAAACTGGCCAAAGTAACCCCCTTGTACAAAAAAGGGAGTAAATTAGAACCCGGCAACTACCGCCCTATTTCTATTCTAAGCTCCATCTCGAAAGTGATGGAAAAAATAGTCTATGAACAGGTTGAAAAAAGTATCTTGCCACTAATAAATTGCTGTACGAGTTCCAATCTGGTTTCAGAACATCCCACTCCACTGACACATGCCTCCTCTATTTGAGCGATCACATCAAACACGAGGTGGATGCTGGAAAATACTGCGGCATGGTCATGCTGGACCTCCAAAAGGCTTTTGACACCGTGAACCACTCCATACTGGTTAACAAGCTTAAAGCTATTGGTTTTGATAGCACATCAGTGAGCTGGATGCAATCCTACCTGGAGGGGAGAGAACAGATGGTGGAGGTGAACGGAACACTGTCCCCTCCCCTCCCAGTGAGCTGTGGCGTCCCACAAGGAAGCATACTAGGGCCTTTACTGTTCCTAATTTATGTTAACGACATGACTTCAGCTTGTGACTGCAACTTGTTCCTGTTCGCAGATGACTCAGCACTGCTGGTCTCGGACAGGAACAAACTGCAGGTTGAAAAGACCCTCAGCTCTGAACTCGGTAGAATCTGCACCTGGCTCGCTGATAACAAACTATCCTTACACCTGGGAAAAACTGAATCCATCCTCTTCGGATCAAATAGTAAACTCAGCAAGGCAGATGGCTTCTTGGTTAGAGTGGGTGACAATATTATTACACGAAAAGATCAAATTACCTACCTAGGTTCCATCCTGGAGGCCAATCTTTCCGGTGATAAAATGGCCACCAACGTAATCAAAAAAGTCAATGAAAGAACAAGATTCATTTACAGGATCTCCTCACTGGTCAGCAAAAACACCTTGAAGACCTTAACAGGAGCCCTCGTACAAGGTTTCTTTGACTATGCATCCACCTCTTGGTACCACAGCACCTCAAAGGCCCTTAAAACAAGGCTCCAGACCTCCCAAAACAAACTGGTCAGGCTCCTACTTGGCCTCACCCCCCGAACCCACCTCACCCCTGCCCACTTTGACAGGCTGGGATGGCTTAGGGTCGACGACAGAGTACAGCATCTTGCAATGGGTCTGGTCCACAAGATTCGATACACCACCAAGATACCCATGTACCTGTCTAAATACTTCCTTAATGTAAACGAAGTCCACACCCACAACACCAGAGGGAGTGCAACAAACCATGTACAACCCAGATTCGGCACAAACAAGGGACTAAATTATTTTCGCTCCTATGCCACCAAAATGTGGAACGCCCTACCAACAGTCATTAAGACATGTGAATCCCTTGACTCCTTCAAAACCGCTCTCAAAGGGCACCTACGGATGGCTGCAATTCGAAACTGGCCTCTGTAAAATCTGAATCCCCCCCACCCCCCCCCCCCCCATTTTCCCTCACTGTATATTGTATCTTTTCTCTTTTTTGCTTCCCATATGATGAATTCCTGTTCTGTTCTTTAGCTACATAGAAATGTCTATTTGTATGTCTCTAAATGTTTGTATGTCTTTAAATGTTTTGATGAATTGAACAATGTGGACCCTGTTGTAAACAAGTGTAATGCTTAATTGGGTCGTCCACTCACAGTTGACAGTCTTTGTATTGAGTTTGTGCTTAAAATGTACTGTAAATTCTACAAACTGTTAATAAATATTTCAATCAATCAATCAAACACACACACACACACACACACTTGCGCATGGCACGCGAGCACACAAACACACACAGTCGGCCAACATAATTGTGCATGGAAACTGCTTCAATCTGAAGCAATTAGTACAGTAATGTAGAATTCACAAAAACATGAATTTATAATCACTATAAGCACGCCACTATAGCACACTAAAGTGCTCAGATCCGTGGGCTCTAATGGAGAGGAGATGGAAGCATGCACACACACACACACACGCACACGCACACGCACACGCACACGCACACGCACACGCACACACACACACACACACACACACACACACACACACACACACACACACACACACACACACACAAACACACACACACACACACACACACACACACACACAATAGGAGCATTAGCTGATATTACTATAAGAGCGCCATTAAATGCATTCTAGCAGATACATGTACAGGTGCGGCTGTGCTTCCTGTGCTATGACAATATCGCAACCACCTTCACTGATACAAGTGGAGAAGATGGAGAAAGCAAAGCATGGTGAGAAGTGAACGCTGACTGTGTCATGCCCCTCGGCTCTATGTCGACTCGTTTGTAAAGTGATTGCTTTGTTTAAACCCCACCGACTGACTCAAACATCCACAAACACGAGGACACGAGGTTTCAGCACTCCACAACACTCCTCTGCCAGATTATGTGCAGGCTTATTTTCCCCCTTCATCCTCTCTCTCTCTCTCTCTCTCTCTCTCTCTGTTTAGAGAATTTGGAAACCACACACAGCCATATTGTCACCTCAGTTTACCTGCAAATAATGGGCTGAAATGGACTGTTTCCTCAGCCCAAGTTTGAAGTCTTTATCAATGTCATGTGAGTGCGTGTGCCAAAGATATACTGTACTGAAATGTCCTGTGCTATTTGGAAGATGCACAAGAAACAACGGGTATAGTGAGTTTGAAAGGGGAGTGATCATTGTTAGCTGTGGGCGCGCGTGTGTGTGTGTGTGTGTGTGTGTGTGTGTGTGTGTGTGCGTGTTTGTGTGTGTGTGGCGTGCGTGCGTGTGCGTGCGTGCGTGTGCGTGCGTGCATTCATGCTTGCAGTAGGCCTACAGTATGTGTGCGTGGCGTGCATAATAGAGGGGTAACACAGTCAGGTGACAGGGCCTGTAATTACAAGCTATGAGAGCAGACAACCTGTCTTCTCTCTGCCCAGGAAAAGACAGGCTGTGAGAGAAACAAGAAAGAGAGAAGAGAATAATCTATAACAGCTGTACTCTTCTGGCATTCGATATCAGATTCAGAATCCCCGCAGAGAGAGCCCACAGCCAGTGTGTTTGTTGTGTGTGTGTGTGTGTGTGTGTGTGTGTGTGTGTGTGTGTGTGTGTGTGTGTGTGTGTGTGTGTGCGTGTGTGTGCGTGTGTGTGTGCGTGCGTGCGCGCATGCGTGCGTGTGTTTTATAGGATAAACCAGCCAGCCTCTTGAAAGGTAATAAAGTTGCAGGTAAAGATACAGTATATACTGATGTTGTTGTGTTTTCAACCCTTTTCATATATCAAGGTCCATTATTTATTCAGCATTTGAGCCACGGACCACCGTTTGATGAGATCTAGCGTCGCAGACCAAAACTAAAGCATATTTTGTTATTGTTGGAACACAATTCCATGCTGTATTGATATGATACCATAGGAGCGATAACAGGCAAACAATGATCGAAATGACAATTCTTCTACATTTTCTAATTGTGTAAATTAAGTAATACAGATGTTTAACAATAATTCAACTCTTGAGAGTTACAGTCTCAAGACATGAAGATCTATGGGGGTCCATGTGTTTGGCCCAATCAATCCCAGAATGCACTCTGTTCCTACCCGGAAGGAGGAGTGAAATCGCCTCATGCGCTTTTGAGCAACTTAATGCAAGTGGATGGGAGGAAAAATCCGGTGCCGTCTTAGGCTACTCTAAGGGGACCAGCTGGAAGGACCGCTGGTTGAGAACCACGGTTGTAATACATATTGGAATAATTGTTGATCTTTATTTGCTATTGTCATTGCCATATCATGGTTAAACATAGAGGCTAATAACGATCAATATGAATTTCCATCTTTTGATGATAAATGTGCACATCCTCAGTATTGACATAACTTTCATAGTCAGTGTATAAAATGATGAATTGATCAATTATTTTAATAGCAAAGAAAGCATTCAGTTGCATCATTGCATGTTGTAATTATAATCTTCTGCACTGTAGCAGCATGTTGCACAAATTACAATAGTATAGCACGGCAAACTATTGTATAGCCAGTTTTGCGTCTGCGACGCTATATCTCATCAAATGGTGGTCCGTGGCTCAAATGACGAATAAATAATGGTCCTTGATATGAAAAGGGTTGAAAACACAACAACATCAGTACATATTTTTACCTACAACTTTACACACACACACACACACACACACACACACACACGATAAGCACTTTATGTAGACTTAGATAGCATTTTATACAGAGTTATAGCATGTTACGTAGACAGCACTAGAATTGCATTTTACTGTAGGTAGATGTAGTCATAGCACTTTATAGTACATATGTAGGCCTATAGACAGTATAGTATAGTATGTATAGTTTATATGTATAGTTTCATTATTAGATATTCCACGGTTTTGTTCTTAGCTTACGCATGTTTAACTACTTCTTATGTATGTGATGTATTGCCATGCTTTTAGTTCTTGGTTAATGTAAATCGCTCTGGATTAAGAGCATCTGCTAAATTGTAAATTGACAATAACATAGCTCACTGCTACAGTAGTTAAGGTATAAATATTTTGAATGCAATAGAGCTGCAAATATAGCTTAATATGGGCTGATTATTAGGTTGTGGAAAGTGGTGTGTTTACAGCGATTATGCATGCAGGGTTGGAGTTGCCTGGGGCCCAATGTGACGTCTTTTCATGGAGCACAACATCCCTGGCGGCGCCCCTGGGGCTATAGGTAGACTTAAATAATGATAATCCATGAAACTAGAGTCCTTGTAACCTGGACACCGCAGGTTGGCATTCCAAAGTTCAATCTACGTGTAAAAGGTTAAGGAGTCGTACACTATATATGACCCCTTTAACAGCGAACATCAAATCTATGCTTTAAAAGTAATTTCAGGTATGTAGGCCTACATGGCCTATTGACTTTGCACCATGGCTAGATGATAGATTGCTAACATTTCAAGAGGAATGCTTGAAAACTATAGGTATTTAACAATAACAATATATTGCAAATCGATTAAAATCTATTCAGACTGCTGAAAAGTGAAGAAAAGATAGGATCCTTGTAATTGATTTAAAAAAGAGTTTGACATTTGCTACTGTATTGAAAAGAGGATAAGAGAGTTAGAAAACTGGATTTGTGTGTAGTCTCTACACAATGTCTCTTCGCCGAAAATATATAGGCTCACAACGCATCAGTGTATATGTCAGGATATGTCTGCTGAATTTCCGCCCGAGAATAGATGCACAAATGGTTCACTGAATGGTTATACTGTAAACACTGTTCTTAGCTTGTCTATAAGATATGTTATATCACCACATAGGCTTTGATGCCTGACAGCATGTTCCAGGTTTGACAGCCGAGCCAGAGATTTATCAGGTGTGCGTTTGAGAGGATTTCCCTGTACACGACATGACTGGTGTCAAATAGCTCCATCTTCTCCTGTCATGATTGGTATTTGTGTAAGCACGTGCATGTCGGGATGGTAAGGGAAGAAAGAAAATGTCAGGATGACTGTCTTAGGACTTTGATCTACGCTACAGTATGACAACAGTCATATTAGACGAGTGTATGCATGGCATGTCATGTGCACAAGAGAAGGCAGTGCACTGCTGTCAAAGATAGAAACCGTATTTTGTTGATCTCGCCGTCTCTCTTTGTCTCCACTGTCTGTCAGACTACTTGAACCAGCCTCACTGTTTTCTACTTTGACAGTAATGAAAGAGACAATTATTCTCTTTATTTTGCATGCTGCTTTCGTTCTCGCCCGACAACATGATTTCTGTAGAGCTCCCAACAGATTGTTTTGTCCTCTTGTCAGGGCCATGTCTCTGGAGGGACAGAAACAAGTTCTGAAACAAAAGGGGAAAAAAATAAATTTGTCGTACTGTCAAGAAGGGAATTCAGCTAATAAAGCCTCAGTTATAGAATCTAGACTAGAGTATATCTCATCGTTGATACTCATGGGTCCTATCATGGGTCATGTTGACTCTGCTGTGTGAATGCTCTGCTTTGTTAATATGTCCAACTGTTATTGTGGTTGCCTATAGATTATTATGCATTATAGTCTGGTTTTTGTCTTATTGTTATGGCCTGTTGATGTACGTCAAATCTCTGTAGGCAGACTCATCATAGTTGACAATCGAGCCTATATCACTGTCGTGTCGTCCGCGTAACTTTGTGATGGCGTTGGAGTCATGTGTGACTGTGCAGGGGCGTTAAAGTCATGTGTGACTGTGTAGGGGCGTTAAAGTCATGTGTGACTGTGCAGGGGCGTTAAAGTCATGTGTAACTGTGCAGGGGCGTTGGAGTCATGTGTGACTGTGCAGGGGCGTTAAAGTCACGTGTGACTGTGCAGGGGCGTTGGAGTCATGTGTGACTGTGCAGGGGCGTTAAAGTCATGTGTAACTGTGCAGGGGCGTTAAAGTCACGTGTGACTGTGCAGGGGCGTTGGAGTCATGTGTGACTGTGCAGGGGCGTTAAAGTCATGTGTGACTGTGCAGGGGCGTTGGAGTCATGTGTGACTGTGCAGGGGCGTTGGAGTCATGTGTGACTGTGCAGGGGCGTTAAAGTCATGTGTGACTGTGCAGGGGCGTTAAAGTCATGTGTGACTGTGCAGGGGCGTTAAAGTCATGTGTGACTGTGCAGGGGCGTTAAAGTCATGTGTGACTGTGCAGGGGCGTTAAAGTCATGTGTGACTGTGCAGGGGCGTTGGAGTCATGTGTAACTGTGCAGGGGCGTTAAAGTCATGTGTAACTGTGCAGGGGCGTTAAAGTCATGTGTGACTGTGCAGGGGCGTTAAAGTCACGTGTGACTGTGCAGGGGCGTTGGAGTCATGTGTGACTGTGCAGGGGCGTTAAAGTCATGTGTAACTGTGCAGGGGCGTTGGAGTCATGTGTGACTGTGCAGGGGCGTTAAAGTCACGTGTGACTGTGCAGGGGCGTTAAAGTCATGTGTAACTGTGCAGGGGCGTTAAAGTCACGTGTGACTGTGCAGGGGCGTTGGAGTCATGTGTGACTGTGCAGGGGCGTTAAAGTCACGTGTGACTGTGCAGGGGCGTTAAAGTCATGTGTGACTGTGCAGGGGCGTTGGAGTCATGTGTGACTGTGCAGGGGCGTTATAGTCATGTGTGACTGTGCAGGGGCGTTGGAGTCATGTGTGACTGTGCAGGGGCGTTAAAGTCATGTGTGACTGTGCAGGGGCGTTATAGTCATGTGTGACTGTGCAGGGGCGTTGGAGTCATGTGTGACTGTGCAGGGGCGTTAAAGTCATGTGTGACTGTGCAGGGGCGTTAAAGTCATGTGTGACTGTGCAGGGGCGTTAAAGTCATGTGTGACTGTGCAGGGGCGTTGGAGTCATGTGTGACTGTGCAGGGGCGTTGGAGTCATGTGTGACTGTGCAGGGGCGTTAAAGTCATGTGTGACTGTGCAGGGGCGTTATAGTCATGTGTGACTGTGCAGGGGCGTTAAAGTCATGTGTGACTGTGCAGGGGCGTTAAAGTCATGTGTGACTGTGCAGGGGCGTTAAAGTCATGTGTGACTGTGCAGGGGCGTTAAAGTCATGTGTGACTGTGCAGGGGCGTTAAAGTCATGTGTGACTGTGCAGGGGCGTTAAAGTCATGTGTGACTGTGCAGGGGCGTTAAAGTCATGTGTGACTGTGCAGGGGCGTTGGAGTCATGTGTAACTGTGCAGGGGCGTTAAAGTCATGTGTAACTGTGCAGGGGCGTTGGAGTCATGTGTGACTGTGCAGGGGCATTGGAGTCATGTGTGACTGTGCAGGGGCGTTGGAGTCATGTGTAACTGTACAGGGGCGTTGGAGTCATGTGTGACTGTGCAGGGGCATTGGAGTCATGTGTAACTGTGCAGGGGCGTTGGAGTCATGTGTGACTGTGCAGGGGGCGGGTCTCAGCATGCATCCCTGGGGTGCTCCAGTGTTGAGCGTCAGGGGGTCTGATGTGATCCGATGTGGGTTTGACAGGAAGTCTAATATTCAGTCGCACACATGCGTGGGCGTAGCTCTGGGGCTTAAAGCCAAACAAAATCCCAAGACTGAAAATGTTTTTTTGCAAATCTGCACTGATCTCATTAAATGACCCCTATGAAATCCTCAGGACTGAAATCTGTCACCAGGACTGAGAACTTTAAGCCCTGTCTAGGTCTCTGAGCTTTGTGTCAAGCTTTGCTGGTACAACGGTGAGCTGTAGTCCATGAACAGCATGCTGGTACAACGGTGAGCTGTAGTCCATGAACAGCATGCTGGGACAATGGTGAGTTGTAGTCCATGAACAGCATGCTGGCCTTGCTGGGACAATGCTGAGCTGTACATATTTGTCAATCAGCTTCTTGTCATCAATGTGCGACAGGCATTGGTGGAAAAAGTACTCAAATGTTTTACTTCTGGAAGTCTGGAATTCAAAATGTACTTGAGTAAAAGTATTGGTATTAAAATATAATTAAAGTACCAAAAGTAAATCTACTCATAGAATGTCCCATTTCAAGTTTTCAAATGTATAAATCTTTTATGTATAGATCTTTTGAAAATAGCAGACTACAAGCTAACTTAGTTACTTTAGTTTACACCATTGTCAATAGGTCTCTATACATTTATGTAACAAGGTCACAACACTTTATACGGAGACCTATACTTGGTCTGTTCTAAGTCTGCTGGAAATAACTGCTCTACAAGCAATTTTGTACATAATGTTTTTTGTGCAGAGGTGCTTTATGCTGATGCTCTGCTTTAATTACAGAGAAAATGAAAGACAGAAGATTCTCTCAAAATACCAAAACCTTCTCATGCAACATTAAATGTATAGTTAATCATACATTTTCTTCTGTCAGTGAAGAATTCAGTGTAAATGTCATACACATGCAGTTGAAGGTCAAATGGACAGGTTGCCATGCATGCACAAAACCTATATGCATGTTACCCATGTGAGATTAAAGTGATTCAGCTCAGTGTCCTTTGAATAATTATCGAGGTATCAATGGAATGTTCTGTCGTCCTGCTGTAAGCCATTACTGGTTTAATGAGAAAGACACAGAGATTACCTCCACTAAGCAAATTAACATACTAAACTAGCCTCCAGGCCACGTACTACGCACGCACATCTGTAGAGAAAGAATAAGGAAACAAGCACACATAACAAACACACATTCTAACACACACACTTTTAGGTCATGTGCATGTGTCATACTTGCTTATCCAACACTTTGCTCAATAATCTCCTCCGCTGCACCAGTGTGATTGAGGCTAAACACACTCATGGATGTGACCCCCCCCCCCCCACACACACACACACACACACACACACACACACACAATAATATAAATTTCCTTATTTATATTATTTTCATTTTTCATTTTTATTTTCTCTGTCTGTATATTCTTTGTATAGTTTGTATTAAATGTACCTTACCCCTACAGATACATTAATGAAATGAACGTTTTTAGTCTAACATGGGCCTATCCTCTTTTTCTTTGTTTTCTTGTGTTGAAATACTGTAGGTGAAGTGATGTAGCGGTCTGTATGTATGCAAAAAAATGGTCAAAGACAGCTAACAACTGTGACATGAAACATGTGAGAAACAAATGTGAAAATAAAATGTATTTGTTACAAGGAATTGTACATGTGATTGACTCAATAAAGTAAAAAATAATAAAGAAATGTATGCACACATGCATGCACTACAGTACGTGCACGCAGTGTGCACGAGACCCTGCAAAGTATTCACATGGTAGCATTGGGCTACAGGTAGGCCTGTCACAATTATTACATAATTGTCTAATCACAATTATTAGAGATAATCGCATTTATTTTCTCATAATCGTTTCAAAGTTGATTTTAAAGTATAACATTAATTAATAATGTCAGTAATTTATTTGTATATTTCAGTTATTTGTCATATCTGCCCTGTGCATTTTTTGATTACCAGGCAAACGGAACATAATGAATAAATAATTAATTTCTAATATTCAATGCCAAAAACACAATTAAATCGTAATTAGTTTTCTTCTCAAGGGATGCCTTGAATTATAGGAGCTGAATTTTTTTTTTTTTTTAACGAGTATATCTTCCTCTTCTTCCACATATGGTGGCTATTAATAATCGTTGCATGCAGATAAGATACTGGCAGCAGTTGCCAAAATGCTGTGTTGCTTAGCGTGTATACATGCGAGGTGTGGGGATGCATTTGTAAACTGGAGGGACAAAAACATGCACGCGCGCACACACACACACACAGCGAGCCAGCCAACGACAGACTTGCTCATTATCATGTGCCTCTGTATTTCTGAGTCTGTTCAACCGCTTCTTCCTTCTGCTCGCTGACCCTCGTCTCTTAAACCTAATTATTCCTCCATGGCAAGATGTCCCGCACCAACAATAGCAGACTTACAATCTCACGTGTCACACATTACGCATTAATACGCAAGGCATTATGAGCTTGTGGATCTGCTATTTTTGGCATGCGACAGAGATCGAATGTGTCTTTACTCTCTGTAGCCTGCATACAGTATTTCATCTGAAATGTAAAAATACAACACGCAAGTGACGCGCATACAAAAATAAAGACAATGAAACAGCTATCTTTATGTACAGTTGACATTTATAGAGCTAATACAAAAACACTGTGGTACAGATCAATTATAAAAACTAAACCGTAACAAGAACAACAACAACATAAATAGTTTATAATCCTGATCGGTAGAAATGTCTTGGTCCCCTTGCAGCGCTACGGTTGAGGCGTAGGCCGTGACAGTGGAGTGTGGGGGACAGGTGAATGCTTTATTGCTTTCTCAACCAACAGACTGATTAGAAAAGATAACGTGTTCCACGTCTGGACATTTATCGCTCATCTATAATCATCTGAAATCGATATATAATATCTGAAAATCCCTTACAGCTGTTTCTCAGCCAAACATAATTAGACACCATCATCATCATCACTGGTGGAATTGGAGTCTTAGCGTCGATTGACTTGCGAGGCATAAACATCTCACACCTATGACCGAGGAGCAGCAGTGGCTCAGGGTTAATGGCCAGTAGAGCAGCCGAATGGGAACCATGCGGTTCCCATCCAGTTCGAACCCTGTGGGCTCCCCCAGAGTTAGTGCCGAACTGTCCTTGAGCAAGTCGCTGAACCCCTAATTGCTCCCAATGTGCAGGTTGGTGCCTTACATGGTTTCCTCCGCCATCGGTGTATGAATGTAAGTGTGAATGGGTGAATGTAATGCACAATCTATGTAAAGCGCTTTGGATAAAAGCACTATATAAATGTACGTTTCACCATTTACCAAGGACAGTCCATGTACTAGCCAACATTCACACATCTCTCATAGGCAGAAACAGGAAAGAGGGGTGGCTAGGACTGGGCAATATATCCATATTACATTTAGAACGTGATATGAGACTAAATATGGTCTGGGATTTTGGCTATAGTTGTCATGACATGGAAGAAGTGCTTCCCAGACTTTAATCAGGGAAAGACCACACACACACACACACACACACACACACACACACACACACACACACACACACACACACACACACACACACACACACACACACACACACACACACACACACACACACACACACACACACACACACACACACACACACACACACACACACACACACACACACACACACACACACACACACACACACACACACACACTTTTTTCATCACAATAGAATATTATTGTCCCAATATCGATCCCATGGTATTTGGTCAATATATATTGTGATAGCCTATGTGACTTTGTCCATATGGCCCAGCCCTATTCTATGTCTGTCCCATTAGGTTGAGAGAGGGCTCTCGTTGACACAAAATGAATCGTAAAGGACAGAAACACTTTTATATTTAATCGGTATCGGCAACCAAATTCAACTTGAAGCACGATATGTTCAGATACCCGTCGTCTAATCCTTCAAAGCCATTATCGAAATCGTGGCCCGTGGTAATCATCTTGTCTAGTTACACCGCTGCATCCACAGAATTGTTCCAATTCAGTGGTTTCTGGATGTGCAAGACATGTTGCTGGCTTTGGTGAATGGGCCGCGGGGGCCACAACAATAACACATGATGAATTTATTTCATGCCGCGACAACACAGCATATCTTTACATGCCTATTTGAGATGGAACAACAGTCCTGAAGGGGATAAACACGAACATATTTATGGTAAGTTGAGTTACAGGGCTGGCACATATGGACAAAATAAAATATCCTGACGTGTTTACCAAATACCTCCTCCATGTCTAAATTGTGAAGATAAAGAAAAAATGTTCAGAATTAGTGAACATAGCCTATGTAAAAGCCCATGCCTTGCAAGCTTGTAGATCTGCTATTTTAGCTATTTTTCACTATTTTTGACCATTCATGAAATGGTATCATACAAGGCACGAGGGATTAAAACCAGGAAAAAAAAGAAAAAAACCCACATTACAATATCCCAAATCCCAGACAATCTAGTCTCATATATCATGATATCAGTTTGATATATAGTGCCCAGCCCTAACTTGAGGTGTGAGCCGGTGAATACTGCATGTAATAGTGCGTTGGTCGTGGGAATGGACAGGCGGGGGGCTGGAGGTCATTGGTATGGAGACATCCGTCTGATACACATCCAAATGGTTCTCTGTTAGTGTTAACTCATCCATCTGTCTCTTGAATACATCCATCAGATAGATGCCCTCTGCATTTCTGTGTGTGTGTGTGTGTGTGTGTGTGTGTGCGTGCGCGCACGCGCGCGTGCGTGTGTGTGCGTGTGTGTGTGCGTGCGTGCGTGCATGCGTGCGTCTTTAACAGCGTGCAATGTGGCACAGTGGTTGCCAAACCTTTTAGCTCAAGACCCAAAAAAGAAATTAGATGTTTGCTGGGACCCAAACTAGTGAAAATAGCAGTTCTATAGTTCTAGCAGGGGGATGTGGAAAGGAGCCAGTTTAGGTGGTTCTGGCATCTGGTTAGGATGCCTCTCGGGCGTCTCCCTAGGGAGGTCCTCGACGCACGTCCCACTGGGAGGAGACACCGGGGCAGACCAAGGCGCAGTTGGAGGAAATACATCGAATCACTGGCCTTGGAACGTCTCGGGATCCCCCCAGGAGGAAGTCACTAATGTTGTATAAGCTGGATGGATGGATGGATAGATGGAAAAACAAAATGTAGGAAACCCCAAAAAAACAAAAGGGACCCATAATAATGTGCTTTCCCCGACCCACTGTTTGGGAAGCAGGGCTGCCGCAGAATATTGTAGGTATAAATGTAATGTGTCGTGTCAGTGTATGCAATTACAGTGTGCGTGCGTGCGTGCGTATCATGGTATCTGTAACTGCAGCTCCTCCTCCTCCTCGTCCATGTCGCTGGGCGGTCCGTCTGCGTTGTTGTCCGGGCTGAACCGAGCCGACCTCATCTTTCCAAACAGCCCCGGGCTCTGCTGCTGGCGACGCAGTCTGGACACACACACACACACACACACACACACACACACACACACACAGAGAGAGATAGAGAAGCACACTGTTGATTTTGACAGCACATTTCTTTATTCAGATAATAGTCATAGTATTTTTCATTTAGTTTTGAGTCATGTTTTAGTCATCAGTTGCATAATGACAATTTAGTCTAGTTTTTATTTGTCGAGGAAATTGTCAATATATTAGTCTTAGTTTTAGTCATCATAGTTTAGTTTTTGAGCGGTGCCTCCATTACGGAGCTATGTATGTCCGTATGTGTGTCCTGTGTCTCTTTATCCGCGCACGGAAAGCTGCAACACGGTAACTCTGTCCTTTCTCGACCATTTCGGACGCGGGAAGGCTCGCTGGAACTGGGCCGCCCCCCCTGGGTATGGATGGGGGTCTGGATGTTCCGGGGACCCCCCCCCACACAGTAAGTCATTTCTCTTTTTTGTTATCAAATGTTTTTTAATTAAGACAAGAATCACAATAAGACACGTTAACATCATGAATGACTTAAAGAAAACAAAACACATTATAAAACACATAACAGCAAAAGCAAAGAACACAAAAACAAAAACAAACAAGTTTAACCCTAAGTACTAAAGTATTGGTATGAAAATGTACTTGAAGTGTAGAAAGTATACTCTTTATGCAGAATGTCCCGTTTCACAGCTTTGAAATATAGCAGATCTACAAGCTCACAATGCGTCGCATCGTGATGCATTGTGAGCTTGTAGATCGGCTAGATGTCCAAAAATGTACACTTATGTAGGGCTGAATTGGGTAATGTATATTTTGTAATAATAATCAAAATCTACAAAGTAACGATTAACTAATAAAATAATTGTAGTGGAGTAAAAGTAAAATAACTGAAAATTGGAAATACTCCAGTAAAGTAAAAAACAAAAGTACCTGAGTAAATGTACTTATTTTCTTTACACCACTGCGGTTTTGGTAATGCGTCAAAATGAATAAATTACAAGAAATTAAGGTTGTTTGTTTTCACGCATCTTTTGTTTTTACAGACGTACTATGTAAGATTAGCCTGTTTGTTTACACCACTTTCTGTGCGTGCTGTGCATGTGTTCGCATGCACTCACAACAGCCCAAAGACGAATGATATATATTGCACAAACACAGATTTGTGTTTGTGCAAGAGTGATAGTAGTATAGAAGAAATAAATAAAACGAGAGAGAGAGAGAGAGAGAGAGAGAGAGACTGTACATAGCAACATTTCATTCTTTGGCTAGATTAGCTACCCCATCCAAACCAGCTTACTTTAACTGAAAGATGCATTCCACACAAAATCATGTTTTTTGAGTAGTAACAGTGGTTCATTTGAAAATGCGGAAGTAGAGAGTTCTTTCAGGTGCTTCAAACGCCACTGAGCAGTGAAATGAAGAGCTGGGGGGCTAGTATGAGCCAGATTAATCCAAAAGACGCAGATTCACGCAATTGGCGGGGAAACGGTTGCAAAGCAATCAAACTATGTAGCTTTAGTTACAGCCTAATATACGAGATGAGGAGAGACAGAGGAAGGGAAGAGAAGATGTTTAGAGCAAGGGGAGAGGGAAGAAATAAGGATTGAGGAGAAGGATAATGGTGTTTAAGCATTCAGGACTGCTCTCCGATCCTGTCTAGCTATAACTACTTGGCCCATGCATGGCTTAGAGAAAAGCTTCAATGATTTATCAGAGGAATTTTGCCTACATTTATCATCGTTTCGGGACTGTTTACAATCTTGACTCGAAGAAAATGTGTATGTTTGCTACTTGCTAGCCTTTATGCTCCAACATGACTAAGGCAAAAAAGAACACTCCCTTCAGATCATTCCCTCACTTTCCTTTTATCCCCTTTCCCTCGCGTTCCTCTCTTCCCCCCATTAATTCATCCACTGTTCTCCAGCCTTATCCTCCATCGTAAGGGTGTACCTCTCATTACTTCAGTCATGCATTCGGGTACCTCTCCTGTCTCTACTCCTCCTGCTGAAGTCATCAGCTTGTTCATCAATGTGTTGCTTATGAAAGGGAGCTTAGCCCCTGCCTTTTTGACCATCGGAGTGTCCTCTCCATCCTGAACTGGAATGTAGCATTTTGTTGAAAGAATTCCCCTCTCACTCGACCTTGCGCAATGAGTACATCTGCACAAAATCTTTCTTAATTAGCGTGGTGCCATGCAGGCATGCAAAATGCGCACACACAGAATTATAGCAGATCTACTTGTACAGCGGCTATTTTGCCTGTGCGGTACCGCCACCGTGCAACGAAGTCGAAGTATACACAATCAAAACTCAAATGAGCACATGACATTCATTCATCTCGAGCGGAGAGCTACACTGCTTGTGACTGCTTGTGACTGCTTGTGACTGCTGCAGTGCGCACACAAACCAAACGAATGAAGTGAACAGGTCCAAGACAGATAGTATGTCATGTTACGTATATGTGTATATGTTTTATACAGTTCATTCAAATAATTTGTTACGACTCACGCAGGAACGAGGGACCGTCACATCTCTCTCTCTGTCTCTCTCTGTCAGTCCAGTGTCATTTCATAATTTTCGACCACAAACATTCTGACTGACAGGCACCTCTAGCCACTCAAGCAAATGCGATTATGCGATATTAACTAAATATTAATAAGAGCAAAGTAAGCATTATACTTTGATAACCAGTTATTTGGGTTGCAGGGCAGACTGGTTGGGTAATTTCCTAATGTTTAAAATTAGATATTCCTCTAAATCTGGGTAGAAATAAAGGTGCCTTTTCGAATTCCAGCCCCTGCCCTTCAAATTCCCTCTGCACGTCCCTGCCCCCTCCCCTCTCTCTCGTAAGCAATTGAATGAACAGGACTTGCTGGGTGTCGAAAAGCCGGTTGTTAAGGCTCCTTTCTTTTTGCGGGGGTCATTGATTAATATATTGTTTTGTGGGGCGGGTTGGTGAGGGCTGTCTCCCGTGGCGGGACGGACCAGCCAGGTTATGAAAAAAAGCCGGGCCGTGCATCACTACCACCCATCCTTCTGATGTCTCCCTTTTGACTGATACCTGTACATTCAAACTCTAGACGGGCCCACCCCAAAGTTATTAGTTCATCCGCGCCCGGCAGCCGGCAAAAACTAGAGTTCTCAACAGGCCTGAAAATTAAGGCCCGGCCCTACCTCTCTCTCTACGTCGTCCTCAGACGAGCCCTCCATCGGCGTCTCCAGTCATCTCGGTTCTCCATACATCCTGGGACCTGGGCCCTCATCAAACCCTGTACACTCAAGACACTGCCACCCTTAGATCTCCATATATGGAGCTGACCTGTTCTGACATTCCATATGTTGAACTGACCTCATCAAACCCTGTACACTCAAGACACACTTCATATATGACCAGTACAGAATTCATTCCATGTTGATCTGACCCCCCATGCCAAAGCACCAGCGCTCACCCAGCAGTCTGCCGTCACCCAGGCGGATACGTGCAGTGCCGTACATGCGACGCAAATGTATGGCTGAAGTGGTAAAGCTTGGTGTTGTATAATGAAAAATAAAAGTCTACAAACTAAGTAACTAGTAACTAAAGTTTTCACGTAATTGTACTTGAGTGAAAGAACACTATTTGTCTCAGAGATGTAGTGGAGTAGAATTAAAAGTATATAAAACTGGAAATACTCCAGCAAAAAAATAACTATACCTCAAAAATGTACTTCAGTACAGTACATGACTAAATGTAGTGAGTTACTTTACACCAGTGGCCAGGTCAGGGTGAGCAGAACAGTGGTGAAGATGATGAAGGTGTAATGTGTTTGGAGCAACAACATGCACTTGGACACTAAAAGCTTTTCTATTGAGCCTAAAACACTCAGCAGCACGGCCACTCAATTTAAAGAGAGAGACAGACGGAGGGAAGAAACAGAGACAACAATGAGGTAGAGAGTGAGAGAGAGAGGGGGGGGTGTCGCTATACATTTATCAAACGTGCTGTGGTTGTTGTCTCCCTCTCTCTCCTTCTCTCTCTCCCTCTCCATCTCCCTCTCTCCCTCTCTCCCTCTCTCCCTCTCTCTCTCTCTCTCTCCCTCTCTCTCTCTCTCTCTCTCTCTGCTGTTGACAAACCATCAGTGGTGGAGGCGAGCGGGAGAATCAATAGTCTTCACAAACGGCTATAAAAGCAACAGCATGGCCATGGTGCATGGGATCATATTGCCTGCTGCGATGCGTCAACCGCAGTGAACAACCACTTATTGAAAGGCTCCCTGCTCTGGAACAAATGGAAACGCAATCCAAAAGGCTGTACTTCTAGTGCAGAAAGGTCGACCGTGTAAATAGGCTATTACAGTGAATAATAGTTATCTCAAAGGTCAATCAAAAAGTTACATTTCTAGCTAGACTATCCATTTCATAGTTAAAAAAATATAACACTTGTGTGAAGTGGGGGGCGCACGGCCACTTGTTCAATGTCATCTTGATCACGCCTGCACATCATGGTATACCAGCACCAGTTAAGTAGAGTAGCTCAGAGTGGAGGACAGACTATCCTGTCATATTATCCTATCCATATAGCCTAACTTATCCAATATAAAAATCTGTTCCGCATGGTTCTAATTGACATTAGCATATGCAGACAGCCACAATATCTGTTTTTCACTTTACCAAATACAGTATATGTAAGCTGTTAATTCATTATCGTTTTTGTGTAAACACCGAAGAGATTCAGAGTTCGGTCGCACGCACGCACGCACAACAGCAGAACAGTTTTATGAGCGAGAGGGTGCCGTGGACATCATCTCCACAGCACTAGCACACCGATTGACACGTGCTATGTTCGAATCCACATAGCTTAGCTCAAACAGCTGGAGAAAAAAAATAATGTCCAAACCCGCCTACCAATGATGTCACTGGTAGGAGAATCTGAACTCTCCACAGCCCTCATCTGAGACACAGACCCAAGTATATGACCAGTGGTGAAGGGATGTCAAATCTTTATAGTGGAAAATGGATTTCACCTCCATCGTTTCTGATTACTGAACCAAAACGTGAATGTTCCAAGCCTGAGCCTATACACTGTTTAGTATGAGTAATGAATAGGACAACAGCGTGGGCGGTGGAACGGATCAATACTCCAGACCTCAGACAGAGAGGGTTGCTTCACACAGCCTTCACTCATATAGAGCGTCGCAGTCCGGCCCCCTCGAGAGACCCGGAAAATAAATCCCCGTTCATTTTCCTCATAGACTTTTCAGAAAGTATTTATTTAAAGATGTTTACGCCGCGGACAAAGCCAACTCTTGTCGTGACAAATTATGACAACAAACAAATAATTTCGGGCCAAACAAATAATTAGAAAGTAGAAAAAAGTCTTTTCGGAAAGATTTGAGGCACATTTTAACGATTTTTCAAAAATAGCAGACCTACAAGCTCGTAGCGCGCCACTCGGTGGCGCGCTATGAGCTTGTAGATCTGCTATTTTTCAATAGCTAAAGTTTAACGTAACGCTTAAAACACCAAAAGGGGTTCCCGCCCAGAATGGGTTCAGTAAAAGTATCAATACTGCAATGTAGACATACGGTACTCTATTACAAGAAAAAGTCCAGAATTCAACATTTACTTGAGTAAAAGTACAAAAGTATTGGCATCAAAATGCACTTAAAGTACCAAAAGTTAAAGTATTCCTGAATCAGAATGTCCCATTTCAAGTTTTCAAAGATCTCTTTAGCACATGTATCCTGTTCTTAGTCATTTTCTATGGGACAAAATAAATAATTAATAATTAATAATAATAATTCATACCACTACTACAGTACTACTACTACTACTAATAATAATAATAATAATTGAATATACTCGATATTCGGGCCAATTTTTAAGACCAATATTCCAATTAAATTGCCCTAGTGTGTGTGTGACTGTGTGTGTGTGTGTGTGTGTGCGTGTGCGTGTGTGTGTGCGCGTACGTGTGCATGCGTGTGGTGTCTCAATGAAGGTGTGCATGTGCGTCAACCTGTGGATGTGTTGTTTGCTGTATAGTGTGTCCAAGGAAAGCTGCTTTGATGGAAACAGCACAGCTCCATAGTGTTGGATACAGCACAGCTCCATAGTGTTGGATACAGCACAGCTCCATAGTGTTGGATACAGCACAGCTCCATAGTGTTGGATACAGCACAGCTCCATAGTGTTGGATACAGCACAGCTCCATAGTGTTGGATACAGCACAGCTCCATAGTGTTGGATACAGCACAGCTCCATAGTGTTGGATACAGCACAGCTCCATAGTGTTGGATACAGCACAGCTCCATAGTGTTGGATACAGCACAGCTCCATAGTGTTGGATACAGCACAGCTCCATAGTGTTGGATACAGCACAGCTCCATAGTGTTGGATACAGCACAGCTCCATAGTGTTGGAAACAGCACAGCTCCATAGTGTTGGATACAGCACAGCTCCATAGTGTTGGATACAGCACAGCTCCATAGTGTTGGATACAGCACAGCTCCATAGTGTTGGAAACAGCACAGCTCCATAGTGTTGGATACAGCACAGCTCCATAGTGTTGGAAACAGCACAGCTCCATAGTGTTGGATACAGCACAGCTCCATAGTGTTGGATACAGCACAGCTCCATAGTGTTGGAAACAGCACAGCTCCATAGTGTTGGATACAGCACAGCTCCATAGTGTTGGAAACAGCACAGCTCCATAGTGTTGGATACAGCACAGCTCCATAGTGTTGGATACAGCACAGCTCCATAGTGTTGGATACAGCACAGCTCCATAGTGTTGGATACAGCACAGCTCCATAGTGTTGGATACAGCACAGCTCCATAGTGTTGGAAACAGCACAGCTCCATAGTGTTGGATACAGCACAGCTCCATAGTGTTGGATACAGCACAGCTCCATAGTGTTGGATACAGCACAGCTCCATAGTGTTGGATACAGCACAGCTCCATAGTGTTGGATACAGCACAGCTCCAGGGGGAGATTACACACTACAATGCCCAGTGTGAAAATGGCTGTTTTGGCTTTTTAGTGGTTAAGTACTTCATTGCAGAAGGGGCATGTTGAGGTCAAGTCACAAAGAGATTAAAGTGTTTTTCAGCTGGACCGAGGGCACTGGTTCTCAAACTGTTTCAGCTCAAGTCACCCATGGAAATAACTTTAACTTTAACTTAACCAAAACATAGCTGATCTACAAGCTCACAATGCGCCACGTTGCGTTCATCGTGAGCTTGTAGATATGCAGGAGAGTCTTGGTGTACTGTAGATTGAAAAGGAACACACAAATTCAACGCAACTCGCGTGTGTTTTAGATGATGGTTAAACTGAAGTGACATTGATTCATTCCAATATTATCAAAGTATTCTGCGGCACCCCTGTGTGTGTGTGTGTGTGTGTGTGTGTACGTGTCGTGCCGTGCGTGCATGTCAGCAGGTACATTACTTTTTGTGTGTGCGTGCGTGCGTGTGCACCTCAGTGGTCACATTGTGGTAAACGTGCCCAGAGAGAGAGATGGGATCTATGGAGAACAGGCAGTCAACATAAAGGATGAGTGTTTAACTAGCCCCAATAAAAACACCATTTGGTAAGAAAAAATACACAAACAAATAAGCACAGCAATGGAAAAACACACACACACACACACACACACACACACACACACACACACACACACACACACACACACACACACACACACACACACACACACACACACACACACACACACACACACACACACAGGATCAGTTTATAGATTTGGACATACAGTGTACACTTTATGGTCATAGACCGGCATGGCTAGTAAAAGAGACTCCTTTGTCAATTCGCAAATTAGTCCTCCCAGGATACCAGGACAAAAATGTTAAATTCTGCTGCTTGAATGTTAATATACTGCAATGTTCTGCAGACATTAAAAAATACAACCTAACCAGTTACCAGTGATTAAGAGGATAAAATGTTTAAAATTATATGACATGTGAGGGAAGAACAAAGTTGAGATTATACAAAACTCCTATATCCCGCTGTAACTAATGGCCACATATTATGATGTTAATTTATTTGTAATAATAATAATGTGTTATTCTCTTTCCATTGCTGTTGAATTTTGCTATACAATGGTGTGTCTTTCTGTTGATTAAATAGAGTAGAGAAGTCCTGACGTTACTCGTTCATGCCCTGGGTCATGGAACTTTTTCTCTATGGAGAATGATGATGACGTCATAATGGCTGGTTGGTTGACTGCGAAAAAAGGCTATCTACAAGCTCACAACAGTGGTGCAACCACTTAATTAAGGAGCTATGTGTGTCTGTCCCTGGCTGGGTCCCTAAGTCCCTGGCTGGCTCCCTGGCTGGGTCTGTCCGAGCAAGAAAATAGTGTTTGATTTGTTTTCACAACCAAGTGTCACTGTAGCGCAGCCTAACACACAGTACAGTACAGTACAGTACAGTACAGTACAGTACAGTACAGTACAGTACAGTACAGTACAGTACAGTACAGTACAGTACAGTACAGTACAGTACAGTACAGTACAGTACAGTACAGTACAGTACAGTACAGTACAGGGACCCCCTGGGGACACGGTAACTATCATTTCTCGACCGTTTCGGACGCGGACGCGGCTCGCCGGAACCGGGCCGGCACCCACGTTCCTGTGGGTCTGGAAATTCCGGGGACCCCCCGGGGACCGCCACACGGAGTTGCACCACTTACTTCACACGGGTGTGATTTTCTTTTCTTTTTTCAGAGTGCAACACCCAAGCACAACCAAACGTAAAAATAATGACTTGTCTTTTAGTTGTACTGGATCTCTTCTCCACTAGTCCCTTCCTAACATTTTTGTCTAGTTTGTATTTGTTGATGAAATTGTCACTATATTTAGTCTTAGTCATCACAGCTTCGTTTTTATGTAGTTTTGAAAGGCAGTCGACAAACATTTTTGGTTATAGTTTTAGTCGATGGAATCAACACTGGCAAGACACATACAACCGAACCCCTAACTGCTCTTGAGGATCAAATTGGGGCCTTACATGGATACTTCCACCTAGGGTGTGTGAATGTGTGATTTAATGCACACCATGACCGTAAAGGCTCTATATAAAAGCACAACCACAGCCACTGCCATAGATTATCATTCACTCAAAGATGCATACACTCATGCTGCCATAGCCATTCAGGCAACGTGAAGGTAATGAAATAAAGTACATATGAGATTCAGCTACAGTATGTGGGAAGTGAAAACACATGCACACAAACACACGCACGCCTGTGTGTGCTGCAATGAGGGACACCTGCACACAATCTTAACAACTTTACGTTCTACGGCTCTACATTCATCCTCAATCACCTTCATTCAGGAAGAAATTTCATCTTTTAACTGCCAGCTATATCTAAGCTTACGCACGCACGCACGCACGCACGCACGCACGCACGCACGCACGCACGCACACACACACACACACACACACACACACACACACACACACACACACACACACACACACACACACACACACACACACACACACACACACACACACACACACACACACACACACACACACACACACACACACACACACACACACACACACACACACACACACACACACACACACGCACACACACACACAGATTTGTGTCAGTCTCCGTTGCCATGCCGACACGCCTGTCACTCCTCTGTGGGAGCCCAGCAACGAGAGAGCTCTCTGTTACTACGGTAACCTGCGGCTGGGAGCCCAGTGATTGGCTGTCGAGGCCGGCAGCAGCTAGGATGTGGACGGAATGATGAGAGAGAGAGAGTGTGAGAGAGAGAGAGCGAGAGTGTGTGCGTGTGCGTGGGAGAGAGAGACAGAGACAGAGACAGACAGAGAGAGAGAGAGAGAGAGAGAGAGAGAGAGAGAGAGAGAGAGAGAGAGAGAGAGAGAGAGAGAGAGAAAGAGGGGGCGGGGTCATGTGCATTGCTGATAGACTGGGGTAAGAGCTAAACCCACTGATGGGCAATAACACACATTGTCCATTTCACGGGTAAGAAACCTTGTATCTCCATAGTTCAATTTACTTTCCAGTAAATCAGAGGTTTTCAACCCATTCATTTACCTTATTTATTCTGTATTTTGAGCCAAATTGAGATTTAGCCTCTCAGACTCAAAACTTGAAGTACACTTCTTGAAAATGGCAAAGATCTAATAAAAGGTCCATTTGGTTACCAACTCTCCATCATAAACTGAGGACCACCTGGAACCCCCTCAAGGGCCACTGGTGGTCCACAGAGCCCTGGTCGTAGTACAATGTCACACAAGAGAGCCGATCGACAAGCTTGCATTGTTGTCGTCGTATTGTAATTGTAACCTTTACTTAACCAGGAGAGTCACACTGAGGCTCAAGACCTCATTTACTTTACAAGTGAGAGCTGACAAGACGAGGCCAAAGCAGTAAAAAAACTAAAACGACAAAACTAGGACAAAAATGTGCAACAATTGCATAGCCCCGGAAAATAAAATAAAACGTCTAACCTCAAACAAATATACAACCGTATAAAAATAAATCCACCTCCAGCTTTTAAAATCAGGTTAAGAGATTAGGGGTGCGTTCGTATATTCGGTACACTAACTTGTCGTTCGGAAATCTAGTGCGCTGCGCCTCGGGTGTGCCAAGTGCACTCTATGACGTCACTGCCCAGCGGTGTGTATGTGGGTTTTATAACTATCTACCTATAAATGCGCCACGTCTCTGTGTGGGTGTGTGTACGGTTGTAATGCACGTAACTCGAGAACCGTTTCCCCCACCGACTTCAAATTTGACACACGTGTTCCACACCACCACAGGGAGTGCAGCGCCTGGCCTTGCGTCGGTGGCATACACCGTTGTCCAGGAACACCACAAAAGGCTCTGGTCGGGGTCTGCCAGTGGACCTAATGAGGCCAAGTCCCCTCACCTGTGCAATTCCCAGCCTCTGCCTCAGCCAATTGATTGCCATGGCAACCCCACACCTGCCAATTGATTAATTAAACAGTCCAACTCTTCAGACACAGGCAGACAGGCAGATACAGAGATTCTCCATGTGGGACACAGACAGACAGTTAAAGGAGAAAGGAGAAAAACCCCTCGTTTGACATGTCAGATGCTACTTAAAGCATAATGATATTTTGAAATATTTGTCTTGTATAGGTTTTCAGTGGTACCCCAGCTTTATGCCAATTATAAAAAATTGCCCAAGTTAGCATCCAGCAGTTTCTAAATGCTGGGGACTCATACTCAACATTTCTAACATAAAACTTTAGGGTACTCAAAATGTCCAGGTTCACATTCTGGCGGAAAGTGGACTAAAATACTAAACTGGATCCATTGGAAAACCGGCTCTTTTCTCTCCAATTCCTGGAAAGTAACAGTGTTGGACATACAAGGTTTCTGTCCACAGCGATGTCACGCCTGTGTGAATGAAGACAGTGGACACAGACACACACACACGCGAGCGCACAGCAGAGAGCTAATCTCTGAACAGTAGGAGAGCTGTGTGGGCTGACGCCACGCACAGTGAGCCTGGCAGCTACAAGGAACCTGTCAGCTTAACATCACATGCTGGCGTGCGAGCGCGCGCGCGCGCGCACGCGCGCACGCACGCACGCACGCACGCACGCACGCACGCACGCACGCACACACACACACACACACACACACACACACACACACACACACACACACACACACACACACACACACACACACACACACACACACACACACACACACACACACACACACACACACACACACACACACACACACACACACACACAGCTTAGATAAGACGGTAAGGTTTGAAGGAATACAATGTTTTTTTAATGGTACCCTGAGAACCTGAGCGTGTTGCTGTGCAAAAGGTTCATCGATCGCATAAATAAATTGAGATTAAAAATGTATTTTCCAAGGAAGCCCTGCATGGGAAGTGTGCAGGATGCATGCTACATTGTGTGCGCGAGTGTGTGCATATGTGTGCGTGCGCGCGCGCGTGTGTGTGGGTACCTCGACTGTAAGTGTTCCAGTTGCACCTGCAGGTTCTCAGTCTGTTCCACCTGTTCATCCAGAGACCTCTGCAGCTTCCTGGTCTGGTTATGAGACTCATCCAGCTATACACACACACACACACACACACACACACACACAGACACAGACACAGACACACACACACACACACACACACACACACACACACACACACACACACACACACACACACACACACACACACACACACACACACACACTTAGATCCTATTTTATACTTTGGCTATTTCTACATTGTGGTATTGCTGTATACTTTCACTTAAACAATACTCTTCCACCACCGCTTTTTAGCGGTGGTGTCAATTATCTAATGTGATCCTGGGCTCTACACACCCTCCACCAACCTGGGGAGAGCAACGGACTTGAACTCATGCTTCCTAATGCATGAGTGTCCAAGTTGCTCCTTTACACCTGACAGGGGGGGAGTTTCCCTGGTTGGACGTAGCGCGTGGAAGGAACACGTTATTCCAACCAGTTCCTTTTCCCTCCATCAGGCGTCTCGGCTGGCCAGGGGGAGGCAGTTTAGAGACCAGGATTACTGCATGTTTTTTGTGAGGGTACCTACCCTAGGGGACACGGGGAGAACATGCAAACTCCACACAGAAAGGCCCTTTCGCCAACCCCGCCTCGGGTATGGGCACTGTTGACGCGGAGGAGAAAACACGCCGCCAGCACCCACAGCGTCCCGAGCGGGAATCGAACCCAGGACCTTCTAGCTGTGAGGCGACAGCACTACCAACTGTGCCACCGTGCCCCACGGTTAATGGTTAAGTACTGGTTTACCATAGCCTCTACATTATTAGTAACCGCGTCCACTTGGTTTTGTGAGAGCGCAGGTTCCTCCTCCTCCGCCACCACATCATCATCATCTTTCTCCACTTCTCCTTCAACGTCAGGGAGGATGTCTTGATCATGTTGCTGGCACTGTCGGTCGGAATCACACGTCGATGAATGTTCAAATTTTTCAGCACATCATTTTGGTAAATGCGCTCTGCACACACTAAATCCATCCAATCCAAATGCCGCGTCACGTGTGCACTGAGCGGCTCGGAGCAGAGGACAGTTCTCGCTTCAGAAGCCGTTCTGACCCCACGCTCAGTGCTCAAGCACTCAGTGCTCAATTCAAAATCAACCCGCGCAGCTCGCGCTCCGCACCGCTCACATGCTCTGCCCTCAGCCGATGCTTCTTACCTCCTCCACCCTCAGCCGATGCTTCTTACCTCCTCCACCCTCAGCTGTAGTTTCTTACCTCATCCTCTGCCTGGCCCAGCTCCTTCTTCAGCTCCTCCACCCTCAGCCGTAGCTTCTTGACCTCCGCCTCGTGGCCGTCCACCCGCCGGTTGGCGTGCGCCAGCTCCGCCATTTTCTCCTGGTACTGCTTCTTCAGCTTGGTGTGCACGTGACGCATGTCTGCCAGCTCCTGAACGCATGCACGCACGCACACACACAAACAAACAAACACACTGTTATCTCAGATTGGCCAATTTCTCTAAAGGAAAGAAGTCAAACAAGACTTCTGAAACTAAAGCCCTTGGGTTCACACACAGTTATACACAGCAGCATTTCAGGATCAGGTCAGGAGAGTCTCGAGAGTCAAGTCCACCTCTAGTTTAGTCTGTCGAGAAAAGACTGCGCAGGGCCGGCGCTAATGACATCATCAATAATGGACCATTCTCACTTAGGGCACTCCAGCGCTCGTCTGCAGGCCTCTCTTTCCTAGCGGTCTCTCAGCTAACGGCTAACGGCTCCCTGGACGCTCAGACTTCCAGGAAAGCTTTATGCGAGGCCGCGGCGACAGACAGCGCAGCGATGCTGGGAGATTTACAGGCACAATAAGAGCGGACATGATAAACACCAAGAGGGCAGTGTTGCCATGTGTTGTGAGAAAAATAAGCAACCAGGTCTAGGAATACAAGCCCAAAAGAAGCAACTACAGTAGGCCACGTTTATCGACTATTTGAAAATAGCTGCATTGAAAAAAATGACAATTTATGAATATTTTCAAATCCAGGGCAAAGCTCGCTGGACTAGGAGACGAGGATGGGATAGGTGTGGCTGGGTGGGGGGGGGGGGGTGATTTGAGATGTCAGCAATGGCACTTTAATTCACCTTCATGATCTTTTCTTTATTCCCACTAGAAACCTCATCTAGAGGAGCATGAGGGCATGTGAAGGAAAGCTCTTTTTTTCTCCTTTGAGTGAAGGCTTGAATGAAACACACACGCACACACACACGCGCACACACACACACACACACACACACACACACAGATAATAGCTTTACCCTGTGGACAGTCCAAACAAAGACAACGATAGCTTAATGCAAAAAGACAATTAAGTGGGGGAGGGGCAGATGACGAGTAATGGCGGGATGATAATGAGATGGGCGGGGGGGAATTGACGATGTGTAAACATGTGTGTGTGTATGAATCCTGTGAGTTCAGAGAGAGAGAGAGAGAGAGAGAGAGAGAGAGAGAGAGAGAGAGAGAGAGAGAGAGAGAGAGAGAGAGAGAGAGAGAGAGAGAGAGAGAGAGAGAGAGAGAGAGAGAGGTTAAGGGGAGGGAGGACAGGTATCAAATGTTGTCCATTATTTAAACCACTGTTTTAAATGGGACCCATTTGAGGGTCACGGACACATGTTTATGGGTCACGTCTAGAGTAAAAATCCCATGTTCATTTCCTACATTTAAAAAAATATATATACTTTTTTAAAGCAAACAAACGAATGCCATGAATAAAAACTATCCGCTATTTTCAGTAGTTTGGGTGCCGGGCAAACGTCTAATGGGTCTTTTGGGTCTGAAAAAGTTTGGGAACCACTGATTTAAACCATACACTCCTGAGTGTTAAAGGAGAATTCCATGCTAGAAGGCTTTCTTACATTTCTTCGTAGTACGTCTCCACCAAAGAGGTCCAGGTGTTTTTTGTGCAAAAACTCCTTATTGGCTATTTCCCCTCAATGAATTGCATTGAATTGAATGGGGCTATGGGGTGTTGTGCTAATTCACTTATTTCCATCGAAATAAGTATAATAAAGTGTGCCGCTTGGGATATTATTTACATTATGAAGAGAGGATATACAAACCAAAAACATGGAAACGAGCGAATTAGCACAACACCCCATAGCCCCATTCAATTCCCATTCAATTCAATGCAATTCTTTTAGGGCATATGGTAGGGGAAATAGCCAATGAGGAGTCTTTGCACAAAATAACACCTGGACCTCTTTGGTGGGGACGTAACAACTACAAAGAAAGCTAAGAAAGCCTTTTAGTATGGAATTCTCCTTTAATATTTATCTGAATATAATCCAAAGAGTACAGAACACTCCAGATACAGTACACCAATACATCAAAGAGTTAAGACAGACAGACAGACAGACAGAGACAGGGGGACAGAAGGACAGACAGACAGACAGACAGACAGAGACAGACAGACAGACAGACAGAGACAGACGGACAGAAGGACAGACAGACAGACAGACAGACAGACAGACAGACAGACAGACAGACAGACAGACAGACAGACAGACAGACAGACAGACAGACAGAAGGACAGACAGACAGACAGACAGACAGACAGACAGACAGACAGAGACAGAGACAGACAGACAGACAGACAGACAGATACAGGGGGACAGACAGACAGACAGAGACAGACAGACAGAAGGACGCAGGGTCCTGGGCTGACTCAGTGTCCAGCGATCTGTCAGAGCCAGGTTTGATAAATTCACTCTGGCAGGCAGGCAGGCAGGCGGCGGGGGGGGGGGGGGGGGGGGGGGGGGGGGGGGGTCAGAAAACACAATGTTCTCTATTGTCTTACATTTGAAGAGTCTGTAAGGCGACAGAAGATGAGAGGAAAGAAACATCGAAAAAAGAGAGGGGGGGGGCAGGGGTGAGAGAAACGCAAACTATTAAACATGATGGATTGAAGAATGATGATGAAAGCGTGTGCGCGTGCGTGCGTGACTGCGTGCCGTGTGCGTTTCATGCCAGACTGCCTGTTAAATGTTTCTCCTTGACTGGAGAGACCCTGAAGTCTGTTGCTACATCTTTCTAAAACAACATGCGCACATGCGCGTGCGCACACGCGCACGCACACACACACACACACACACACACACACACACACACACAAGCCCCGAGGAGAACAGCAGCAATGAACATACGTGCATGCCGCATAGACACGAAGACAAATGCTGCACCCCAGGATGCCTGTGTTAATCCAGCATGTGTTTTTTATTTAAACAGATAGTACAGTTCCATACATCCTCATCTAGGCACACACACACACACACATGCACGTAACTGCATTTCATCCAGCCTGGAGGGACCACTTTGACACTCGCATATGTGCTCTTCTCCCTGCCTACAGTTGCATGCAAATGCACGCACGCACACTCTTTTATTTCATTACTCCCCCTTCCCCCATCTGCCATATTGAATTTAGCATTAATTTAGACAGTAAAAGTCTCTCTCCCTCACACACACATGTACGGGGCACACACACACACACACACACACACACACACACACACACACACACACACACACACACACACACACACACACACACACACACACACACACACACACACACACACACACACACACACACACACACACACACACACACACACACACACACACACACACACAGAACAGCAGAATTAGGTTAATAATCAAGGTTGCCACATAGCTGGAGCTGTGGGGTGTGGCTTATGGCCATACTCAAACCTGATTGGTCAGATTATATCAGCTCAATAAAGGGTGGATAGTGAGGGAAGCAAAGAAGAGGACAGAGGAACAAGGAGGGAGGTGAACAGGACTAACGTTGGGTAACGATGCATTTTAACAGCGATACGATACGCATCACCATACATGGTTGACGATACCATACATGGACGATATTGGCTCATTCATGGCGATACGATGCGATTCAATGATTTAAAATCGATACAGTAACTATTTAACACTATTTTTTGCAGGGGAATGTTTCTGAATAAAGGCACTAGAGTGCCAAGCAGATGAGGCAGATTTTACTCTGAAAAGCCCCGCCTTCTATTTCCCCCCCAAAACCGGGAGGTGGAATGTTTTTTTTAAAGATATTCTTGGGGGCTTTTTTTTCTCCTTTATTCAGAATGTTCCATTATCGCGCTAATAAGTCTGATCTCTCTTTAGAAGCGTTAATATTCCAAACAAGATGCTTGGTTAAGTTAGAAATTAGTACAAAACATTGCCGTTCTGATCAAAACCATGAGCATGAAAAAATCTTTAGAGAGAATAGCTAGTTTTGTCGGCCGGTAAACCAAGAAAGCTTAGAGAAGGAAAAGACACCAACGTCATGGTGTCACGTGACTGGACACCGGGGCTGCGCCATGACACCCCACCACGCCCCCATGTGCCAAAACTCGCATCGGAAGTTTGATGAATACATTGCAGTGGATGGGAGCCCGCTGGACATCTTGTAAACAAACATTATTTATGAACGATAGCGACCTTTGTCATATAATCGGTCCAGGAATATAATAGAAAACATATCACAGATTGTTTTCCGACTGGGTGTTTTTCGACTTGCTAACTGTTTAATTTTATTCAGGAATTTAAAGAGCACAGCTCTGGTACCTCTGGGCTGCATGGGCTTAACCTGACTCCGCCAGCTGGTGGCAGTATTGGGTTCACAATCCTGCCTTCAAAGCCCATAGGCCTATATTGTTTTTAATTCATCAACATTACAAACTAAATAACGCTTAAAAAAATGTTGAGAATAAAGGATTTTGCAATATTACAAGTCAGTGGTGTTTGATGAAATACTTTTTTTCATATTAACAGTAGCCTTAGGACCAACCCGCCAAGTATAATACAACAGTAGTTTTAAGTAGTACACAGTGACGAATCTGCTGCCGAAACTGCTGGGAATGTATTGGAGTGAATGGAGCAAAGTATAGACAAGCATATAAATAAACACTTTCTGAATGATTGAGACCATTGTAAAATAAACGCTTCTGTAACATAACATCACACATTACTTTCTACTGTCTTGAAGTCACCAACAAGTACCCAGTGGTCTAGGTTTACTGGCGCCCACCTCCCCCTATTTTCACACCGTGTAAAGTACCGTGCCGAATTCAAATAGCCACTACTTTGCATAACAACAGCTTTAACTGTTTATATACCTGAGCTGACTGTGAGCGCACGTAGCCGGTAAGCATGCCATGCACACTTGACTTACAGGAGTGTGGACTGCTATGGAGTAGGCTACTGCTGCTGTGTGGTGTTCTCCTCCATCAAATAGCAGTTACAGATATATTCGTCCAAAGCAAACCTTTTAGTTTCGCTAGTGTCCAGTAAGGATGTTTGTCTGAACATTTTAAGTCTACTTTTGTGTTTTAGGCTTAGGCTATACAGCTGTTCTGTGTGCATGCCGCGATGCGTGCGTGCGTGCGTGCGCGTCACGTTCCGTGGTACCAGTACAATTTCATTTAGCCAGTCATTCATTCATATTTAACTTGAAACTGAATAAGGCAATGTCTGGAGTTGATAGAGCAAGCATTAACTTCTTTAAGGTATGCCTATGCCTACTATATTTTGAGGGACACTTAAATTGTTTAATTACCTCTACATTTCACATGCAAATATTATACTTTCACTACAATTATTAGTTATTACTAGACTACTATTACGTTGTATTGTACTACTTAAAACTGCTGTTGTATTATACTAGGCGGGTTGGTCCTAAGGCTACTGTTAATTTGCGTATTTATTCTGAAACTTAACCACTTGTAGAGCATATTACATTGTGATAGGCAACTTTTACTTTAGTGAAAACACCACTGACTTGTAATATTGCAAAATCCTTTATTCTCAACATTTTTAAAGCGTTATTTAGTTTGTAATGTTAGGCTTTTGAAGGCAGGATTGTGAACCCAATACTGCCACCAGCTGGCGGAGTCAGGTTAAGCCCATGCAGGCCAGAGCCGTACTGTGCTCTTTAAATTCCTGAATAAAATCAAACAGTTAGCAAGTCGAAAAACACCCAGTCGGAAAACAATCTGTGATATGTTTTCTATTATATTCCTGGACCGATTATATGACAAAGGTCGCTATCGTTCATAAATAATGTTTGTTTACAAGATGTCCAGCGGTCTCCCATCCACTCCCATGTATTCATCAAACTTCCAGTGTGAATTTTGGCACATGGGGGCGTGGTGGGGTGTCATGGCGCAGCCCCGGCGTCCAGTCACGTGACACCATGACGTTGGTGTCTTTTCCTTCTCTAAGCTTTCTTGCGGTAAACCAGGAAGTAAATGGATGCGCACACAGCTGTTGTAAAAAATTGATTTTAGCAATCACGTTATATACAAAGGACCTAAAGACGTGTATACACGTCGTCAATTGATATAATACAATCGATATAATACGATCGATTATTTGTATTGCAAAACGATTCAATACCAATTATGTCCATTGTAAAACAATACAATACAATAGAAAATGTAACTTTATGATATGTTGCTGTTCACATATCGATGTGCTTCGATTGTTGAAATTAAATTAGATTTTTCGATGCAGTTACTGTATCGTTACACGCCTAAAAAATACATATATTAACCACTTAAAGTAACACCATATTTCGTTGACTGGGTTCCCCAGGGCTCCATACTTGGTCGGCTCCTTTCTTCCATGAACAGATCTCAGTGTATAAGCAGCTAACGTTTTAGTATGTTGCTCAGGGACAGTTCAACACGAAGCTGGAGAACGAACCGGGGACCTTCCCCTAACTAACATTCTAAAGCCTAAACATTGGGAATGCATGGCCCTCGGTTACCAATACCTGTTATCACAGACAGACAGACAGACAGACAGACAGACAGACAGACAGAGACCTGACCTCAGCCCACACCTGCAATAATTGATGAATGAGGTGTGAAGCCTTCAGGTTGCCCCCGGTGACCCCCACCAGTAATCTCCTATTGGCTGGAACTACAGCTTATTAAACCAGCTCTACCCTCATTACGTCTAATCTACAGACCAATCACAAAACACAGGAACCACATACACGCACGCGCACGCACGCACGCACGCACGCACGCACGCACGCACGCGCGCGCGCGCGCGCACGCACACACACACACACACACACACACACACACACACACACACACACACACACACACACACACACACACACACACACACACACACACACACACACACACACACACACACACACACACACACACACACACACACACACACACACACACACACACACACACACACACACAGGGGCGGCCCATGGGGGAGGCGGGGTAGGCAACCGCTTCGAGCCTAGGAGACAGGCTTAACAGCCGACCCTTCCGGCCCGGGTTCAACCGGAAGGAAAAGATGCCTCCCTGATAGTCCCAAGTAAACTTAAGGCTCCTTTTTTCCCTTTGTCCGTCAAAACAAGCTTTATTTTTCAACGGACCACAAGTTATCATGATCGCGTTTTGCAGTATTTTCAAGATGCCGGGTGGAATTAATTAAATTAGTCTGGCGGCCAGCGTGGCTTTTACTTTTTGATTCTGCAGACAGTGCATATATATTTATTTTACCAGGCATGACTCCAACTCCAAACATCACTCAACAAAAAATGGCAAGTTAATAAAATGTATTAAATCCTCCAAAACCAGCCAGATGGCCTTAAAATGAGACTATTATAACCGTATATACCCGCTTCGCACACGTGCGTATGGAGTCCCCCCACATACGCGCGCGCACTCTACAGATCTCGCTTGTAGCACCACCTAGAGCACACACACACACACACACACACACACACACACACACACACACACACACACACACACACACACACACACACACACACACCTGCAGTCAACTGTGGTGGAAAAAGTGCTAACATTATTAAATTAGTATCAATATTGGTATTATAGAAATACTCTGTTACAAGTAAAAGTCCAGAATTCAACATTTAATTGATTAAAAGTACAAAAGTCTTGGCTTCAAAATGTACATAACAGATGAACAGTCCTATTGTTTCCGCGTCTGTCCATTCCTATGCTAAGGATATTTGAAAACAATTAAAAAGCCTTATTCAAGGGAAAGAAATTAGCCCGGGCCTTAACCGGAAGTTAGCTTATGGATAAGCAAGGATTGCGGACCACTCGGGGCATGATTTATTTTAACCGCGACCAGCAACGCGACTGGAATTGGCCGTGAATAAAGATTGTTTGGATTACAATCGGAATCTGGGATTAGAATCCGAGATAAAAGGGTGTTAAGATTTCGGCGGAGGGAAGCTTTTTACTGATGGACCATACACAGAGACACTGACACTAGTCAGTGTCATAGCTGACACTATGCTGCACTAGTATGGCAAAGTATAGGGCATTCATTATGAAAACACAACAAGTTGAACTATAGAGACACAAGGTTTCTTCACTACAGCAATGCTATGCAACACTATGTTACATTCCTGTTGCATTCTTCTTGTATTGAAGGATATCTTGAATTGATTGGCAACAGTGCTGTGCAACACAGTGGGTGACACAGGGATGGTCATGGCAGACATATTTAGATATGTCTGTCATCACGGCCATATGGTTATGTGTGTGACACTTATATTCAGACCTGCTGTAACCATAGTGTTCATACGTTTAACACCAGTAACACGTTTAAGTCATTTATTTACATACATATATTTATGCTATTCTTCAGCCCCTGTAGCAGATAGACGCATTAAAAAAAGAGAGCTTAAACTTTGGCTATTACTGAAAAATGCTTTAATTTGCCCTAATGTCCATCAATAACCAAAGAAAATGTAAACAAATCTATATAAATTCTGTCTTTTGTCTTTTTGTTTTTATTGTCCTATTTAATTTTTGTTATGAATGAACATTAATAATGGGTAAATTAAAGACATGTTCTGTAAAACCGCAAAGGTTTAAGCTCTAAAATGTTTTATCTTATTTTATTTTTTTTATTTTTTCCCATGTTTCCATCTGCTAGAGAAGCTGAGAAATATTTTCTTTTAGTGAACATTGACAATTCTGTTAAGCTCTTCAGAAAACTCTCAGGATTTAGAAGCCATTTTTTTAATAGAATGGGCCTCAGATCTAAACAGGCTCTAGCGGATTAGTGCCGTCCAGAATATAACGGTCCTTTGTGGTACCGTTTGCTCGAGATTATTGGATGTCACCTTGGAGATGTTTACTCGCTTTCAAAAGGAGGGCACTTTGGTACCATGAGAGAGAACAAGGCCTGAGGCAACAACGGATGCCCAAAGCAGACTGTGGCAGTTGGGCAGATTTAACACGTTTCTTCTACAGAGGTATGTCTGAGAAATAAAGCAGTCTTTCTCCTTCAATGCACAAAGGGACGTGAGAGTATTAAGGCTGTCTACACAGCGCATGATTTGAGAAAGGTTTGTAACCTCTCCGGCACAATCCAGTGACCTATACTGAGATAATGTGCATGGGACACATTCATGTGCATCCGACACATTCATGTGCATCCCATTCTTACAAAGTACATTATCTACAGAACACCAATCAAACACAAAGTTCACCACATGTACAGTACAACGTACATTATCTACAGAACACCAATCAAACACAAAGTTCACCACATGTACAGTACAACGTACATTATCTACAGAACACCAATCAAACACAAAGTTCACCACATGTACAGTGCATTACAATTGAACCGCAGAGCTTCCACTCAGTGAATTTATGCTGAAAATAACATTGAATAACCATGGTCACCACACGCACGCACACACACGCGCGCGCACAAACGCACACACGCACACCCTATCTGACTCTCTCATAATGTACACATTTCTCTTCGTAAAATCCGCAACCTCTCTGTCTCTATCGCCATGGTAACTGTGCTTAGAGTACTCCCATTAACTGTAACGTCTATAGGCATGCACGCACGCATGCACGCATGCATGCGTGCATGCACACACACGCACCCACACAAAGCACACACAAAAACGTGTCAAGTGGCCCGCCCTTCACCTAACCTCTACCCTCATTTCTCTCAGTGTTTTTCCCCTTTTCCTTCTCACTATTCTCCAGTGGTGGAAAGTGACTAAGTATATTTATTTAAGTATAGGCCTACTGTACTTAAGTACAATTTTGTACTTTACTTGAGTATTTCCAATTTCCAGTACTTTTAGTTCTACT
>NC_139699.1:42435355-42441355 GCF_964188405.1 Protomyctophum parallelum
TGTTTTTTTTAAACATTGTATCATGGTTAAAAATTAACATAAATTGATGTACGATAACAAGAGCGCCCCTCATTTCACACGGGTGTGATTGTTTTAATTATAGTCAAATAAATCGATTTGTCTGATTAAGAACTTAAGCTCTGTCTCATACTTTGTCATACAACAGTGTACAAAAATGCAAAAGAAAAAGCCAAACTACAACCTCACAACACGTCACAATGTGACAAGGAGCTTGAAGTTGTTTTTGTTTACCTATAATGATTTGGAAATATAATTTGATTCAAATCTATACATTTAGGTTTTTTTTTATCAATTAAATCGATTACTTCAAATAACTATTGTAACGGGGTGGGATTTGATTCCTTACCGTGTCGGTGGTGTGATCTTCATGCTTCTGGGTCTTCTGCATGACTCGGAACTCATAGTCGGCTCTGTAGTGGTCCTGGAAGGGACAGCGATGCATACGTTAGCCTAGCCACTATGCTATGAACCAAAACATGTGACACACAGCTGACCTGTCCTATCGCAGTGGGTATAGTGTAATGGAGAACGCAGCCATCTCCAATACAGTAGTTATGTGTGCATGTGTTGTGTGTGTCTGTCAGAACCATATTGGGGAATTGAGAGTTAAAAAAACAAACATATAGGCCTAAATAAAATGTTCCAACATATTCACTGAGCATGATTAATTGGATATGACAACTCTCTCATGGCAGCGGATTTCAATCTAAAAGTTGAGTCAGTGAGAGTAACCCACTGGTCTGTTGAGAGAGAGACAGACAGACAGACAGACAGACAGACAGACAACTGTAATTGCAGCTGTGAGCATCTTGTCATGAGGGGAGCAGAGGAGAGGAGAGGAGAGGAGAGGAGAGGAGAGGAGAGGAGAGGAGAGGAGAGGAGAGGAGAGGAGAGGAGAGCGAGGGGAGCAGAGCGGAGAGCAGAGGAGAGGAGAGGAGGCGTGAGCTGCAGGCTGTGAGTCAAGCAGCCTTCATTTCAACTCAAGCAGCGGCCACAAACAGCAGCTACTGTACAGTTTAGGTGTTCAGAGCCCACACTAATGATGGGGTTTAGAAGGACAGCAGCATTATATTAGTCTGTATGACGAGTCGACAGACTAAGACAAAAGGCATGAAGCGAGGCAAGTAAAAAAATAATCAAATGAAACCAAGCAGTACATAACGGCACGCTTCGCACAATACTGCAGTTCAAAGGGAAGTAAAAGACAAGTAATGGCATTATAAAAGCGCAAGGATAGCTGTCATTATAAAGGTCCAAGGATAGCTGTCATTATAAAGGTCCAAGGATAGCTGTCATTATAAAGGTCCAAGGATACCTGTTAAAAGGGGCACTTCGCTAACTGTCAAGCTCATCTTCATATAATTGGTCATCAAAGCTCATTCCAAGATCCAATCATGTCTGTCTGTCTGTGGAGGGTTTCCTTTTCCATGCAGGAAGAGAAAGGCTGTAGTTTTTATAGCTTGGCATTCCCACCGAATATGTCAGGTTTCTGAACTGTCTATATGCACTCCTCTGACACACAGAGTGAGTAGACAGAAATCGTACTAAGTTATAATGAACATTAATGGGGGCCAATTATAAAGGAGATAATGTTGAAAATGGGAAAAAAATGCTCTTAACTAATTTACTGCTGGAGTAAATAATCCACCCCCTGACTTGTATCTAGTATGTAGTATATATTTTTCTCTCTCTCTTTTGTTTTGATTAATGTATTTTTGAATCTTACCCATGATAATCCTGGCAGTTCATCACTGTGCTCTGCATAACTCATAAGCATAGAGATTTACTACTAGAGTCTAGACTCAGGTTTTCAGACTAGCATGCACTCACTGGCAACAGGACAAGCAACTCAGACAAGGAGTGAAGTCACGCCAATCAGAGCCTCACTAAAATGCAGCATTAGTCAATGAGGGACATTTAGTGATACAATCCCATAGCTGTCGAAACGAAAACAAGTGACTTGTTTTCGTCGCGGTGGGTTTGGTGTGCACTCAAATTATGGACGATCAAAAGTATACAGAATTCAAGGACAGAGCAAATAAACAAAAACACTGTAAATCTCCTTTAGGGACATTTTCATGTAAACCTTTCATGTAAACCATGTCTTTCTTTCAATCTAAACACACCACCATGGGACATGCGTAGAATCAGCGCAGGGACATTGGGCCTCATGCGCCATGTGTGTGAGATCCTGTGATTTCTGTGTTCTGCAATCACACACAGGTGTGACTGCAGGCAAGGCCATGGAGTCATGCAAAACAGGTAGGAAAGTGAATTCCCAATGCCTTATATGGGATTGGTGGGGCGGTTCCCTATGGTAATTAGGATGCCAATTAGGCCCCCTGTCAGGTGTAAAGGAGCAACTTGGACACACAACAGGAAGCATGAGTTCAAGTCCGTTGCTCTCCCCTTGTCCCCCATATATGGGGACTAGGTTGGTGGAGGGTGTGTAGAGCCCAGGATCACATTAGATGATTGACACAGGGGTGAAAAATGGGTTACAAAATCGTGGGATTAAAAATATATTAATTTAAAAAAAAGGATGCCAATTAGGATACGTGGGGCGTCTACCTATGATAATTTGAATGAACTGGCACACCCCTTCAAGTTAGGAGGATTTGAATTCATCATCATAAGAACATGCTTCTCTTAGGAATTCAAGAAATGTAAGAGGAAAAGTTAGGAACTTATTGGCACATGAGGCCCATTAAAACCAGTGTTTTGGTCTTTGGTAGCAGATGTTCTGGCACGGCCAGATCGACTCAAGGGTTCACTGACGTTTCCTCCCCGCGTGTGATATCATACGCGGGGAGGAAACATCAGTGAACCCTCACTATGAGTCTGGCCGCGCCAAGCTAGCAGATGTTGCATTTTGAATATACACCTGCTTACTGACATTTGTTTATAGGTTCAAATCATTGGGCCTCATGCGCCAATAAGTTCCTAACTTTTCCTCTTAAATTTCTTCCTAAGTGAATTCCTAAGAGAAGTCCAGTCAGATTGTCAATCTCAAACATTGGTGGTTCTCAAACATTTCCATGTCAAGGACCCCCAAATTGACCCCCATATGAAAATATGTTCTGCTAGGGAAATGTAAGATTTATCAAAATGTTTCGATTGTGTGGATTCTGTCCACACACTATCTCTATATTCATGTGTTCAAGATGGATCTGTCGGATATTTCATATTCCATCCTAATTGGCTAACATTGTCTTTCAAAGTTTTAAACTTTTGAAACGAAAAGCCTCAAATGCAGCGTGCAATTTATGTGAAATCTTTCACAGACTTTCCTACTAGGCTGAGGAATATATCCCACCCTTTTCACATTGGCGGTGGATTTTAGCAAAACACATTTTTGGAACAAAATGCCTCAAATCATACAATTGCCATCAATGGTGTAAGAACAAATGGCGCCCTTTTCACATTGGTCTATTATAGCACCACCAGGAGGCCACAACCTGGCCTGGTGAGACATGTGCCCAGAGGGGCACTTTTTCTAGTTTACTCTGATCGCTCTGCCAAATGCTTAAATTGTACAAATCCTGATTTGTACAATTCTTTCTTGAACAGAGCAGACAGGAGCGCATTACAATAGTGCCAGCTGGTATTAAAAGCAAGCGTTTTGCATCACTTTGGCAGAGAAATGGCCAGAACTTGGCAATTTATTTTAATGATACAAAGCTGTGTGGGTGACATAATTGATGTCTTTTTATTGCTGATGTGAAAACTGCCAAGCAGCTCTCTCTGGGATGTGGTGCCAACAACCAGTACTTCTGTTTATTTGTAGGGAGTAATAATTCTTCCAAGTGTTCATGTTTATTTGTAGGAAGTTATAATTTGTCTATGTGTTCGTGTTTATTAAGTAGGAAGTTATACTTCATCCATGTGCTAGCTTATTCATAGGGAATTATAATTAATCCATGTATTATCAATTATTATTATTATCGTCAAATCAATAAGTTCATGTGTCAATGAGGGTTATACAGTAACATCAGGGTGAAACTGAAATTTCCCCATCCATCCATTTTTATCTTCTTATTATCGGCTCACATAGGTAATCCCAGACGTCCCTTTACCGGGCCACCATTAGCTACTTCTAACTGGGAAATGGCCAGGCGTTCCGAGGCCAGAGTGGGGATATAATCCCTGGTCCTTTGGCTGCCCCGTCGGCTCTTCACAGAGGGGCATTCCTTGAAGATCTCTAGGAGGCATCCATACTAGTTCTCACCATTCTGTGAAGAGTCGGCACCTGGCTCGTCACACTGATCTGTTCGTCTTACCATATCCCTATGGGACATGCCATCCTGAAAAACTAATTTCAGACATATCCACACAACCTAGTCATGACCAAAACCAGACGATCATTCAGTTGTCCTTGTATAATATGTAGGTATCCACATAGACAACCTCCTTTGCTATTTAATGAACGTGTTCATTAAAAAGCATCAGAGACATCACTTGTTAAGGTGATAGGGGCTGTATGGAGTAGCCAGATAATGCTGATGTTCTCTTGGGCAAGCCTAGGGAGCATCATTAGTTATGGAATTACTGCACGGTTTGACAACCTGCATGCTGAAAAGCAACCTGCCCTCATGCACAAAACAGCTATGAAGGTAATAGGCTAGGCTCTAAAGACCTATAGCGCCCATACAGTTCGTATGAGCAGGCAGTCATGAACAACAACAACAACAACAACACAAATCAATGCGGATTGTCAACATCCCGTCTTCTCTGAATACGAACCTCTGCCATCAGGGAGACGACGCTGTGTGTCAAAGTGCAAATCAAACCATTCAAATCCATCAGTCAAGCAGCAGTGTCAACTCCGGGAGTGCCTGAGGGCATAGGCACCCACTGGCAAAATAATAAGCCAAACAGCACCCACTGTGAAGAAGGCTGAAGGTCCCCTCCCACTGGTAATTTTGTCACGTAGTCACACACTACGTGGGGGGGGGGGGGGTGCTTGGGCCACTGGGGGGGGGGGGCGAACAGGTATTCATTCAAATGCTAATAAGGTGGCTTTTGTTCTGCTGCCAGGTAGAGAGTATGTTGCATTGCAGACAGTACAGTACAAAAGGCACCAGAAATGTGATGTGCATCGAGCTGCCGCGCTAGCCGTCAATAGCGTCAATACAGGCGTGAATGTGGTGGCGACAATGTCGGCTGGTAAAGCAAAGCAGATGGCTGAAGCAAGAGAAGCTTTGCTGGGGATCTTAACCATGCACTATCCATGTGCTGAAACAATTTAATTATTTACTTTTTTATCATTGATCAATGATCATGCTGAAATGTTGAAACAAGATCTGAAACAATTTAATGTGTTCGTTGTGAACTGAAAGCGCATTGTGTTCATTAGCAAACTGTAAATAAAGTACCAAACGAAAAAAATAATAATCTTCTTTTCTTTCTTTCTTTTGTGAAGCAACGATAGCACTGTGCTCAAGACAACTTAACCCATCAGTCAGGGACAAAAGAGTTGAACCTTGGAGCACGGCAGAAGGAAATGTAATTTCTGCAGATGAGCGCTCACCAATGGGCACTGAGTAGGATAGTAGAGCTAGGTAGTATAGCTCACGACGACGCCAGGTCCAGGAAATAATTCCCAATGCATTTTTCCCAATTTGCTTCCTGTCAGCCACTCACAGGAACAAATTGCTGTCGAAATTACAGAGTTGTTTGTGGTTAATCAGCACAAAGTGTTTATCAGTTGCTTGAATACATCAGGCAATCCACTTCCCCCGGCACTGAAAATACTTTCACATTCACTTTCACAGTTCACACAGTAAATATAATTAAGGCCAGAGAACAGTTGCCTTGAATATGTCTTAATGACGCATTCATGCCAACATAGGGAGATGACGCAGCTATATGAAAAGATCGAGAGAGACAAACCCAAAAAATGGTGTTTGTTGTCATGTCATGATTTGTCACAACTCGAGTTGGCTTTGTACGAGGCTTAAAAGGTCTTTAAATAAATAC
>NC_139699.1:42441555-42554055 GCF_964188405.1 Protomyctophum parallelum
AGAGACACAAACACATGTGTTGGGGCGGGGGTGGGGTGGGGGGGGGTGGGGCATGGTCGATCCATTAAAGCAGTGGTTCGCAAACAGTGGCTCGGGACCTATTTATGGGGCACAGTGTTTATGGGGTATGACTAGAGTAAAAACCCCATTTTTATTTCCCTACATTAAAACAAATTAAAATAAAATTATAAAAATAATAATTGAATGATTATTAAAACAAACAAAGCAACAAATCGAAGAAATACCATGAATAAAAAAAGAATAATAATTAAGTTTTGTTTGTTTGTGAATCTTCTTGACGATGGTATTAAACAGTTTGGATTGTTTATTGTAATTCCTTCAATTGCTGTAACCACGTGAGGATCTTTTATTTTGTTGATCGTAGGATAGGCATTTATAAGCTTTCAGCTTCAGCCTATTCCTTTTGATCACCTCCAGTTCCTTTTTGTTATTGTAACCGTGTGTTAACAAATTATACGTTTTATTGTTACTGTGAAGATGATCAAATAAACTAAACTAAAAAAGTAGTGAAAATAGCCGATCTACAAGCTTGCAACATGGCGCGATATTTTAGATATTAGATATTTTCACTAGTTTGGGCCCGGACTCCAGGGCAAACATCTAATCTCTCTTTTGGGTCTTGACCTTAAAGGTTTTGGAACCACTGCTTTAAAGAATGTGCATCTCTGGTTTCTTTCAAAATTCGCCTGAAAAAAACATCAACCAAAGACCACAAGGGAAAGGTAAAATTCCCATAGGTGTCATTCACAGCCGTCTTTTTCTCCTTTCTACATTTTGTACAATACAATGTTTCGCATTTGTTCGACACGTAATCAACATAGCATAACTAAGTACTGTAAGTCTTACAGTACTTAGTTATGCTATGTTGATTAAATAGGACCATAATGGAAGTCCCCCAGGACTTTTTTGTGTTATCCTTTTAGCCTGACTGTACCATGCATATACTGTTCTACTTTTCTGACTATAATGAAGTATTCAGTCTTAATATATTATATGGGCATATCAGGTTTGTTTATGGTTATGTCTGAGTCATAGTGACATGCCTATAGTTATATATGGGCATATCAGGTTTGTTTAATGGTTATGTCTGAGTCGGAGTGCCGTGGTCTGCATTGTCCAATTTGAATATAGATAGGATATACAGTATAGCAGCATTTTGACAAACATAGGTCTCCATTTGTACACTCAACATGTCCTAAACATATCTAAGACACAGGGTTATACTTCATAACAAGCATTTCAGAAATAAGAACCATCTCAGATCACCTTCATTGTATCACAATGTTTTTTTTTTAAACTCCGCTCTGTGCGAAAGAATGCAAGTCAAAATGTCAGGTATTCAAATCAGGTATTCATCAATGGTGATACAAAATGGATCATTTGTGCGTGTTGCATCTCATTTCAGCTCAACATGTGTTTAGGGAGTTGAGAAAAGGTGTGGTCTCACCTCCTCTCTCCTCGAAGCCCGTCAGGTCCCAGATGTAGTTCAGCCTCATCTGCCCTCCTCTTCCAGTGTTCCATAAAGATCACAGCTACACACACACACACACACACACACACACACACACACACACACACACACACACACACACACACACAACACACACACACACACACACACACACACACACACACACACACACACACAACACACACACACACACACACACACACACACACACACACACACACACACTAAAATTACCGGCAATAATGTAATACACAGCGCGCGTGTTAGCAGATAGAGTATGTGCGTGTTCAACACCCAACTGATCAATCTACATACATTACTGTAGAGCAATTTGCACCAATTTATAACAGCTGCACTGAGGCTGTTGCTGCCTTCTAGTACTGCGACAATGGCCCCCAGAAGTCGGCATACCCCTACCGAAGTTAGGACCAAACACAACATAGTTTTTCCTCATCTCTAAGGCCTCCCATACATGAAATGGATTCTTGTATAAAAATATTTTACTGCAAAAGTTGGTGAAATTGCTATTTAAAGTTATACACTTCAAACTAAAAATAAAGCCTGTCCGTCTGGTGGTTGAGGCACTTAAAGGCATGTAGATTCACAATGGAAGCTCTGAGAGGTTCAAAACTTGGCATACTTGAAGCCAGAACATACCTCTACATTCTAGAAAAGACTGAATGTCAATATCTGAATGTCAATATGAGATATAGTCATTTGAACACATACTTACAGTAGGCGGAATTGTACATCTATGTAGATGTCTTCTCTACTTTGTAGTGACTCTGGAATGGATTGTCATAGCAACACATATGATGGCTTGTAGGAAAGGTGAGGTTCTACTGAATCCAGCAATACCAATTGTGTAAATGTAGCTTGCATAATCGTGGAGTTATGCCACAAAACGTATATGGTGTCCCAAACGGGGGGAAATAAAACTAATGAAATCTACAGTATCACATTAGTTTTATTTTTACTTCACTTATCAAGGGTGGGAAAACATAAACAAATCACTTGAGTAGAAGTCCCTAAAATGTATGAAATGTCTCAAACTTGAGAAATGAGAAATTGTGAACAAATAGATGCCGCTTCAATAGAGAAATATGCAAGCCTAGATTGGAACTACTAACTATTATTATGTTGCAGCACATGACCTGGATCAAGCTCAAATCTCAATATTATCCTCCTAAATATAGATAATCAAGTTATTCATTTCTGTTATTTGAGTTATTTGGTTACAGTCAAGTTATACTACAGTATGTGGCTCCACCTGCATCTTATTGCCTACAGTATGTGGCTTTCTTCATAAAATGACCGGTAAAATCATTTCACATATTTTGGAATGTGAAAAGATGAGATGAACCTTGTCAAATCAAGTAGCTATTTAGCTGACTGGAGTGGAGAGTGACCTAGCATTTAGTTCTCTTTAGTGTAACAGAGCCTACTGCCTGTCCAGTCTACACTGACAATAGCAGAACCCTGCCCTGACACTGTTTCACCAGAATGGAAAATAGACTTAATTAGTATCACTTGTAATATGGTTACTGCACATATACTATAGCCTAAAAATAGTGCGCGTAATGCACAACATAGATACTGTACAAATTCTGAAGTGTGTCTTTAAAATGTTACCAAAATGGAATATTGGATCCAAATCTTTGTATCATCTTTGCTAAACAGTTGGAAAAAAGCACGAAACAAGACCCATAATGTATAAAGCCCACGGCAGAAGACCTTCAACACATACTAACTGTTGTTCAACAGAGAGATGATGTTCATAAAACCCTGGCAAACCCAAATTCAATACTCTCCTCTCCTCATCATATACTGTATCATGTTGAGAAAACTACTCCAGTAAGACCAGAGTGAGATCATGCCGTCTCGTCAAGAAGACTGAATAGGGTACAACATTGTTGAATAGGATACAACACTGTTTAACATACAAATATATTGTTTCATTTGTGGGAAGGCCAGCACAATTGATTGATTGATTGATTGATGGATTTAATAGTTTATTAGACATAAATGTAAAAACAGCAACAGAGTACAGTCATACAATCAGTCCAAAAGGGATAGCACAAAAAAGTCATTGCGGTCTTGTGCAATCAGTTCATAGACAAAACCAGGACTACTGGTCAGAGTACCAGAGACAGGGCCTTCACATGGTCACTGGTCAGAGTACCAGAGACAGGGCCTTCACATGGTCACTGGTCAGAGTACCAGAGACAGGGCCTTCACATGGTCACTGGTCAGAGTACCAGAGACAGGGCCTTCACATGGTCACTGGTCAGAGTACCAGAGACAGGGCCTTCACATGGTCACTGGTCAGAGTACCAGAGACAGGGCCTTCACATGGTCACTGGTCAGAGTACCAGAGACAGGGCCTTCACATGGTCACTGGTCAGAGTACCAGAGACAGGGCCTTCACATGGTCACTGGTCAGAGTACCAGAGACAGGGCCTTCACATGGTCACTGGTCAGAGTACCAGAGACAGGGCCTTCACATGGTCACTGGTCAGAGTACCAGAGACAGGGCCTTCACATGGTCACTGGTCAGAGTACCAGAGACAGGGCCTTCACATGCAGCATCAGAAAGATTGATGAAGTTGTACATCGGCTGCTCTCGTACCCAGATCTCTTTGCATATGATGACAAATATCATAAATGCTACCTAAAACACTAAATATCTAAACGAAATATAGCAGCTATAAAACAAAGAATTAGAACAGCAGACCAGTATCTATGTCAAAGGTTTTATTAATCTCACTGAAGTAGTTAACATCTTTCTTTAAATAAATGAAAGTGATGACAAGTCATCACTTTCAATAAATAAGAGTTATGACATACTGAAGACACTGGTCCATGGTTTTCTTCATCGATATATCTGCAGGTCTATGTAGTAGTTCTGGATTTTCTTGGAGATTTGCATCTTCTCTCATTGTGCCCATTTCCCATGGGCACACTTTTAGAGCATGCAACATCAGACTTTCCATGTTCTACAAATTATAATGCTGTATGTTTCCAGGGTTTGTATTTAGACAATATCATCTTCTTCCTCAGAGTCAGTGTCTTCTGTATGTCATCATAACAGTCAAGGAGTTTATATACCGTAAATGGAAATTGGTGCATTTACAGTATATAGAGCTTTTATCCAAAGCACTTTACATAGATTGTGCATTACATTCACACATTCAGTCACACGCCGATGGCAGAGGAAACCATACAAGACACCGACCTGCACATCGGGATCAATTAGGGGTTCAGAGTCTAACTCTGGGGGAGCCCTGGATCGAACTGAGAATATGGTATGATATAGTACTACCGGTATATTGTTAGTTCACACTGAATTTTGTCTTGCGAACCTCACGGTTCTCCATCCAGCCGCTCTATTGGCCACTCTATCCCTGAGGTACGAGAGGAGCAGATGATGTACAACTTCATCAACCTTTCTGATGCTGCATGAAGGACCTTGGTACACATACCAGTACCAGCCATAATGGCTGTCAGATGTTCTGGTCTTGTACTGGTCTTCACACAAATTAAAAATATCTTTGTATGTTAAACAATCTTGTATCAACCCTATTCAGTCTTCTTGATGAGACTGGTGCAGGCATGCTCTCACTCAACATTTGCAACTTGCTCATTTACTGCAGCATATTGTCTGTATATAGAGCCACGGTTTTATGAACATCATCATCTCTCTGTTGAGCAACATTTAGTAAGATCATTTTAATTTTGAGTATCTGCCGATACCGATTTTTCCCCATCTGAAAATTATATTTTTATGCAACTCCTCCAATATCACAATAGTACAATATCCCAAATCACGGACAATATACAGTCTAATATCATGATATGGATATCATATTGATACTAGGGATGTCCCAATCACATTTTTGTGCTCCTGATCTGATCATTTAAAAATGTCATGATCGGCCCCGATTTCCGATACACTTCACATTATAAGATCACATAAGATGCACATAGGTGGAGCCAAATACTGTAGTATAAATTGACTGTAACCAAATAACAGAAATTAATAACTTGATTATTTATATTTATGAGGATAATATTGAGATTTGAGCTTGATGAGGGAACAGGCTTTCGCCTTTGCTGCCCCAACCCTGTGGAATGCCCTCCCTAAGGCACTCAGAGATGCCCCTACCCTTCAAACCTTCAAATCCACCCTCAAAACCCACCTCTTCAAAATTGCCTTCCCTTTTCACGGTCTTTTAATGTCCTTTTTCTATTAAAGTTGTTTTTAATTTGTTGTTACCTCTGTAACCCCCCCCCCCCCCCCCCCCATGTAAAGCGTCTTTGGGTACTCAGAAAAGCGCTATATAAGTTTGAGATATTATATTATTATTATTTAACATCCAGGTCATGTGCTGCAACAATAATAGTTAGTAGTTCCACTGTAGGCTTGCATATTTCTCTATTGAAGCGGCATCTATTTCTTCACAATTTCTCATTTCTCAAGTTTGAGACATTTCATACATTTTAGGGACTTCTACTCAAGTGATTTGTTTATGTTTTCCCACCCTTGATAAGTGAAGTAAAAATAAAACTAATGTAATACTGTAGATTTCATTAGTTTTATTTCCCCCCGTTTGGGACACCATATACGTTTTGTGGCATAACTCCACGATTATGCAAGCTACATTTACACAATTGGTATTGCTGGATTCAGTAGAACCTCACCTTTCCTACAAGCCATCATATGTGTTGCTATGACAATCCATTCCAGAGTCACTACAAAGTAGAGAAGACATCTACATAGATGTACAATTCCGCCTACTGTAAGTATGTGTTCAAATGACTATATCTCATATTGACATTCAGATATTGACATTCAGTCTTTTCTAGAATGTAGAGGTATGTTCTGGCTTCAAGTATGCCAAGTTTTGAACCTCTCAGAGCTTCCATTGTGAATCTACATGCCTTTAAGTGCCTCAACCACCAGACGGACAGGCTTTATCTTTAGTTTGAGGTGTATAACTTTAAATAACAATTTCACCACTTTTGCAGTAAAATATTTTTATACAAGAATCCATTTCATGTATGGGAGGCCTTAGAGATGAGGAAAAACTATGTTGTGTTTGGTCCTAACTCCGGTAGGGGTATCTCGAAAACTAAAGCACTTTTTGACTGTTTGTTGCAGGACTATTCCATCCTACAGTTTCCTAAACCATCATTTATACTTATTTATAAATATACATATTGTGATGTTGTGTTGCTTCAAATAATAGCCTAATAATAATTAAAATAACAAAACATATTCAATACATAATTTTACTAAAAGACCAATGGCCGACATGTATAGGCTCACGTAAACCTTGATAGTGGTCATTGTGACAATTTAGTATTCTAAAGGTGACAAACAGACGCTAGCTGTAGACTGTGATCTCTCTCTCTCTTCTCTCCGGTCCTTCTGCGGAGAACAGATGGCACTGGCAGGACATCAGACAGGAGGAGGAGGGAAGTGTTTGTGCATGTACATTATGTGCGTGTGCGACTGTGCGTCACCCTCTTTGGTACTATTAACCAAAAAGCCATTGGCCCTGGTATAGCGTGACAGATTGTGCTGGAGTGTGTGTGTGCATGCCATGCATGCATGTTGTGTGGCATTTAATAAAGCCAAATTCAAGGATGGCCAAGGGGCACAAATGAGGCCCCCTGGCCTGCACAGTACAAACAATGAAGTGTTAATTTAACTCTGAAAGTGTGGTGAGGATTTTACTCTGCAGTTTGGAGAGGTGCAGGGTTACATAAACAGTCCTAGGCAGAAAGCTCAGATGCTTTTTTATATATAGGCCTATATTGTTTTTTTTATCCGTGCACATCCAAGTGGGGGAGGTGCTGCATGGTAGGCAAGATATAACTTACAAAGAAAAAATAAAATTATATATATATAATAATTCAATTTCGGTTCTAACTATTGGTTCCTACAGACGTGCGCAGTCACACGCTAATTATTTATTTAAGAGCAAAATCCGGTGAAACACTGTTGTAAGGAATAGAGTAGCTGTGAGCGTCTTTCTCTCTCTCTCTCTCTCTCTCTCTCTCTCTATGCAGCATTGACTGGGGATGTGGGGGATCGTTTGGGGATAATTGCACTTCAGCCAGTCAATCAGTTAGAGAATAACACGCAGCTGATTGATCAGCGAACGGCCCGGCACATCAAAGGCAGGATCTCACAGCTGTACAGAGTTGCTAATGAATTTCTCTGACTGCACTCCCAACGCACCGCAGACTCCGCAGTTGGAAAAGGAAAGAATCACTTCTGTCCGTGGCAATAACCAATCCTACAGTTTGTACACAGGCACTATAAAGCAGATATAGCCCTAATGATATAAGAATCACACCAGTGTGAAGTGAGTGGTGCAACTCCGTGTGGGGGTCCCCGGAAGTTCCAGACCCCCAGGAATGCATGCGCCCAGGGGGCCAGGGCGATTCCTGCGAGCCACCCCACGTCCGAAACGGTTGAGAGATGAAATAGTTACCGTGTGGGGGTCCCTCTACTGTACCCTCTACTATACTGTAGCTGGCACTCCAGAAATCATCATATATACAGTTAATATGTGCGTTAGGTTGCGCACAAGTGGTGAAAAACAACCATGCTATTTTCGTGCTCATACCGAGGCACCCAGCCACACACATATGTAGCTCCATAAGGGAGTGGTTGCCACTCAAAAAATGTGTGTGTGTGCGTGCGTGCGTGTGTGCATATACATATGGATAGGTATCGTTCCAAATGGTATAAAATAACTTATTAAAATGTTTATTAAAAATAATAGGTAAGATGTTTATTTAACAAAAACAAATATTCCTATTTATTGCCTTAGTAAATCTTTATATATACTGTGTATATATATCAGCTTTACACATAAAGAAGTGGGTGAAATTATGTTTTTCTGTCTGCGCTGAGAAAGGACAAGGTGCACAGCTGCCTTGCATGACATGATACCGTTTTGTCGGACGACAAATAGTGGACATAGCTGATCTACAAGCTCATGATAATTACATTTACGGTGGAGCCATAGCATCTATGCTGTTGTTTTAATTCATAAATCATAAGTCAAATGTAGTTTGTTTTGGGAGTGGTTGGGTGGGAGGGCTTGTGTTTATCTTGTGCCTGTTTTTTCTTTTGTATTCAGAAAACTAGAATGGTTTCTTTTGATCACTAAACTTATGTTACCCTGTAAGCTGTAACATTCCTTCAATAAAAAACTACCGTAACGTAAAAACTAAAAGAAAATAGGGACACCAGGGTTAATGTGGTTAATGCACAGTGAGGTTTTGGTAGAGCTTTGGGTTGTGTACCTTTGGCGAGAGAGGGGGTGGGGAGTATACAGCCCACATATAGACCCATGGAGGACCCTGCGGTCAATGAGGTTTATAGGGTTTAATGCCGCGTGACGGCATTGAGCCATGCAAGCCACTGAAGCCAGGCAAGCGGCCATGCAAGTGGACTTGATCAAATTGATATTTTCTTCCTGCGTGCAATTTCATCTTCCCTCGGGGGCTCCACTGTTCCAACACCTTCTCCCCGCCGCAGCGGGGATCTTTTAAATATCGATTTAAATTCCACTCACACCTCAACGGCTACGCTTCATTTGGCGTAGAGGCAGATAACAAAGTATTGTGTGTTGTCTGTGAGGAAAATATTCCCAGTCCCAGCCAGTGGCAACCCACGTCGTTCAAATACGAGCAGTTTAGTCGATTTTACTTTAGAAAATAATATTCTGGTAGCGACAGAACAAACAATGTTCCTTACATTACACAGGTGCATGTGTTTGCTCCGATGTACTAACAGTCTTGTCATGAGTCCCAAAACCCAAAACCCAATCCTAAACCTAACCTCACAGGAAGCCACAGGTTAGTTTTTTTGTGGCTTTTGCCTTTATGTTTTTATATTTTGTATAGAGGGCTAGACATTAGGCTGACAGGAAATGGGGAGAGAGATGGTGGGGGTGACATGCAGTAAAGGCCGTGGGCCTTGTAATGTTTATCCATTTGACAGTTTAACCTTTCATCCAGCCTGAGCCACGGCCCAGGCCGGCCACAGGTTAGTTGTAGCCTGCCAGGGGTTAGTTGTAACGTGCCATGCATATAGGGAGCCACAGGTGAGTTTTAACCTTCCACGGGATGGTTTTAACCTGCGCCACGGGTGTTGTCAAACTAATGCCCGTCGGACTGTTAGTATGTCTAATTAACATATGCACCCCACATTACACAGGTTCCTATGTAATTCCCATAACGCAATCAACCAGTAGCTGGCTTTCTACAAGGCCAATGTGAACCCAGAGAGAGTGTATATGAACATCGTTCCTCGTTCTGAACGGATGGTTTTGATATCGAGATGGAACATGTAACTGCTGTGTTCCTCCTCCAGTCCTCACTCCTCACCCCAGAGAGCCATGAAGATGGAGAAGAAAACGGTGGCGGGGTTATCGAAGAGGTGGCTGGCCCGCGCCGTGCCACACGCCGTCACCAGCTTCCAGTAGCTGCACGCGCGGTCACACAGTGGACACATGGTGATGTTGTTCCTGGCATCACAGATCTCCATGCTGAGGGGGAGAACAGAGGGAGAGGGGGAAGAAAGGTAAAGGAGATAGTATAGAGGATGAGTACTGGTGGTGATTTAGTTCAGGCTCACTTTGGCACACCGCGCACACACACCGCAACCAAACATCAAATGATCATTGAGAAAACACATGCAATCAATTCTGCCCTACAAAGCCAAGTAGCCAAGTTTTTGGACATTGTATCCTAAATGTCAAATTAGCCTTCATGATGTTGGGGGTTAAACAATTACCTCTAGAACATAATTTACAATTAGTGTAATACCACTCATTTTTTGATATCTCATTTGGCTGACCAGTTGAAACACTTTTTGCCGAAGTTAATTCCCTTCATCATAATTGACCCAAAACGGTGTGCGCTGACGGTCTTTGATACACCTCTGTGTGACCTACTGTATGCTCATTGCTCAGTGTGCCAGCAGACACGCCATCTAACTAAAACAAGCCAAAACACATTCCATGTTCATAACAAGACTGAAAAAGCCACACATTCCTGCGATTCAAAGCAACGTTGACTATTTCATACACCTTAAAAAAGACCCCGACACAAATCAGCACGAGGGATTTTTGGTGGACAAACTGTTGCAGAGTTTGACTTTGGACAGGTGGACAACTGAAGTAAACTTTGTAACCAAGTTGTTGCTGTTGTCATCTCAAATGTACCCGTCAAAGTGCTTCAATTGCAACGTATAGATCAAGGATTGGATGTTGAGCACATTACCATTGACAGTAATATACTATAGATTTCATTACTTGTGGGAACAGATGGTTCTCCATATTGTTCTGCTAAATTAATCAAAATAAACCATATGATTTCTCTCACAGAGAACTTCCTGGTATATAATTCATAACTTAGCCTGCTTGCCCTCAATGTATGTTTTTGACCAGAAGAATGTTACACCATATGGAAGTTTTGGAATATATCCATGGAATGTTCTACTGCCCTAAATCAACCACACACACACACACACACACACACACACACACACACACACACACACACACACACACACACACACACACACACACACACACACACACACACACACACACACACACACACACACACACACACACACACACACACACACACACACACACACACACACACACACACACACACACACACACACACACACACACACACAAAAGTAATCTCCATTTCTCACCATGTCTGTTTACACCTGAGACACAGTCAGACTGCAGAACAGGTCAAAGTAAAGACAGCCATGTATATTATCTATCCTCTCCTAAAGGTTACATGTCTGAACGACTCACCTCAACTGTCAGGGAATACTTTGAGTGGTGGGTAAGGGACTACATTTGTTCCATGCTGCCTGCCAAGTTTGACCCATGGCAATTGGATCTGTCAAAACGGATCTGTCAAAACAGATCTGTCAAAACAGATCCATCAACAATGCAAATGCCATGGCTTTTTCACAAACCACCCTCTGCGCTGTCACCCGGAGGTAAGGAACAGCTCAGCTGTGTATGAACATTCATAGAAACAGTCAGTAAATGATTAGGTGCCGGAGTTAATCCAACTAAAAGTCACTCTCACGTTTGTCAGGCACAAAGTCACAGAATATAGACAGACGGTATTGCCCAGGTCGGTTAACACAGACAGACTACTAGAGAGAGATGTGCATCTGTGAAAGTTGAATTAATAATACATAGGCTACCATAGCACTTACCCTACCCCCTTAGATAGCACTTCTGTAGACTTAGATAGCATCTGATATAGACTTATAGCATGTTATGTAGACGGCACTATAATTGCATTGTATATAGTCATAGCACGCCATAGTACATATGTATAGCATAGTAGTATATATATATAGTTTATATGTATAGTCTCATAATATAGATATTCCACTGTTACTTTCTTAGCTTACGCATGTTTTATGATAAATGCTTTTGTGATGTATTCCCATGCTTTTGTTCTTGATTATTGTAAGTCGCTCTGGATTAAGAGCGTCTGCTAAATGCCTAAATTGTAAATTGTAAATTGTAGGCTACCCTAAAATGGAACATATTGATTTGTATGTGCATTCTACACCACCTAGATTTCCTGGAACGCAGCAGGCAGGCACGGTAGCCAAACTCCGGCCAGCTCAGGCACAAATTAAGTCCCGACTACAGCTCAGCATTCAACATAGTGCTTTCTGCCAAGCTCGATACCGAAGCTCAGAGATCTGGGCCTGCACCCAACCATGATGTGCAGCTAGATACTGGACTTCCTGTTGGGCTGTCGCCAGGATGGCAGATTGGGCAGCATTAAATCAGACTCACTGACCATCCAACACATCTCATATTATGAGATGTATGTTTTGCCTAGTATAGCCAAGGCTGAGCAGATCACCACAATCACCACTCTTGCTACCACTGAGCGTTTCACTGGGACAAGGTATCATACAAGGTATAGGTTTGTTTCCCTGCACACATCCCTGGTGTTTTCTACAGGCAGTGTGCGCGGGTGAATTTCACCCGTGTTTTAGTGATAAGAGAAAAATCCCCTACGTTTTTTTGCTTTGTTTTGTTTCTCTAACACTTATGATTGGTGTGTGTGATAATAATAAACTATGTTTAGTTTACTAATAGTTCATTCTTTAATAGTTTTTTCTTAAACTTTTCATCCCACAATTTTAGTAATAGTTAATCTTCTCATGCAGAGTGCATGACCAGTCTTTAAATAAAATAAATGTGTGTGCTGTGTGTAAATGGATGGTATTGTGTGTGTGTGTGTGTGTGTGTGTGTGTGTGTGTGTGTGTGTGTGTGTGTGTGTGTACCTGGGTATGTCATCGTCGACAGTAGCACAGCCGTACAGGAACACGATGACTCCAACGATGGCAGCAGGTATCAGCATCTGCGTGTAGACGCCCAGCCACGCAAAGTAAAGACCCACCTTCTCCCCAAAGTACTTCCTGTGGGATAACAGACAGCAAAGGGTTAACTTATTTAGAGAAAGTGTTTCGACCAGATGTCCAAAACTGTTACTTTTCCCATATTTAAATTTTAGAATAGCAAAAGTGGCAAGCTGTGAGCCAAGCTGTGAGCTTGTGGATCTATACCGTTGATGTTTTTCTGTGATGCTGTAGTTATGATCAAGTAGCAGGGTAGGCAACGTTAGGCAACGGGTGCCAACATTAGCACAGGGGAGGCTGATCACTGCTGGCACACTGGCATAAGTGTGAGACAGAGAAGCTTTTTCTTTTCAAATTAAATATTATTATTACGTTTAGTCAGTAAATTAAATCCACTCATGCACATCTACAAATGTCATCCTGCACCTAATTGCACATTCATTCAAACTCCTAACTCATGACTGGGGAGAGATTCTGGGAGATAGGTGGGTTATTGCTCCGAGTTTAACCAAATCAGTTCAAACGATCAAAATCATTTGGGAATATTTAATTTTGATGTGGTGTCAACACAGTGTCATAATTACTGACCATCACGGAAATGAAAACATGGCACTGCATGTGTAACACTATCATGTTGCAGACCTGTGAAGTTGGGTGTTTTTTTTATTTACAATAATAATAATAATATTATTATATGAGGAGGTTTCTGCCTGTGAAATATAGGTCCCATACAGCAATGTTTCTCAAATAGGCAATGGGTACATAGACTCATACTACAGACACATACTACAGAGGGTATGTGAGAGAAATAATAATCTATTTAGACTGTTATGTTTAATGATAAAATCATACAATCAAAGATATACAACGCTGACGAAGGCCGTTGCTGCTTGCAGCATACCTATCCCATTTAAGATGAAACAATAAAGTGCCTTAAAGGACTACTCCGTGAGTGCTGGTATTCTCCTTCTTCTAATGTTTAATGATAAAACATTGACAAACATTGTGTGAACCTGCTGATCTGTAAATTGTTAAATTAAATAAACATGTGACTAGCACAACTCTAGAAAGAACTAGTTATTTGCGCATAATGCAGTTTTATTTTATTTTTTAATATATTTTTTATCCCACGATTTTGTAACCCATTTTTCACCCCTGTGTCAATCATCTAATGCAGGGGTTTTCAACTGATTGTGAACCAGGGACCACCACCTTGACTAAGGATCAACCTGGGGACCACTGTTGTGTTGTAATGGGATATGGGCTAAGATTAGTGCTTTCGTAACACTTGTTATGGAATGCATCCCATGTCTTATACTGTTTCTCAAACGATGGCGTGCCTTAACCTTTATCCCTAAACCTTTTTTTCCATATTTTACTATCTTGAAAAATACTAGCTGATCTACATCCATACATTATGGCTATTATTGGCTATTTGAACTATTTTAATAATAGTAATAGTAATATAGTAAAAATGGCAAATACGTGCAAGATATAGCACATGATGACATGATTATATGGGCACATTAACATTTCCTAATAATGATGACTCATTCAGGCAAGCTGGTACAGTGGTACACCCTTCTTGAGATTCTAATTAACTGCCTTTTCTTTTTTTTAACTTAAATTTTATCCCACGATTTTGTAACCCAGTTTTCTTTTCACCCAGTGCCAATTATCTAATGTAATCCTGGGCGCTACACTTCCTCTGCCAACCTGGGGGGGCAGCGGACTGACCTCATGCCTCCTATGCATGAGGAGTCCAAGCTGCTTCTTTTCACCTGACAGAGGGGAATTTCCCCGGCCGGACGTAGCGCGTGGAAGGGACACATTATTCCGACCAGTTCCTTTCCCCTCCATCAGGCGCCCCGGCTGGCCAGGGGGAGGTAGTTTTAGAGACCAGGATTACGGCATGTTTTTGTGAGGGTATCTACCCTAGGGGACACGGGGAGAACATGCAAACTCCACACAGAAAGGCCCTATCGCCAACCCCCGCCTCGGGTATGGGCACTGATGACGCGGAGGAGGGAACACGCCGCCAGTGCCCACAGCGTCCCCAGCGGGAATCGAACCCAGGACCTTCTAGCTGTGAGGCGACAGCACTACCAACTGTGCCACCGTGCCCCATTAATTAACTGCCTTTTCTGTGGAATTTCTTAACCTCAGTCTTCCCAGTAATTCTGATAACATTGACACACTTCCATGGAACAGTGCACAGACGTTTAGTGCACTGTTCTGTTCCATGGAAGAAAATACTTTGCTGCATTACTAAATGCATGGTCAGGGACCACATGCAATACCTCCACGGACCACCAGTGGTCCACGGACCACCTGTTGAAAACCCCTGATGTAATGTGATCCTGCTGTCTACGTGCATGTGGCTGCGCTCTGCGCGCTCCAGTCTTTCTGGAGGGAGCGAAATGTAGCCTCTTCTGCATGCATTAACATTTCAATGGCCGAGGGTCGTTAGTCTATTGTTCCGTGTTGTTGTTATCGCACGTCTAATGGTTAGACGTGTGACAACAACGACGCAACAATAAGAAGCCTGCAGCCCAGTAGCTATAATATTGCTTTCGGGGGAGAGTTAGTGTGCCGCCTGATTTGACAGAGAGTAACACTTTAACTTAATTTCGGTCAAATTACGCGGAGCACTTGGACACATCAAACGGAGCACCAAAGCTCCGCGACACACAGGTTGGGAAACACTGGACTAGAGGGACCGAAACCTAATCCATTTTACGACGAAAGAAATTATTCAACAAAGTACTTTGTTGATGAACCAAGTGGTGTGGACTGCAGTGCAGACTTGCAGTCTTGCAAAGAAAATAAATCCAAGGCACTCCATATATAGCGGCAGCGGTGGCCGAGTGGATTGCGGAGCGGGCTAGATATCGGAAGGTCGCCAGTTCGAATCAGCGGTCCGACACGTTAAAATTACCACCGTTGAAGTGCCCTTGGACAAGGCATTGAACCACTACCATGAAATGCTCCATGTGGGCCTGGCTGTAAACAAGTATCTGATGCTTAGTCCAGTTACCCTTGGTAAACTTGATTTACCAGAACGCATTTCTTCTTCTTCATCTTTGGAGAAATATGTAGAGATATATTTTGAGCAAGGCAACAATAATATGACCAACGCGTGTCAACCTAATAGATCTTCATCAGGGTCTGATGGTATAGAATTCACAACCTAGTGGCTAGCCTGCTGCCCCCAATAGAATGTATTCACCTTCACCATATGAATGCTTCATATCCATGGAATGCTGTACTGACCTAAATCAACCACACACACACACACACACACACACACACACACACACACACACACACACACACACACACACACACACACACACACACACACACACACACACACACACACACACACACACACACACACACACACACACACACACACACACACACACACACACACACACACACACACACACACACAACTAATCTCCATGTCTCACCATGTCTATTTACACCTGAGACAGTCAGACTGAACAGGTCACCGTTTCTTTTTAGGTCACCGTTTTCTTTTTAAACTAACCTACTTTACTCTTGAATCTTGAATCTAATTAGATACCCTCTATTGTGACTTTTGTATATTGTATTCTATGCTGTAGTGCAGGGTTCCCCAATTAGCAGCCCGTGGGCCATCTGCGGCCCACGGAGCGCCCCCGTGTGGCCCCTGGAAGAATTACACAGATATAAATGGCATTAAATGGGGGTCAGTAGCCTCTGCATGTCAAACTGGGGGTCCTTTTAAAATGGGGTCTTGCCCTGAAATTAAATTTTCAGGGCAAGACCTCAACCTTGCGCGTGCCGACTCGGCCCCCAGGTACCCTAGTCAAAAGGAAAATTAATTGGGGAACCCTGCTGTAGTGTCTCATAATAACTCAAACCACACCTTATCTATCTTCCTTAACATGTTAAGTAAGAGAACGTGACATAAATGACAAACAGCCATGGTGTGGGTCTCACCTGATGAGGCCAATAGGCTGGTACTTGTAGAAGACACTGTAGCTGGCCCATTCTTCATACAGCAGCTATGGAGAAAGAAAGGCTCTAGTTAATTAAGTTAACTTTTCATTGGGTCAATATTTATAGATTTCACAGGCAGACTTAACCACTTTCAATTAGATGTGCCTATTTTTGCACATTAGCCTTATACGTGAAAATGTATTATTTAAATATTCCAAAGTCTTTCAATTTATTTTTGAAAACAGCCCAACTACAAGCTGACCAGGCATTGCACTGCGATGCATTGTTAGCTTTAGATTGCCTTTTTTTGCGCAAAACCGTCATACAAAAATGTATAAAACAAGGCATTATCAAAAAAATCTATTTAAAATAAACATGAAATATGGAGATATGTTTATGCCTGACAGCAATGATCAACTAAATTAAATGTCACTGTGTCTTCACAATTTCATCTTTCAACTTCAAAAGATTTGTTTTGAATAAATTAAATGTCACTGTGTCTTCACAATTTCATCTTTCAACTTCAAAAGATTTGTTTTGAATATTTGTGTACGTTTAAATCATTAGGTGATGATTCACTTCTGTCTGTAAGCTCAGCCAACACCTTATGAGACAAGAAGTTTCTCAAGAATAGATAAAGACACAAAAATCAGATGTGAGCGTGCACATACAATACAGGAAAACACTCTGGGCTCCATTTTCGTCACCGCTAAACCCCTCATTCCTAAACTTCTTTGCCTTTTTTTTTTACTATTTTGCTAAACATTTTCGAATAGTTAAAATGGCCAGTCTTGCTCACAACGTGTCATTGTAGATTGGCTAGTCGAACTATTCAGAAATGTTTTTCAAAATAGTAAAAAAGACACACACACACACACACTCGTGCGGATTTCATAAGGAGTGGTTTTGAGCCTTTCTAATGCTTGTGAACAGCAGGAGAATTATAAGCTTGTTGCCGTGGTAACTCTTTCAACACACAGGTCCCAGTATAATTATGGGGTGGCAAGAAAAGAGAGAGAGAGAGACAGAGAGAGAGACAGAGACAGAGACAGAGACAGAGACAGAGAGAGAGAGAGAGAGAGAGAGAGAGAGAGAGAGAGAGAGAGAGAGAGAGAGAGAGAGAGAGACACAGACAGACAGACAGACAGACAGACAGACAGACAGACAGACAGACAGACAGACAGACAGACAGACAGACAGACAGACAGACAGACAGACAGACAGACAGACAGACAGACAGACAGACAGACAGACAGACAGACAGACAGACAGACAGACAGAGAGAGAGAGAGAGAGAGAGAGACACACACAGACAGACAGACACAGACAGACAGACAGACAGACACAGACAGACAGACAGACACAGACAGACAGACAGACAGACAGACAGACAGACAGACAGACAGACAGACAGACAGACAGACAGACAGACAGACAGACAGACAGACAGACAGACAGACAGACAGACAGACAGACAGACAGACAGACAGACAGACAGACAGACAGACAGACAGACAGACAGAGAAGATCTACAAGCTCTTCCAACAAAAATCTTCTCTTCTGGGGGTCCCTGGCACAAAACATGCCTTTTAATCTTGGTAAACTAAAATTGAACAGGGCAGATATGACAAAGATAAACAATTAAAATGCAATGAATTGACCAACAATGAAATTAGCAGATCTACAAGCTCACAAAAAGCCCAAAGCAGGGACTCGGGTTGGAAGTGGTTAAAAGCACGTGGACAACAATGTGGACATAACAGTGTAGAAACATGACATTTCTGTTAATTTCATCAAGCTGTTTAAAGATGAACGCAAACAATTCTAACCATTATGCAAAATAACTTAACAGCCGATGAGACGATATTATGATGTAATAATTTCTGGGTATTTAAAGAGGTATTTCTATAATAGTTCATATCTATACTGTTTAACAATAGAGTCACTACTACAGGAGCTGTTCCCAACGAGAATATGAATGATACTTATTTTTGGTAAATGGTGATTGCAAATAAATAATTCATGAGAGATACGAGTCGAGGGCGTATTTCATTTGGGGTTGCATTGAGATTGTTTTTTCCTGTATGGCTGCTACGTTTTTCAAGGGTTATTTCATTAATAATTCATCTACGCTGTTTCTCAAACATAGGGGTTTGCGTAGGGTTGCTGCCCAATTTGGGAAAGGTGTTTTAACCTTTCTGGAGGTGTTTTGATATAGCCAATCTTACCACGTCTTAAAAAAGAAAATCACACTCGTGTGAAGTGAGGGGTGCTCTTATCATACATCATCATACGCGTCGCAGTCCCGCCCCCTTGCATGACGACGTGAGACCCAGAAGTGAATTCCCCGTTCATTTTCTCCATAGGCTTTTCAAAAAGTATTTATTTTAAAGACATTTACGCCGCGAACAAAGCCAACTCGAGTTGTGACAAATCATGACAACAAACACAACATTTTGGACCGAACAAATAATTACAAAGAAGAAAGACTTAAGAATTATTTGTTCGCCCCGAAAAATTGTGTTTGTTATGATTTGTCACACAACTACAGTTGGCTTTGTATGAGGCTTAAAATGAGGAAAATGAATCATTTCCTGGGCCCTGGTAGGGGGCGGGACTGCGACACTATACATCACATTCCGTGCTCAGCCAATCAGCCGAGCACATTCCGTGCTCATACACACACACACAAACATCTGCCTTGAGCCTGCGCAGCGACCCAGCTATGAAAGAGATCTTCTCTGCACCACTCACCTTTATTAACAAGAGGGCGCCCACGCTACAGAATAAGCTAATGCGCAGTCATTTGCCACCTAAATCTAGCTGGCTCCAGAAACCTGTCAGCAATTTTCCATGCGGTCATTGTACCCACTGTGCCAATATTCCCAAAACAAATACATTTATTGATGTGTTCACCAACCATGTATACAAAATCAACCATTTTGCAAAATGCAACACATCCTTCATTGTTTATCGCCTCAAATGTCCCTGTGGTTTTTTCTATGTAGGCAGAACCAAGCGTAGATTTAAGGACAGACTGGGAGAACACAAAACGGCTATTCGCACAAACAACTATCCGATGGCTGTCCATTATCATGAAAAAGGCTGAAAGCTACAGCAATTGAAGTGACAGGTGGTAGTCTTTGGTGATAGACTCAACAAACTTCTCCAAACTTCTCCAAAGAGATTTTTTTTGATAGTAACTCTAAAAGCCACAATGTTTCCTGGCCTAAATGATGAAGTTGATTTCCTGCCTTTTCTCTGATGGTCCTGCATATTTTCTCTGTGATTTGGGTTACTGTTTAAATGTGTCAATATAAATATTTACTTTATACTTCTCCCTTTGTTTTCCAATTAATTGTCTTTTACTTTTCACTTGGTGCTGGTCACTTTGGGTGTTTTGTTATTTTTATAATTAGTTTTTGGATTTATTGAACATCTTATGATGTGTAATCAACATGATATTATAACGAAATGACGAAATAACAAAATAATGTAACTAAAATGAAATAATTTATATGCCAATGAAATAATAATAACGATGTAATGACATGATTGGATCACACCCACCACCTGGTTGTATTTAAGGGTGACTAATCAGCCAAGCTGGCAGATAGACCCTGACGAAGACCTTTTGGTCGAAACGTGTAGGTCCTGTTATTTATTTGCCTTGCTCATCATCAAATAAACTATTTTTCACCAAAGACGGAGGATTCTTTTCTTTTCAAGTCTGCAATTTACACCTTGACAAGCAGTACAACTTGGAGGAAGGATACCTTTTGTCTACCCATTGATATGATATTACACAACATTATGTTTACTGTACATTTATTATACTGCATAAAGTCTTAAGGCTCTCTCTCTCTAGACATTAGACTGCATATAGAGCGTCGCAGTCCCGCCCCCTTCGAGGGCACCGGAATTGAATTTCCCATTCATTTTTCCATAGATGTTTCAGAAAGTATTTATTTAAAGACATTTAAGCCTTGGACAAAGCCAACTCAGATCATGACAACTTGCATGACAATAAACTAAAGTCTAATCTAAGTTTATTGTCATGTTTTGTCAGGAGCCGAGTTGGCTTTGTCCGAGGCTTTAAAAGGTGTTTAAATAAATACTTTTTGAAACGTCTATGGACAGATGAATGGGAGATACTCTTCTGGTGCCCTCGTCGTTCTGAAAGGGGGCGGGACTGGGGCTCTCTATAAGCGTCGCAGTCCCGCCATATAATCACTGGTTTATAAATCACAATTAGATTATCTCTCAAAGCAGAGGAAGGTGAAAGCTGTGTCCAGTTTATTATGTGAGACGCAGCAACAGATCAATACTGTGTTCTTATGCCTTTGCTCATTGATTAGAATGATTGGAAATGGCTGTGTGATCGATCGCATCCATGTATTGATCAATGGCTTTGTTCTCCTTACCTTCCTGTCATTGGCTTCTGCGCTCATCCCCTCGATGTCTCCCTGTAACACACACACACACACACACACACACACACACACACACACACACACACACACACACACACACACACACACACACACACACACACACACACACACACACACACACACACACACACACACACACACACACACACACACACACACACACACACACACACACACACACACACACACACACACACGAGATGAACCATGGCATCCATATGATGGGGAAACCATTCTTTATTGTTAGTGGCTGTCAGATGCCTGAAGCGTGATGTATACTAACTACAAATTGCCAATCAACGAGCCGCTGACATGTCACGGATGCCACGCGTTGTAAGCTTATTGATCTGCCATTTTCTGCGAGTGACACCATCGAACAATGGAGCATAAATCGGGCATGATGTCTCTTCAAACGCAACTTTACATGCACGTGAGTTGATGTGATGTCAGAGAAGCAGTAGTGGCTCAGAGCCTTTGCCTGAAGGCCGAGGGCTATACCCTTAGCCCTTATCCCTAAACTTATTTCATTTTTTACGCTACACTTCCTCTGCTGACCTGGGGGGGGGGCAGCGGACTGACCTCATGTGTCCTCCTATGCATGAGGAGTCCAAGCTGCTTTTTTTCACCTGACAGGGGAGAGTTTCCTCGGCCGGACGTAGCACGTGGAAAGAACACGTTATTCCAACCAGTTCCCTTCCCCTCCATCAGGCGCCCCGGCTGGCCAGAGGAGGTAGTTTAGAGACCAGGATAACTGCATGTTTTTTGTGAGGGTACCTACCCTAGGGGGCACGGGGAGAACATGCAAACTCCACACAGCACTACTGACTGTGCCACCGTGCCCCATTTTTTACTATTTTGATATAGTTTCAAATTGCCAATCTAGAAGCTCACAACAGTGTCGCTTACCCAAAACAACAGATCTAAAGCCAAACATAACGATCTGCAATTATTTTGGTGAGCAACAACACTCGCACAATGGAGTCAATGAAGTTAGTCAAACAGTCCTACTACAAACCGTGCTGTGTGTGTGTGTGTGTGCGCGTGTGTGTGTGTGTGTGTGTGTGTGTGTGTGTGTGTGTGTGTGTGTGTGTGTGTGTGTGTGCCGTGCATGCGTGCGTGCGTGCATGCGTGCGTGCACGGGGGGTACTCACATCATGCAGCGGGAACGCAGAAGTGTAAACACTGTTGCCTAGGAGACTGGTTATGCCTGGAAGAGGGCATTTATCAATGGATTCATATTAAAATGAGGATACAGTAGATCTCAACCTTCATGGACCTCTGGACCACCAGCAGAGTTCAGACAATCCTCAAAGCAGTGGCGTATTCAGGAATCACATTTTGGGCAGGAAAAAAAGTTGCGGCCCCCCAGTGGGGGAAATGAGTCACTTTGTGGTTGAACAGATCAGAAACACTAAACAGGTTTTCAAAGAGATTGTTCCTGCCAGGCGAGTACAGGTGCTGGTCCACTCAGACCCCCACACCTAGCACCTCATAGGACAATGGCAAACATTTGCATTCCTATGGGGGAGAGCGTGGTATCTGGAACGGCCGAGGAGCCAATCCGCTGCCCACTAATAGTTCTCCGGTTTGGTGTTTTTCCTCTGTCTCTTTTTCATGTTTTTCAAATTGAGTTACTGTATGGGAGGCAGCTGCCAGCCTTGCCTCTACTGTAAATACGCCCCTACCTCAAAGATCACCCCACCTCCCCACAAACTAGATAATATACTGTACAATACAACTATGTGTTATACTATATACACACTACAAATATATATAAGAAGGCGTAACACTTTTCTATTTCATCACTATTCAAATTTAACATTACTGATATTAAAAGCCAGATTTGCTTGTGGATCAATGTCGCTCACCGAAAATAGTAGATAATAGTAGAATTACTATGCCGGTATGATTGTACAGGAGGTCAACACATGACATTCAAATGCTAGATGCTTTGATTTTTAGTGGCCCTGCTAGGGGGAGTTTCCAAACTGCATTTAAGCCCCACTGGGCAAACAGTGGGGCTTAAATGCAGCCTACACCTGCAGTGTAGGCTGTAGTATTTTCTCTGAGCTCTAAAGGAGCTCTATTATTCTATTATTAGCTCTATTATTAGCAAAGTAATAAATAAAAAATAAAGACTGTAAATAGGATTGCGTTACTGTATGAGATAAAAACAGGTGTTCTTGTGGTGGGCTGTCCCTTTTCATTAGGACCCCATTTTGACAGCGTTAGCACCAGCTTTAACGATTCTGCTCGCGGTGTTTCAACCCATCAATCAATTCTGTCAAGTCTGGTTTATGTACACTCATGTTACAGTACATGTGGGACTTCTGGGAAAAGTATTCAAAGATGGAGGGTGAATGAAGCTAAATAAATACTTTGGCAATGAACTACATTATATTGTGAATTGTAAACAAACAGAGGAATTCATTTTCATTGTATGTATGAGGATGTGTGTCTTGTGTTAAACTGCTCACCCATGGAGAATTTGGCTCTGGTGCAGCGAGTCCTTTTCAACACTTCATACACCTGATGTGATGTGACAGAAACACACAACGTTAACCACAATATGACACACGACACGACACGCCTTAACTTTCAACCAGACCGGTGTCCCTGTAGGTGGGGTGAATAATCCATTAAAAAAATATGAGCTTGTAGTTTCACGATTATTGAAATAGCGCTTAAAAGAATACTTTCAACATTATCCTCATATAATGGTCCTATAATTAAATCAATGATTCAGTATAATGGCACAATTTCTGTGTACTCACTCAGTGTAGCACCTTTTAAATTAACTTCTGACCATGCGCTCTGCACGCAACCAGCAGACCCTCTCTGTGCTAAAATTCTACTTTGTTGGTGGCGGTGGCTCAGGGGTAGAGTGGCTGGATGATAACCGCAAGGTTGCCAGTTCGAACCCAGGCTGCCCCAGAGTTAGTGTCGAAGTGTCCTTGAGCAAGACTCTGAACCCCTAATTGCTCCTGATGTGCTGGTTGGTGCCTTGCATGGTTTCTGTCGCCATCGGTGTATGAATGTGTGTGAATGGGTGAATGTAATGCACAATGTAATGCACAATCTATGTAAAGCGCCTTGGATAAAGGCGCTATATAAATGCACCTTCTAAAACGGGTAGTCCCAATACTTCATTCTGATTGGCTGGTTACCGTCACGTGACCGGTGTAAATTTCACCGATAACCCACTCCTTCAATCACTTTGTATCAAACTGCAGCCTTGTAGCTGAACTGGGGAAGGGGAGCGCTTGATTGCTTTACAAACACATGCCGTGCGGGCGTCTAAGCACCGCCCGGCTCATATGACTGTGAATGTGTGGCTCCAGGCAGCCCCGTAAATACATCAAGCGCTATTCTCCCATCACATAGGCTACTTGCCGAGCAAAACAAGGAAGTGTTTTGGCTCTGGGTCGCTCGCTCTGGTGGCACAAAGCGTAGATACTTTTGTGAATTTAATAGTTTTAATATTGCTATATGTTTGTAACCGTTTTAGAAAAGCAATAAGCCACTCGAGGCCCCAGCTTACCGGGTATTTTACACTGGCTGGGAGGTAGAAGACCCTCGGCTGCGCCTCGGGTCTGCCTACGCTCCCAGGCAGTGTAAAATACCCGGTAACCTGAGACCTCTCGTGGCTTATTGCTTAAATTTACCATTTTTGTTTTCTGTATTGAAAATGTTCCAAATCGTGACACCTCGGATACACTGTGTGTATCCTGTTACAACCCCACTCATCATACTATAATCATATCATATCATCATACTATAATTCAGTCAATGTCTGTCTGAATGTCTCTCAGAAACACCGCCGTATTTCCTCACCGCCTGCACCAATCACTCCCACTTTTCACTCAGGCATTGACCATAATAATATGGAGGTCTTAACGAAGCCCTTTTTTCCAATTTAAGAAATTATAAATTAATAATGAATTTATTATTGAATAAAAAATGCGGGGGGGGGGGCAATATCTCACAACGGGTAAGTGCTAGTAATAATTCACCATGAGTTCTGTGAATATCTCTATTCACCTTGTGAGATGTGGTATGAACAGAATGAAGGGCCTTGGGAAGCAGCTGGATGAGCACTGCTCCAATCTCTACAGTAATGGGAGTTTATTGATGTTTCTGCTTGTGAGCGAACAGCCTGGGACTCATATTACAGCACACATTGACACGGCCATTCCAATAACGCCAAATCAATCCCACCACATAACCGTTAATTAACCATCTCATTTGGAAGCGGTGTGTGTGTGTGTGTGTGTGTGTGTGTGTGTGTGTGCTTCATAACACTAGTTATAAATATTTATTCTTATGCATAACTACTAATAAGCGGTTTGTTACTACTAGTAACAAGGTTTATTAAGCATTATGAGTGCTACAGTCATAATACATTAAAAGCTCAAAGGAACAGCACATTCTAACTACAAAGTAAGACTTTACTTAATGTTTGGGTCTATAGAGCGTCGCAGTTCCGCCCCCTCGAGAGACCCGGAAAATAAAGCGCCGTTCATTTTCCTCATAGACTTTTCAGAAAGTATTTATTTAAAGACGTTTACGCCGCGGACAAAGCCAACTCTTGTCGTGACAAATCATGACAATAAACATGCCAAACAAATAATTAGAAAGTAGAAAAAAACGGCAGGTTACAACACTTTTTTTGTTGTTTCTTCTTATAAATTATTTGATCTGCCCAAAACATTGTGTTCATTGTCATGATTTGTCACGATCCGAGTTGACTTTGTCGTAACCGTCTTTAAATAAATACTTTAGGAAAAGCCTATGGAGAAAATGAATGGAGAACCATTTCCTGGGCCACTCGTTGTTCTGAACGGGGGAGGGACTGCGACGCTCTATAATGCATTATAATCATGTCATGTGTGTGATGTGTGTCGTGTGTGTGCGTGTGCGTGTGCGTGTGTGTGTGTGTGTGTCAGGTGAGGAGACGAGTTGTGATGCAGTACTTACGAGGGAGCTCCTGGTTTTACTGTCAAAGAATTTGTCTCTGTCAGAAAGATCGAACCTGGAAACAAAGAACAAATCAGAGTATTGACATTAAATAAAAAAGTATATATTTTAATAAAAATTATAGATTTGAATATTTCAATAAAAAATACAATATAAAATAGCAAAAATAGCAGATCTACAAGCTAATGCTCCAGATAGCCTAAAATAACTGTTTCTACTTCTAGAAATAGCAGAAGATTATTGAACAGTATTGAATACTGCTAATCCTCCAGACACAATTATGTTAATTTCTTAAATTCCACCAGCAATCACTAAATTCTACAGCTTTAGCATTTAGGCCTACTGTAGCAAACCTACAAATAACTATTGCATTCACTGTGGCGACACAAAGCAGTCTTCTTGTGAAACTCTTTAACCCATTTTGGGCTGGAACCCCTTTTGGTGTTAGCATTACGTTATGCTTTAGCTATTTAAAAATAGCAGATCTACAAGCTCATAGCGTGCCACTCTGGCGCGCTACGAGCTTGTAGGTCTGCTACTTTTGAAAAATCGAAGAACGACTGACATAGAAACATAGCTTCTTCAGAAAACTGTCAGGATGTAGAAGACATTTTTAGAATCTGATCTCAGGTCAAAATAATTATTTCCCAGAGAGTAATTTAAACGTCTATGAATATTTCACAATATAATGCTGTCAGAAGAAATGGACTGCAAACCCATCCAGAAGTACCATTACCTGAGTGGTATCAATGTAATTCCAAGTCAATAAATACCTGCCTTTGTCCGCATCTAAATAAATGCCCTGAACACCATAAACAAAGAAATGGGTAGACTTACAATAAAGTGTAACACATTTGTACATAATTGCTAAAATAGACACGTTTCCACATCAGAAACAGTTACCTTCGCTTTAAGCACACGATCTAAAAGCCCCGTATGTTTTCTTTTCACTCGGTTTCGTTTGTTTTGATTTTGTAAGAAGTGCAGAAACGTTGAAACTTGTTTTCTTTATTTTGCTTTGGTTTCCTTCTATGTGGCTCATTTAAATAAGGTGGGCATAATAAACTTCGGCTCCAGCCCATTCCTTTTCGGTCAATTGTAATGTTAAACTTTATTCTGTATACAACTGCTGTGATAAACTATATGACTATGATTCTGGGGGCGGAGATTTGGCAAAAAAATTCAGATCTACAAGCGTTAGCAGAAATTCTTGGCAAATAATTAGTTTAGAAGAGGGACAAAAGTAGCGGTATACTAGCATAGAGCCCTGGAGAACATGAAGTATATAGTAGTAGGTGCATTAATAATAGGCCAGCAGGACAATGACAAAGACTACGACATTTTCTTAATGTGGCGATAGCATTCCTTCATCTACTTTAGCCGTTTCTCAAAAAGAAAATAAGCAGAGGAGCGGGGGATGGGGGGGGGGGGGGGGATGGGGTAAATCTACCCATTTCTTCCTCCAAACAGAATTGATTTAATGTCGTGCCGTATCGCACAACACCACAGATAACCTCATCGCCGAAACCAACAAAGTCTCTGATGATTGGGAACCCACTGGGACGCACTGATCAATAGTGAGATTTCCCACTTTTAGGCGTTTAATTGCACGTCTCCTTTTAGCGCCACAGTGTATTTGTTTGTTTGTATGTTGTTGTACTGTGTGCGGTGTACAGTGCCGTGCTAACGAATTACCCCCATCGGGATTCATGAAGGTGTTTATTGAGTTGTGGTCCTCCTGAGCAGATCGCCCATGTCAACGTTTCAACAAATGGAAAAACAATCTGTGTTCCAATGGATACAATAGTTACCATTTAGAAACGAGCTATAGAAACAAGCTACGATATTCATAAAACCCACAGACAGACACACTTAACCACTTTCAGTTTAAAATGTTTCAAAAATAGCATATCTCTAAAAGCTTAAAGCGTGACACTTTTTGTATTACGATTTTTGGGGGAATTAAGTGCAGGGACAAATGGGACAAATCGGCTTCCCTTCCCGGATAGGAGAGATCAGCTATTTTTTGAAAAATGCTTGTAGATGTGCAATTTCTTATACCTGTGTGTGACACACTTAATGTGCAACAAAGTAGGGAATTATTCATTTTTTTTTATTAAAACGTTGAAATATAGAGACACAAGCTTTCTGTCTGGCCACAGCGAGATGAATAAGAATGAGGACGAGAGCAGAGATGTCCTGCAGCTTGTTAGTCAGAGCAGTAAATATAGCTTGCTAGCCTGCAGAGCCCACAACCCACTCCATCCATCCATCCATCCAGCATGCATTACAAGATGCTGCAACAACACATCACTGCCTCCCTCACTAATAATATGGACATTATATCCCCTCACAGGGTTGGGCTATTATGGGCAAAAATCAAACATACACATATTTTTGACACTGCCTTGGAAACATTATAGAAAGCAAGGCTTCCACCTGTTGGTTGTCTGTCAGATGACCTATTCTTACATAAGACCCATGTTTGACCTCCAATGTATTCTCTGCTCTGTCATTGTGTGTAAGAGAGAGAAATGTAAAGGGATCGGGAGGCTGGCATACGTGCTTCCTCCCTGGGCTCGGTACAGACCAGTCTTTGTAATAAAGTGACATTGTTTCAGTGCACTCTCTACCTTGATTATTTCTTAAAGACTCTGATGTGAGTTCTAAATAATCGACCACAAAGATCACGTTGTGTTGCATTGTGACAAGTAGACTAGTAAGCCAGTAAACTGTTGCCTATATACTGGAGGACGGGGGACAACTTTCTGAACAGCTTCCACCCGGCTACCATCAGACTGCTGAACAAGGCCTGATCACCAGGCTATCACCAGGCAACAGACTCTTCAAACAAGACGTTTTCCCACAGAATTGTGGATTATGTCTCTCTGTGGACCTGCCATGTGGATTAGTTTTACCTGTGAAATGTATAGCCTGCGGCTAATAAGCCAGACCGAATCAGCCGTTGGGCAAAAGAAAATTGCCTGCCGGCGGATTACAGTGTGATTTGAGTCTGGTTTATTAGCCAGGCTATGAAATGTATAGGCATGCCTGCCATGTTTTTACCCCGCTGAGGTTTTTTCAGCCTATGGTTTCACACTCATAGCATGTATTGCCCTTCCCTTGTTCATTTAGTAGCTGACAGAAATGTTCATCATTACAGCAGTAAAGCACATTAAATAATCTCATTTTTGTACACAATAGGGTACAAAACAATAGCCAACCCGACCATGTAGAAATATTGCAAACGCGACCTCTGTTTCAATGTGCTTTCTGGTGCTAATCTCTCTGTGTCCTCGATGTGATCAGGCAGGACGGAGGGGTGCCGTGACGTCTTGAACAGAATACAGATGGTTCCCTTCACTTCATTGTATAGGCAATATACTTGAGTTTAATGGGATTCCTATTTCCTGCATAGTAACCCTGCCGATATGCAGTACGGTCTGATAGACCACTGATGGGAGTTCTGTAACAGAGCATCATGGTTGGTAGATGCGGTCGACATGATGATGGAGGGCCCTGGGGCAGCGACGAGGCAAGCCAACCACTCTGCAGCCATTTATTCCACCTCAGCTTGGACGTGAAATATTCCCAGAGACATCCGAGGTTGAATTAAAGCACAGTGAGTGTGAGAAAAATGACCAATTCTGATGGCAACAGCAGAAGCACTAATGTCTCAAATTGTCACGAGGCCCTCATACCCTCGTTTGAATTATCTATTTAGGCAGCATATAAATGAACTGTTGGAGATTGGACCAACGCATTGGGCTCACAGGGCTGTAGCCTGGGGTGGGGCGCCCCATGGGGGCACACATCCTCCAGAGAATGAGCCTTCAGCGCTCGCTGACATAATGACAAGCTTGTTGACGCCGTTCTTGTGCACAATGTTGGAGCTGCACACTGCAGCAGTTTAAAACTGTGAGCATGCATCTACAAGACGTTGACTGTGGACCGTCAGCTGCTTTGCGGTTCATAATGCGCTTCCTTTGCTTAGCGTTTCATGTAAAGCACAGTGAATTGCATTGTTGTTGAAATGTGCAAAATTACAAATAGACAAGCTTAATGGCATCACTCAGACTCTGGCCTCTGCGATCAATAGGAAATATTGTTCAACGTCACAGCTAACGGCATGTCACCCAATTGTCTTGTTTATATAGACACAACAGTCATGTTTACCTGCCATCTCATAGCACACTAAGCACAGATGCATAGTTCCATTATTCAGGTGGTATGATGTTTAGACAGACGCTAGGTTCATTTCAGAGAGAACAGTGAGTGTAGCAGGATAGCAGGTAAACATTCTATTCAGACAGTAATTACTTTTGTTGTCACTCTGGATAAGAGAGTCTACCAAATGCCTAAATGCCTCAGTGCCTGATGCCAGGGCCTGATGCTTGAAAGTGTTCACTGCAATTGTTGACAGATTGGTATCAGAATAAACCATATTAAGCATATTGGGGAATTGCACAAAACCGGTTCCTAGTCCTTGGGCACAAAATGTCTTATCTGATGTATTCAATACATTATTTTCCTCCACAGGGGGAAGCCATTATGGATATGTGCTTTGAAAACAAGTTGACTCATTTGCATGCATACTAATAACCTGATTAACTTAAACTTGACCCAATTACGGCAATACACTAAGCAATTATCATCTATAATCTATAATAGGTCTTAGCCTGATTATCAGAACTACTTTTAGTTGACATCCCTATTTTGGTAGGGTAATCATACGTTTGATAATGTAATCATGACAAAAAGAAAATCCAATACGGTCAAAAAATACCAAATCTACACGGTGCGATAAAAATGCCTTATAAGTGAGGCAACAAGTGCATTATTGCGACCGATGGTTGCAGTTAACTATGGAATCGTGCATTTCCCGTCAGTGTGTCGGGCACCATATATGGTGCCCAGGTCTCGTGACATCATGTGACATCATCAGGGATGTCATAGTATGACCCTGATGTCATAGAAAATGAAACCTGCTGTCGCTGTTAAGCCCATTATATGGAGATCCCTGGTGTCATCAATATTGGCCAGCAACTCTACATCTGACCTCAAACCCAATAGATCTCTATATATGGATATATGTCATAACCTGTTCTGACATTCCATATAACAGATCCTTCCTCATCCATCCTTCCTCGTTGATGTCTCCCTTTTGACTGATTCAAACTCTAGACGGGCCTTCCCCAAAGCCGGCGAAAACTGGAGTTCTCAACAGGCCCGGAAATTATGGCCCGGCCCTACCTGGGCCCTCATCAAACTCTGTACACTCGAGAATGTCCCCACTACCACCCTTAGATCTCCATATACTGTATGGAGCTGACCTGTTCTGACATTCCATATGTTGATCTGCCCTCATCAAACCCTGTACACTCAAGACATGCTCCTTATATGGCCAGTACAGAATTCATTGCATGTTGATCTGACCCCCCCATGCCAAAGCGTGGCTATAACGCATCATAGACCCGACCTTAATATAAAGTCTTACCAACTGCTTTCTCAGCGTCGATATTTACACAACAGAACATGACAGTAGAATTCTTTCCAACAAAGAGCAACATGACCTTCCAGTTTGCAAATCTAATGGCTGTCAGCTGCGATAAAGGAGCCATTATAAACCACTTTGTTGGTTCAGACTTAATGAATGTTGTAAAAGTACAGTATACATCTTAACTCACATTCAACTGGTCACAGGTCAAAAGAAAAGACCAGCTTGTCATCGGTTACTGTGCTGGACACAAATCCTCCAACATTATTGGAGGAAGTTGAGCTGTTTTGAGCCATTTTAAAGGCTTGAACTAAACAATCACAATCTATTTACAGTAACTAAAGAATTGTGTGCATCAGGAAGTGGTCGTAAGCTCTGACATGACCAATATGTACAGGCATGATCGGAAACGGGAAGAATTCATTGTATATTCTCACTATTGTGTTGACTGTTCCTCCTCACACATAGCTACAGTAAAGTACATGGATAACACGTTGATTCACCAGAACTATATCATTTTGAAAGTTGTTCTAAACAAAATGACAAAGTTCATTCCACCAACTATAATGACAATGTTATGGGTATTAGGGATGCCAGAAAGTGACCATCAGCCAAATCGAATAATCGACAGCTCTGCCGATTAATAATCGATTAATTGACCCCCCCAACTTCTACTGGAGAAGTAGTTTCATAAGGGGCTGGTATGAAGTACTTGATATAAACAGAAAATGTTCAGTTCACTAGTCTACACTCTACTCTACAACTGCCTTCATTTCATCTGATTGTCTGTCTGGCAGGCACTTAACAAGCGATCGTTAACTTTGTCAGAGAGGGGCAGAGAAGAGTGGCTTTGCTCAACTTGATTTATACTTATATTCTCCAATCTGATGAAGGTACATGTTCGATATATCATGCAGCCTTACTTATTAGCCTATATTTTGGCTATTTAAAAAAAATGTTGAAATGTATTAAAATCGATTTCGGAGATTAATCGGAAAATCGATTAATCGGTGGCATCCCTAATGGGTAGGCTATACAGTCATCTTTACAGTTATATCCTTCTCAGTGTGTGGTTGGATCAGAGCAGAAGGGCTTTCTTTGACTTACAGGTGCTCCTTCTCTCTGGAGAAGGGGTGAGAGAGACACTTGACGTTCTGCGGCCGGTTGGACCCCAGGTCCACCTTGGGGTGCAGCGGAGCGGTGACTTTGTGAATGAACAGCCGGATCTTCTCCACCACGTTGCTGCCTTGCTTCACTTCATACACCTGGTGTCACAAAGAGAGGACAGACGTCCAGTCATTTAACCCATTTAGGCACACGGAAATAAAAAGAAGTCTTCTGAAAGAATATATATATTCAAAGATTTGTGAAGCATTTTCACGATTTTTGCAAAAGATAGCAGACCTACAAGCTCGTAGTGCGCCACTCGGTGGCGCGCTATGAGCTTGTAGATCTGCTATTTTCCTCATTCTACAATCTCGTGATGCGTTTTCAGGGAAAGATAGCAATTGTTGTGCAATCCACAGAGAGAACTTTTGTCTGGTCTTGTTTCCCCCAAAATTTCCCTTGTTTATCCTGCGAGTTATTTATTAGACTTTTAAAATGAAACCAAACAATACATGGAGATATTGCATATATCAATATGGGGGTTTATGCATTTTAAATTTATAGGAAAGTGAGTCCGGAAAGACAGCTGGAGCCTTGTACTTGAATGAAGCTTAGAAAAAAGGTTAATAATACTACTTGGCGACTCAGGATATATATCGTAACTTATATAAACTGTAACTTTTCAGGAAATTTAGGCATTTAGCAGACGCTCTTAATCTAGAGCGACATTTCCAGTAAACATTGTTTACTAAACTAAACGTTATTCAACAAAGTGTGTTAGTGGGTTTGTTAACCCATTTTATGAGGGAACCCCTTTCAGTGTTAGTATTACGTTATGCTTTAGCCATATAAAAATAGCAGATCTACAAGCTTGTAGGTCTGCTATTTTTGAAAAATCGAAGACATAGAAGACATTTTCGAGAATCTGATCTCAGGTCAGACTGGAAAACTGTCAGGACGTAAAATAAATTTTTAGAATCTGATCTCAGGTCAGAATGGGTTAACACACTGGACCAGGGCTAACAACAATGGAACCCCCCCCCCCCCCCCCCCCAATGATTGCTTGATTGAATGATTGAATGCATGCTGTACCTTCTTGGTGGGCATCTTGAGCTTCATGAACTCCGCCTCTCGACACAGAACCTTCCAGGGGGCGTGGATCTTCAGGAAGCCATGCCCAGGTATCTTACCCTGGAGGACAAGGACACAGTTGGAATTGAAATCAGGCAGTCCTTTTCTCTCTCTCTCGCTCTCTCACACACACACACACACACACACACACACACACACACACAGCTCATCATGACCTCATGTGACGATTCCAAATCATTGTCCCTCAAATTCTAACACCAAATCTTAACTTAAAAACGTTATCATGATATTAGCATCGGCTATTGTTTCGGCGACATTTATCCATTGAAGTGTCATATAGGCCTGATTGAGCAAAATTAGAGCTAATAAGGGAAAGTTAGCGAAAGTTAAAATAAAAAAATGCTTAGCACAAGCTTTCTTCGCAAATGTGTTCATAAAAGATTATCACCTCTCAATTTGTTCCAAACCAACTCTCTTGGGAAAAACATTTGTGCCCTCAACACAGAAACTAAAGACGTGATTGCCGACTTCACAAAAGCCTGCAGGCCTCAACACCATCCAATGAATTCACTATTGACGCCTCAGCTGTGGAGTCGCCGTCATAAAGAGCGCCCGACTGAGCGAGCGACACAGCTGAGGATAGCCGACCTTCCCACTCCAGCCCTGACCATGTTCTAGAGAGAGCCTAAACTCACCTGTAGTACTGCATCACCTCCTCATATGGCAATAGAGCGTCGCAGTCCCTCCCCCTTTCAGAACAACGAGTGGCCCAGGAAATGAATCCCAATGCATTTTTCCCATAGGCATTTCTTAATTTTTTTATTTAAAGACCTTTTAAAGCGTCATACGAAGTCAACTCTTGTCGTGACAAATCATGATAACAAACACAATTTTTCGGGCCAAACTAAGCATTAGAAAGTAGAAAAAACGGCAGGTTACAACACTTTTTTGTTGTTTTCCTTCTTTGTAATTATTTGTTTGGTCCAAAATATTGTGTTTGTTGTCATGATTTGTCACGACAAGAGTTGGCTTTGTACGACGCTTAAAAGGTCTTTAAATAAATACGTTTTGAAATGCCTATGGGAAAAATGCATTGGGATTCATTTCCTGGGCCACTCGTCGTTCTGAAAGGGGGCGGGACTGCGACGCTCTATCTATAGCATAGCAGAGGAGGGAAAACAACTGAACAGGACGATGAGAACACATCACTCCAGTCCTAGCCTCGCTCCATTGGCTCCCTGTTCGTTTCTGCATCGATTTTAAGATTTTAAATGTATGTTTTTAAAATGTCGTAACGGGTTAGCACCCTCATCCCTCGCAGACCTAATTTCAAATTACAACCCATTTTTGGTTTTTCAATGTTTGTTATATAATATTACATTGTTTGTTCTTTGTTTTTCTTTTAACCTGTACAGCACTTTGGTTGACCTGGTCATGTTAAATGTGCTATATAAATAAAGTTGAGTTGAGTTGAGAACAGCTGAAGAGATCATTGGTACATCGCTGCCATCCCTACAAAAATATAGCAACAACGATGCACAAGGAGAGCGTGGAACACCATCGGTGACAGCTCACACCCCTCTCTCACAGCCATCAGGGAAGCGATACGGGAGCATGCGTACCAAAACAGCAAGGCAGGCTGTTAAACAGTTTCATTACCCATGGAGGCAACACTGCTTAGAAGACTTTGTTGTGCTTGTTTCATATGCTCCGAGAAACGCAATTTTGTTTTCTTCAATGACAAATAAAGGAATCTTGCATCTTGAACCCCCCCCATCAAGGACCCCTTGGGGGTCCCCGACTCCCCGGAACCCACTTTGAGAGCCACAGATTTCAACTATGTTTCACGTGCATGGCAGGCAACAAACAATTTCCGCTGTCTGGCATGAGGTTGTAGATCTGCTACAGTACTAAATGTTAATCGGAGGTCGAGAGTGGCTTATTGTTAACGTGGGAGTCTATCCCCGTTACAATGCGCTAGACCCCTGGGAGATCGAACCGGGACCGAACCCATGAACTTGTGGTCCAAAGGCGAGAGCTCTACCGACTGAGCTACCCGGACACAAATAAAAATATAAGAAATAAAATAATAATAAATACATTAAATATAAGATTTTAATTGTTCAGTGTCTCCATTAGTTGAACAGGTAGTGTGTCCGTTAGTTGGACTGGGACATGTAGAACCTCTTCACAGAACAACCAGTTTAATTAAATCTACAATTATGTGGCTGGCTGGCTGCAGGCTGCAGCTCTTGCATAAGACCGACTCATACAAATCACTTCTATCCCCTGCCGGGACCTCAGAGGTTCAACCCATCTGTTCTGTTCTGTTCCGATCCGTTCTTCTGTCGTGTTCTACGTGTCTGTCTCACCATCTGACTTTCATAAATCATAACTGCAGGCTACACACGTACCCACTGTACAGCTCGAGGTGTGCATCTTCACTGGCCGTTCCAATTACGATAGCAAAACAAAGAAATGTGCCCAGATTGTCTGCTTTCAAAATACTGGGTGAGTATTTTTATGACTTGTTGCCGATCTCAGCCTATCCCGACTCCAGTAACATTAGTGGTACAGTAGCAGTTGGCTTAACATCACAGCTTAATAAGACATTGCTTCAGGAAATAAAAGGATAATAAACAAAACAATAAAACATTAATAGGCTATAATTGATTATGAAATATTTGCTGTCTGGATTGATGCAGAAAATGTGTCCACATCGTGATGAATATTAGAATAAATTTCCACACCCTCTAAATACAGTAGCCTATGACAAACCCTCTAAATACAGTAGCCTATTACAAACCCTCTAAATACAGTAGTCTATGACAAACCCCCTCTAAATACAGTAGCCTATGACAAACCCCCTCTAAATACAGTAGCCTATGACAAACCATCTAAATACAGTAGCCTATGACAAACCCTCTAAATACAGTAGCCTATGACAAACCCCCTCTAAATACAGTAGCCTATGACAAACCCCCTCTAAATACAGTAGCCTATGACAAACCCCCTCTAAATACAGTAGCCTATGACAAACCCACAACCTGCTCAAATCTACACAGTTCAGTCTGGAGTCTGGACTAGAGTGTTGATTTATCCCAGAGGGCAAAAATCATGTTTACATGGTTCGGGGTTGAACTCACACTAGTATTTTTGTGTGTATAAGCCTATAAACGACCATGGGCTACATCTTGTGCCACCCTTATCCCTTATACCTAAACCTATTTGCCATTTTTTACTATTTTGAAAATCATTTTAAAATAGTTCAACTAAAATAATTCCATAGTCTCGCATTCTCTCAAAATGTGGCTCTCAATACGAAGGCATTTCGGTTGGCACCCGGGTTCTGTGCGCGCACCACTGGTCGCTAACCATGCTTTTTCACCTTCCCTTTCTGACTCATTGTTTAAAGTGTGGCATAGAAATGGTATTCACTCCTAGAAAAGATCTTTATATTGATGGGTTATTTCCGACCTTTGAACAAATACGACACAGATTTAATTTACCCCAATCACATTTTTATTTATTTTCTACAATTTCTTTAACACAGCACACTGCTTCAATTCCAAACATACCTACCAACTCATCAATGGAATCTATATTTCTACCTGACCCATTGGTCAAAGGAGGTGTTTCTATTATTTATAATTCTCTCTCATGTTTAGATAGTAATGCCTCCTCGGATTATTTAAAAACTGCTTGGGAAAACCATTTAGGATCACTGACGAGCAATGGTCTACATCTCAAAAATGTGTGCACTCTTCTTCAGTATGCGCCAGGTATGGTCTTCTACAATTTAAAATATTACACATGGTTATACATTTGTCAAAGGAAAAATGTGAAATCAAAATGTGAATCCAGCCTGTGACAGATGTGACCAGTCGCCGGCAGCATGTTCTGGCACTGCACTAAACTAACATCATATTGGCAAAGCATATTTAAATCACTGTCAGACTTTTGACCCGGATCCACTGACAGCAGTTCTAGGACTCAAAAGGCCCGGGGTCAAACTGTCTACTTTCCAATATAACATGGTCAAATATGTGACTCTACTGCAGCTCACAGACTGATACTGTTGAATTGGAAGCAAGCACAGGTTCCGACTCACACTACACTTATGAAAGATGTTATGCACTTTGCAATTGGAAAAGATAAAGTTTGAATTGAGAGGGAGTGAAGATAGATTTTACCTTACCAGACTTGGCAACCCTTCATTGACTATTTCAACAGGTGCACGCTAACCCCTCCTACAACCTTCTTTTTTTTTCATTTCAAAAGAAAAATGTCTGTAATTCAGTTGATTTACAACAACTTGTTGGGAAAGTTTGAGAGCAAGTGTCTGTCCTGTTGTCTTTGTTTTGTTTGTCTGTTCACATTTGTCACTGTATTTTGTTTTTTCTTGTCACATTTATATACCTTTTTTATTATGTATTGTATTTGGAACAATTACACTACCTGTCACTATTTCTTTTTCATTTTATATCACTTAATTACTCATAATAAAAACAGTATTCAAAAAATATATATAATTCAACTAGCCGATCTACATCTACACGTTGTGAGCTTGTATAGATCAGCTATTTGAACTAATTTAAAAGGTCTTTTTAAATAGTAAAAAATGGCAAATAAGTTTAGGGATAATGGTTAAGGGTAAGATATAGCCCCATATGTAATTGCCTGTAAAAACTTTTATTTGATGTGATGAGGCAAGAAGTACAAGCTGTGGTTCTTGAATGACATGTGGAAGGGAAGCAAGACGAGGCATGTCATTATGAAGAGGATCTGTGGGATGGTGAGGTTTGATGGATCTTTACAGCTCAAATACCTGGCTAGGGGCCAGTGACCTGAAATATAACAGACATCTTGAACCAAGATTTATTACTTAGATGTTGGCATGCCAGTTCAACAGTTGCAATGCAAACTGTTGACTGATTGTTACTGTAATCACGTGCCATGTGAGATTTTTTTCAGACTATATTTCTGTCACTGTACTTATACTATATCTGCCCATACGTGAAATGTATGTTCTGTGCATTCTCCTCCCATCCCAACTAAACTCAGCAAATAAAAAGTTCAGAAACTTAACTTTGGTTCATTATTTCTCCACTTTTGTTGCCGAGTTTATAAGGAGCATTAGTACAGCGCTCGGGAAGAATTTAGGAGTCAAGCGTCTTGCTCAGGGACACTTCTATGGCCGCCCAGATGATATGTTAAACAGGCTGTGAATCCTCAGAGCAATTATGTCTATTCTCTTATCGTGTCGCATTCACAGGGCTGGTCTGTGCAGTCCGTACGTTGTCCTGAGACCATAAAACATGAAAGATGGTATGCACACAGTAGTTCCCTTAAGTAGAGTTTATTGACACATCCACAAGTTGTGGCCGTGTCAATAAACTGCACTTAAGGGAGCTGCATTGCACAAACTTTCTTTCATGTTTTATCACGGCCTTCTTTTGGCCAGCAGCTGCTTTAACCTCATGAGCACTCACGTCCCCATTCCGGGCCAAAAATAGCCGATCTACAAGCTCACAACGCGTCACAAAACGACACGCTGTGAGCTTGCAGATTGGCTATTTTCAGGTGATTTCGTGAAGAGGAAAATATTATGGGATTTAGTATAGAGCACAAAATTGTTAAATGAAATTTAGATGTGCGGTTGTGTGTTTGATTGATTGAATACATTATTAACAGTTTACAAAAGCTTCATGGGCGGCTGTGGCTCAGGAGGTAGAGCAGGTCGTCCAATGATCCCTGGGTCGGCGGTTCGAATCCCGGCTCCTCCTGTCCACATGTCGAAGCTTCCTTGGGCACTGAACCCTACACTGCCTCCAATGAGTTGGTCGGTGTGAGCACGCCACCATTGGCGTGTGAATGTGGGAAGTGAGGACGCTGGCGTCGACCGTTTGCCGCTTCACCTCCCAATGTATGAATGAATGAACCATTGTAAAGCGCTTTGAGCACTTGGAAAAGCGCTATAAAATGCAATTCATTATAAAAAAAGATACAGATGCTATAAAATAATGCTAAATGAATAACATGAAAAGCCATGAGGGCTTGTTTCCATTGTGGTCCTGTCTTTGAAATAACAAAGCCTACAGATATGATGCTCTTCGTCTCAAGTAGTTAACATATAAACTCAACTCTTGTGTTTGGTGTCTTGCACAACAGATTGCATCTCATCTACCCATGTCCACGGTCACGTAGCAGCCCTCCTCTGGTGACACGAGAGTTAACAGGGATAATATCCAACAAACAAACATTCCTTCTATGAGGAGGGTGGAACAATAAACAGGACTTTATTGTCCATGATTTAGCTTGAAGAGTGCTGCTGATTCAAAGGAAAAGTCTAATTAGAGCTGAGAAAAGAGCTCAGTGCAAACGTAACATAATACACAGATATGCGGTCCATGAACCAGCAGGACCACAAGAGGTCCTAATAATAATAATGAATTGCATTTTTATAGCGCTTTTCTATGCACTACGTGCCTACTCAAAGCGCTTACAATGATTCATTCATTCATACATTGGGAGGTGAAGCGGCGAACAGTCGACGCCAGCGTCCTCACTTCCCACATTCACACACCAATGGTGGCGAGCTCACACCGACCGACTCATTGAAGGCAATGTAGGGTTCAGTGTCTTGCCCAAGGACACTTCGACATGTAGACAGGGGGAGCCGGGATTCGAACCGCCGACCCATGGATCATTGGACGACCTGCTCTACCTCCTGAGCCACAGCTGCCCCTGGTGCATGGGTTATTTCAGCATTATAGAATGAATCTCTACTGTACGTATAGAAATCCCCTGGATTCCCTGGAACCACCATGCATCTACAGAAGGGATCGGGACATTAAAAATACGTTTTTGTAATTTTTCTTAATTTTGGGGGGTTTTCTGAGCTCAAATGCACCCAAACATTTAACATTCAGTAGATGTCTGTGGTTTTCTGGCTCAAACAAGTGCTCTGATTTGCCTGTGAGGCAAGAGTCCACAAATCCCATATGACATAACAATTTGCCAGCGGATGTCACTGTTGACAGATTTTTGCATGTTTTCATTGCAGCTCAAAATGCTTCAGAACACACAGAGAAAACCCCAGCCACAGAAAATCCACTGAATGTTCAAAGTTCAGGTTGTGTGCGTGTAATTGAGGTCAAAACCCAAAAGAAAAACCTAAAAATAAATAAATGAAAATTAATGTCATGAACTCTGGCAGAGTAAGGATGCTATAGGGTTCAAATAGTTAATGTTGCCTAGTTAATGTTAAAATGATTGGCCAACCATGCACTAGCATCAAAATGAGAACACGTCACACTTTCCTCTCTGTTCCAATCATGTTTGTCACAGGGATGAGCTGAACACTTATAATTATTGGTCCATTAAATATATTTTTTACTGTATGGACTAAGGCTGGGACGTGATTAAAGAACATCTAATTCATTAGAAGCTTTGTAATTAACGAATCGAAACTAATAGCATGTTTAATCGCATATCAATATTTCACTTTTATTCTTTTTGGCGGTGCACCGGTATATGATCTGTACGACCGAAATTTCGGCCAGTGGTGCAAAAACTAAGCGCGATTAAAACGTGTTAACTTTATTTCAGCGCATAATCTTTTCTGTAATTAATTCAGTGTGAAATTAAAGTATGGACATGTTTTCCTGCACACAGCGCACAGTGTGTCAATGATTCATGCCGTCTCAGTTCTACTGTGCATGTCTGGTCTGATTCTCTGATCTTAAATACTGACAATGTGGTTGTTTCTACAATTATACCCATGACTGCAGACGTTGTTGTTCAGCGTTAATTCATCTTAATGGCATTCTCTCTCTCTCTCTCTCTCTCTCCCCACAGGAGCAGAGATCAGCTCATAGTGCAGATGCTATGCTTTACGTCGTGCTTCATAAACGTATGGAATCAATAATAATCATAACACAAAACACAAATCAATGTGATCCAACATGCCCATGATGGAACAGAATGACAATGACCATTGGTTGTCAGTGATAGATTTCTGCGAGAGAGTGAGATAAATGAATGATCAATCTCGACATGATCAGATGCAGCAGGTCAAACAGGGAGGTTTGATGAACTGGAAACACGGAATACAGTACGTCCTCATCAATCATATGCACATAATGCACACAATCCGACACATACACCTACCCAATATTGCACGAGAACACACACACACACACACGCACACGCACATGCACACGCACACACTAATTCAACATTTGCGCCATGTCCCATTCTGTTCCATCACATTTTAACGTGTAGATAGCAGGACGTGGAGGAGGGGGTAGAATGAGTGTAGACTAATGGGGGAATCAGGTCAGCGGAGTAAGGTCTGTGGTTAAAAGCATGAGAGTACATAACAAACCTAGAGATGAACATCTCAAAGCAATTACCTTCCACATTCTACATTCATGAGGTGAGATATGAACCGCGTACAACAGTAATATTTTACACATGACACGGGTCCCTGACCCTGTTTTTCAAGATACCTGAAAGCAAGGATAGAAAACGTGTTGCATATGACTTAAGTAGGCAAGTGTACTCTGAGTACTGTAGTGTACTCTTAAGTGTACTCTGTTTGCTGTAAGCTCAATAGTGATAAAGAAAATTGTGCTGGCATGCAACAGGACAGAAAGTATCGGTGTAAAAAGGATGTTCTCAGGAGTTCAGACTAGGGCATTCACTTCTAATCATTTTTACTAGTTGACTATAGTTGCCTAGTTTACTAGTCGACTAGTTTAGTCGAGTTTAACTACCTATTATGTGTAACAAAAAAACAAAAACAAAAAGAATATTGTGGAAATAAATATTTGTACATTTAAAAACTATGTACATTGGTGATTATAACTATAATCTACCTGATCTTGAGGCCTACAAAATCAGTACTAGTCAACTAGTACCAACAAGGTCGACTAGTGGATTTACTAGTCGACAAGTTGCTTAATGCCCTAGTTCAGACTTACATACATTACACAGTGGGATAGATTTAAGGAGGTAGAACCGAATTCTAGTGTGGGAGGCCAATATGATTGACCAGAGAGGACACATTTAAAGCAGCCTGTGCAACTTGGCGTAAGATGTTGCTATTCTTGGGAGTTATTCTAACAATATATCCATCTATCTATCCATCTATCTATCTATCTATCCATCCATCTGTGTGCCTTCGCTGTTCTAAAAGGGGGTGGGACTACGACGCTCTATGTCACGCCTGTGTCTTTATTGTGAGTCTAATATGCACATTGTTGGGTGTGCAATTATTAGGTGGGATCTCAGATCTTAAAGACTTGGGTGCTACTGAGTGTCCCGACATGTTTTACCCCTATACATACGTTTGTATTTCTATACAGTATACAGAAAGATTTTAGGACGGCGATATTACGAATACCTCCTTTTTCTCAACTTGTTAACCTTAAACCCGAAGCGCATAGCACGACACGTTGTGAGATTTAATTGCAGATTTTTGCTGCGTGGCACTGATGTGCAACCAAGCATTAAATCTTGCATAATTCCAACCACCAAAACCTGACTTCTAAATGTCTAATCCTAACCTGAATCTTCATAATTGTGACTAAAAATTCTCCTCACTACTGGAGCGGCACAGACATTTAGAGCCTTTTATTAGGTGCTAAGTATACCTTGCGGTCTTCATCAGAGACATGTGACTAAAAAATACTTTTAACCATAAAACAACCACGAGCACGTACACACACACACACACACGCACACACACACAGTTTTCTCACCCCCTCGTCCTTCTCCAGCTCCAGCCCTATCTCCAGCAGGTTCTCCTCGAACTCCTCCCGCCGGAAGCGCTTGTCGTCCTCGTGGTAGTCGCCGCGTTGCTCCTGGGCGGCGACCTCGGGGTCCTCCTTGGGCTGCAGCGGCGCGCGGCTGCTGCGCATGGAGAGGCTGCGGCGCAGCCTGCGGATGAAGGCGTTGTCGCCTGACTGTCGCCGCACGCTGGCGGGCTTCTTGATCTGGTACGTGAGGACATAGTCCACCCGCCTCTTGCCGTCGGAGAAGTACGGGCCGGGCTGGAGGGCGCCGCCGTCGTCTGGGTGGAGGGGGTTCAGTCGCTGGGGGGGGGAGAGAGACAGAGAGACAGCCAGAGTCAGGTTGGATGGCTGTCAGTGTTGTTTTCGTCGACTAAAACTAAGACGAAAAGTGTTCGTCGACTACCTTTTTTCACTGACGAAAACTAAATGGAAACTAAATGAAAACTACGCTATGACGACTAAAACTAAGACTAAATATACTGATAATTTCGTCAACAGATAAAAACTAGACTAAAATGCTAGGAAGGGACTAGTGGACAAGAGATCCAGTATAAGTCATTTCACAATAGTTGCATGCTGAAAATAGCCGATCTACTAGCACTGCGACGCGTTGTGGGTCATTACGACGGCATCAAGGCCCGCATTTTGTTCGACTAAATCAACTGTCGACTAAAATAATATGAGATTTAGTCGACTAAAACTAAACTAACACTAAAACATCCCAGGTGACTAAAATGTGACTGAAACTAAATTAAAACTATTCAAGAGACTAAAACTAAAACTAAAATAGAAATTTGCTGCCAAAAACAACACTGATGCCTGTGTGAGCCCACAGGTCAAGGCTTGTCACAGAAAACAAAGTGTTTGTTTGAGAATTACATTGCAGATGGCCGTTAACCCATTTAGACTGTACGCATGCAAAGCTTCCATTTTTGAAAGAAATCCCGGCACTGATTGACCGTATAGTCACGATGCAAAAAAAATTGAATTACGTTTCGGCACAAAATGCCTTCTTCAGGGGTGTGAAGAAGGCATTTTGAGAATTCGTAGCCAAAGAAGGCATTTTGTGCCAAAACGTTGATCATCTTAGTTTTTTGCATCGTGACTATGAGTTGTGCGACCTCTCCTTTTTCCAAGTGTATCACCCATGGTCAGCACCTCCCCACTATTGGTGTGCGCTCCTATGTCTTTGTTTGTTAATGGAAGTGGACATCTTCTGGACATTTGCTGATGGCTGCGTTAACGGAAGTGGACATTTTCTGATTGGTGTGCTAATGGAGGTGGACATTTTCCACTTCCATTAGGCACACCAATCAGAAAATGTAGGCGCGATGCCATCGTGCAATCAAAGTTAACAACACAAAAGAAGACCCAGTGGCACACATTTAGAGCATGGTGTCACCTCTCTCCCCTAAAATCAAACCCCAACTCAAGGACCCCACAAATGTATATGTATATGGTCAGACTTCCATTTGAAAATATTTTGTGCCAGTTAAGGCTCATTCATAGTCTGGATTTTCGGTGGTGAGGTGACCACCGCTCCGGTGGTGAGGTGACCACCGGAGCTGAAATAATGTTGAGCGGTGGTGAGTAAAAACAGAGAGAATGGCTGAGGCGGTGGCGGTGGTTTGCTCTTCACCGCGGCTCTTCACTCTCTCACCGCGGCTCTTCACTCTCACCGCCATGTTGTAGTTCGGTGGTCACCTCACCACCGAAAATCCAGACTATGAATAACGCTTTACCCTCATGAGAAAACATTTGTCAAGATGTTTAAAAAGAAATAGCTGAAAAGTACAATATAGGGCTTTATATTTAAACTGTTCCTTATTTTGCTGAGGACCCCCTGGAACCCCCTCAAGCACTTTGCCTACTAGGACTATATAACAGAAGGCACAGTATGTATATGGTAACCTTGAAGCACATCTAAATGGTTGTCTAAATTATAAAGTAATTCCAACGTTACTTTAGTGCATTGAACACGGAAAATATAATACATATACGTCTAGAGCAGTGTTTTTCAACCAGTGGTCCGGGGACCGCCACCATCCTTGAGGAGGTCCCAAGTGGTTCCAACCAAATGGACCCTTACAGGTCCATTTGGTTTCATTTTACTCTCTCAAGAGTTAGATTATTGTTAAACATCGTTAAACATTGTACAAGAAGTCTACTCTCCTAATGGTACCAACATCAATACAGCATGAAATTGCTTACACAATTCTATCCAACGATAACAAACGTTTTGGGTCTGAGAGGCTAAATGTCATCAAATGGTGGCCTGTGGCTCAAATGCCCAATAAATAATGGGCGTTGGTATGAAAAAGGTTCAAAACCACTCATCCAGAGGACAGAAACCCCGCCTCCACTTGGTTTGGCCCAATGACGTCAACAATGACACTACCAGAAATGCTGCTGGGCGGCAGCCCCACCCTCCCAACATTTGACCTGCGTGGCAAACATCAACAAAAGAACCACAAATGACTCATGTTCAAATCTGTAACCAATTGTACCAATTAAAAGAAGTGAAATTAAACCCCGTGTTGGCTTTCAAACATAAAATGCTTGTAGGAAACCTTCAGCAAACCTTGAACCAGCAAGTCCATTCTGATGAGTAATATGTGAAAACAGTTTCCAGGGTAGGCTTAATACACTGTAGTTCCAATGCCTCTTCAATGGATGCATGCATTTTTGGGCCTTTCTGGATTAGGAACTCTCACCCCACTGAATGACTGTCCTCCAACAGAACATGTGGTCCAGACTGGACCAGACTGGTCCTCTGCAGGACCAAGAAGCGGTGCCAGGTCACCTTCCATATCAGATCCTCCTAGCTGCTGTGTTGGACTCTCTTCTTCTTTTAGTGTTTCATGGTGGGTTGCAACCATTGCTTTTAGGTGCATACTGCCACCTACTGATCCTGTGTATAAAGCTTTCTGCTTCTACGGGCCGACGCGTGGAACAAACTCCCACTATCGCCTGACAAAACCATGGGGTGCCTGCTAGCTTAGTGGACCAGGCGCATGCCCCTAGGCTCTGGCCTGACAGTGTGTCGGGTGTTCAAGTCCTGTTCATGACAACCTTTGCTGCATGTCTCTCCCCTTATCTCTTCCCAGTCAATCTGTATCTATCAATAAAGGTAGAAAAGCCAAAAACTAATCTTAAAAAAAAAAAAAAAAAGAGCTACAAAATAATGTTTTATTGTGAGTCGTGGGGTGAAACAAATGCACTCCTGGGTGCTCTGAGGCAAGACTTCTGCGTATCACCGTACACATACAGTATATGACACCATTCATGACTTCCAGGGAGATTCAGATTTCCAGGCCGGTACATGTGTAGCAGAACACTGTGCACAGAATATGTCCATTCCATCATGCATTCACAGAGATGTCCCCCGGGCCTGCAATCATACTGTACTGCATACTGTATATGCCACACATGAAATATTGAACATACTAGCGGTAGATATAGAATAATATACAGTAGTACTTTTGGTGAAAGGTGCTGTATGAGGCTACATAGTATTATGGCCAGTATCACCAGGGGAAAAAAGAAAAGCTTCTTCTAGACCTCGAAATGTGATCTTTGTACTAGTGATCTGTAAGATTACTCATGAACTCTGCACTATTAAACTGAACTGTGACAGCATTGTTTTAATGCTGGTCTCTTAATGCTGCTGCTGCTTTTAATCCTTATTGCACCGTTTTTAGTGGGCACGTGCAATCTTAGTGGTTACGTGCAATTGCTTTATTTCACTATAGGCATTATGTACGTTTTGTGTTTAGTTGTCTAGTTGTATTTTATTTATTTTTCTTGACCAGGACCTGGGTGGTAAAACACATTTTGTTCTGTACTTGTATGGAATGACAATAATAATACTCCTTGAACCTTTAACCGCTCTGCCCCTTCCATTGAACGGGGTCCAGTTTTGTCGCCGTAAACATGCTCTCTAATACCCAGATGACTGAATAATCAGGTCATGGCAATCATTTGATTGAAGGGTTTTACAGGGATTAAGGGAAAAAATAAATATCACCACTGAGAGTTTTTTTTGTCAGGCCGAGTCCTATTCTGCGATTTGTGAAACAAAGCCCCAGAACACTATAGCGCTCTGTTTCCCAAACAATTAGCACAATATAGTACAATTATGTTGTTTTGGTATATTGTCGTTCTAAAATGTTCCCATGCAGTCCTACATATACAGCCATCCAGTTGAAGAAATCACAGATTGCGGCTTTAACCTTTTGCTTTTATGAAATATCCTAAACCAGATTTATGGAAGATGTTTCTGAAAATTGCTAGTTTGACCATTTCCAATAAAATATCTATTATTAGAGTAGGGCTTGACTTCGCCGAAGTTAAAGGTACAAGCCAAGAGAAAGACATGTTGGCCTCTATGCTATGGTATCCAAATGACTGAAATCAGTCTTGGTGACTATATTTTTGTAAAATTAAAGGGGGTTTAAGTGATATTTCTTTCCTCACAATAACTGTTATATAGCTCTATATTATGATAGCTAGCATAGCCAGAACAGTCATCTGTCTCTACAGCTCTTTAGTAAACAGACATTTTCAGGTTGAATACTCATTTTATCCATACAGGATAAACACAATTGGAACTGGAACACTCTAAAATTGAAATTGATAAATTATCTTTATTGGATGAAATTGATCATGTGAAAATGTATTTTAGAGACGGGAAGACCCCTGGCTGTTACTGAACAAAAACTCTCCATACCAATGATTACTATGAGATTTAGTTTTATTTTTTACTTTTAAATTAAAAACAAAATGTTTTGGCCTGGGCCGTGGCTCAGTGGTCCAGGCACCTTGGCTGGTAATCCAGTCTGGCAGTGTGCCGCCTGGTTCAACTCCCGATCCCAACGGCCTCTACTGCATGTCTTCCCTCCCATCTCTCTCCCCATTTCCTGTCAGCCTACTGTCTGTCCCTCCATAAAAAAATATAAAATAAAGGCAAAAGCCACAAAACATTAAATAAAAACAAAATGTTTTTCAACTAACAAAAATATCACTTACAGCAGGTCCTGGACGTCGAAGCGACGGGGAGACATGTGAATACATATTGAGCTGAAGAACAACAATGTCAGCTCAATCCAGACAATATTATTATCACTGTTTTGCATATTGCATTTCCTCAGTCAGTGGAACAGGTTTGAGGAAGATACATGTCCAGACCGGCTCTATCTGTCCATGCAGGAAACAATCTATGTCATGGATACTATGCTGCAGATGTATTTTACTGCAAGTATATTTGTGAAAAAAGGCCTGAATAAAACATAACATGCACGTGGTCATATATATATATTTTTTTTTTTCAATTTTGATTCAAGTCAATCAAAATGCTAACAATCAATAACAAGAAATGTTTTATTGCATTGTTTGTTTTTGCAATCTTGCGCTGCTTTCTTGTTGAAGAAGGCATTTAGCATATTACCTGTATGCTCTTATCCAGAGTTTTCTTCTGAGATCAGAGTGAGCACACTAAGGCCTGACTCACACGTGCACAACAGATTGATGTATGCTTGTTGTATGAGACTTATTGACTGATGCAAGCTCGCAATGGGAGCTTTCCAAAGGGAGTCACATGGTTTGACACAACATTTGTGTTGTATGAGGGGGAGGGGGGGCAGTCGAAACACAGCCGAAAGCCGTACAACAAAAATGTTTTGTCAAACCATGTGACACTTACCCTTTGTTTACATCTAGCATGCATCAATGTTGTATGCTAGATGCGAAGGTGTGAGTCAGGCCTAAGCCTGAGCTATCAAACATCAAGGTAAATAAACACATAAGTGTGCAGCAAGAACTACTCAGTGCCTCAAAGACAATAGGATACCAGGTAAACAATGAACCTCATAATGTCTAAACAAGACGTAGCCTATATACAGATGGAGGCAGAGTGGAATGGGGGAGTTTGCAATGGCTGAAACAAATGAGAATGAATTGTGTACACTGTTTTGAGTCCAACAGTCTCATGGCTTGGGGACAGAAATCAATTCCGTAACCGTTTGCCAGACACGTCTTCTGGGTCTAGCTTCACTCTCTAGTTCTCTGAATGTGGAGGTCCTGCATGGTTGGCAGAAACGCCTTGATCATTCAGAAAATGAAATCCTGGCTTTTGTCACTCTGTTAGCTATACAGCTATACAGGAGACTAATCTTGATCAACTGGAAATCGCCCGCACCTTGTACTGTGTAAAACTGGAGAAGATTAGACTCTCCTTAAATGGTTTTTCCGATGGGTTTGGGAGGATATGGGGTCCATTCTTTCAATTCATTCAGAAATTGAATCCGTCTCTGCTTGAGGATGTGTGAGGTCTGCTGGACTGTTGATTTAAAAGTATACTGTGATTGGATTGCTGTGATGTAATGCAGATTATGGATGTATCATGTACTTATAATTGTTTGTAGGATGTTGTGTACTGTTGTTTTGTCTGTTTTTTATTTTTCAACTTTTATTGATCCTGTATTTAAGGTTTGTTTTCTGTTGTCCTTTTTCTTTGGGGTGAAAATTCAATGTATTTATTCTTGTATGTTATACTTGTGGGGTTTATTAAGCGAAGCTGTTAATACCACCATTTATTATTTCTCAACTCCAGTATTTAAATAATGCTTCTGTGAAAAAACCAATAAACAAAGTTATAAAAAACAATCCTGCACAGTGCACACGCTGGATCACCTCTGCATTGAATTAATACAATTATTATAGACATTTTAATCACACAGGACCCCTGATGTGTAGCTGAAACGTCTGCTTTAACATGGACGTAGCTACTTTTGGGGGATTTGGATTCCCTGCACTGCAGAACATCAAATGCCATTGACAATGAATGGACAATTTTGAGTGTCACAAACATTGTGTAACACAAACATTGATGACGAAGGTGAAGATGCAAATTGTGATTGGCCGGAATGAGATGATTGGTTGCATGATGATGTACGATAATAAGAGCACCCCTCACTTCATACGGGGGTGATTTCTTTCAGACAAAGTAACGGAATGGGAGGAAAACCGAACCATCCTCCATGGCAGAGGTATAACTAACAAACAACCAGGAGTTATTAAAATGCCATGCTGTGCATTTGTACAGGCAGGGTAATACGAATGCAGGGCACGCATCCCTGAAACATGCATGTACAATCCTCAAACATTAGAAATTCCTGCTCTACTATCAACAAGTCTCATTAGCATGGATTTATAGTCTAGTGTTGCATGGGGATATATCTTAAAACACTCATTAGTATTTATATTACTGTATGTATTTATTGATTTTCCTTGTTTCACACAAATGACAATACAATACAGATACAAATGTGAAAAAAACAACAATGAACATTACAAGACAATTACTCATACAAAGAAAACAACAACCAAAAACCAAAAAAGAAAAACAACAACAACAGCACTACTCCTCTTCAGCTTCTTCCATTAAATGTGACAAATTATTGTTCTTAATATATCGTATAAAACGACCCCACACCTCCTGAAACATTTCTTGTTAGTCCTTAAGAATACAGTATATAATCTTTTTCAAAGGTAAACATAAAGACAATTCCCTGAACCACTGTGTAATTGTACTACTTGGTTTGTCTGGCCTCTTCCAGGGCAATGCTATTACTCTCTTAGCTTGTAAAAGACATAAACATTTGTTCATTACGCTTTGAGCAGGAAGAATTTGGGTTCTGGCACAATATTTATTGACAAAATCTTCTGTATTTCCTGCCCGACCTTCCCGACCATCAATTTTGGACAGGAGAAAATTTACAAGATCATAATGCCTCCACATGACACCATTGTACAGTGTACATTTTAAGATGGAGTGCCGTGATTATTTTCCACCTTAAAACATGTTCATCAGGTCTTATTGTTATATAAGGAGGTATAAAAAAAAATGTTTAAGTGTACAGTATTTGTTAAAATGTTGTTTTTGTGTGGGCACGCACGCACCAGTCCATTAAGTATGCCTGGTTTGCCTGGTGGGTGGTGATGGGATCCACCTGAACTGAAGCCACAGCTGTAGTTGTATGATAAAGGGGGAGGGGTTAGGGGAGGGGCTGATAGTGTGATGTCACTATATTACTGTTTATTGCATTGGCCCGTTTGACTGTCAAAGGTTCAGCCTCCAAGGAAGCTCTGAGAAGGAAGAGAAGTGGTCACGTGACTGGGCTGCGTCATGACACTTTCAGGACACTTTCATGGGAGCCAAACTCACACTCACACTCAAAATAACCAGTTATTTTCCAGAAGTGATTATACTTTACAAAAGGTCTCAATTGTTCATACATAATGTTTGTTATGAGCTGGTCCAGCCGGCTCCATTCACTGCCATGTATCCATTGCACTTCTGGGTGTGAGTTTGGCTCCCATAAAAGTGTCCTGAAAGTGTCATGGTGCAGCCCAGTCACGTGACCACTTCTCTTCCTTCTCAGAGCTTCCTTGTCAGCCTCCAGGAAGAAATCCTAAATACAAAGTTAACACACCATTGCACATAAAAAACGACAGGGTGTCTAATGAAGTACTGTCACCTCATAGACACACGCAAAACTGGAAAAATACAAAACATTGTGGCACTCCTTCTTTAAGTGTGAGTATACATTTGGTATAAATACTTTTTATCTCCCTTTTCTCCCAAAAATAGTCGTTACACCAATTAATTCCTGCCGTGTCCACACACTTTTGTGTTGTCACTGCTGCTGCATCCCACTGATTCATCTGCTATGGGAGCGCCCACTGAGAGAACGTAGAGCCTTCATCCTATACTCTCCAACTCCTGACAAAAGTGCCACCACAGCCCTTGGGAGTAAGTGCAGTGACTAATATCACACTCCGCGCCCGGCTTCCCTACACCGAACACTGTGGTCGTATAGACGCACGGCAAAGCCGGCTGCGCCACAGTGGATTTGAACCCCCATACATACTCCCTGATGGTGGGTATAGCTACTTTACCACTCGAACACCTATGCCTAGTTATCACATTTCAAGAAGGTTAGTCATCCTTTTTTTAATATTATGTCACCATACATTAAAACACTTCAGCAAACACCTAGCCTGGGTTCCAGCCTGAATCGCTCCTTGAATCTGAATTGTCACTCGCTACTTAGTCTGGCCAGCAGGCAGCAGATTGCATTATTTACATGGCCACCCCAGCAGCGACTCGGGAGCTAACCGGAAGGTGCACTGTTAGTCAATTCAAAGGGCTTTATTGGCATGAGAAAACATACGTTTACATTGCCAAAGCAGAAAGAACAATACAACAATACAGCAATACAATCAAAACAAAAATGATGTACATTTGAAGGTCAGAATCTTCAATAGATCAAATTCTATGTACCAAGGTCACTCAATGCAGGTATAGTGCAGGAACATACACAATGATTAATCTTTAGGGTGGTTGTGTTCCATTTGATATCCTTCTCCTATCACAGGTCTGCCTATGACGGCCTTTCTCGATTGCGAGACTGTGCTCACTGAGTCTGTACCTAGTTAAGATTTTTCTTTGTTTTGGGTCGGTCACGGTGCTCAGGTATTCTGCCACTGTGTATTCTCTGTTTAGGGCCAGATAGCATTCTAGTTTACTCTGAATTTGTGTTGCCTCTTTCCAATGTGTCAGATAGTTTTCCTTTTGCTGTTTTATAATTTGGTTTAGTCCAATGGGTTTAAGTGGGTTAGTCACATCCTAGTCACATCTTTGAGCTCAACACTGAACCCCTAACTGGTTCTGACGAGCACGTTGGTGCTTTGCAAGGTTTCCTCTGTGTCAATATACTACATTGTTGTAGGTGAGACAGCAACAAGCTATAACATGAGACCATATTTACCGTAAATACTTGTCAAAGGTTGCAAACAAACTTGCTGTGTTCACGTAACTCTACTGGTTTATGCATGTGTGTGTTTCTGCTTGTTTTAGGGGTGAGGACAGTAGAATGTTTCAGCTGACTCATTCTTTATACAATAAGGATGCAACTGAGAATATTTGACGACCTTCACACACTCACACAAAGACACACACATGACACAGCACACACCCACATCCGCACGCATGACCTACTGTCAATAAATGATGAATTCACACACTTACACATAGACACACACAGCACACACCCACGCACGCACGCACGCACGCACACACACACACACACACACACACACACAAACACACACACACACACACACACACAAATGCCCCTTTTATTTGATAGAGACAATCATTTGCTTGCAGAAGGGGCGATAACGCTGATGTTTTTTTGCATTATTGTAAAGATAAGTGAAGCGATGGTTTCACAACAACACATAAGCAGAGTGGCCAATTCTACACAGAAGTAATGCTTTTTTTTGCTGTAAGAGATTTTCTTCTGTCATACGGTATTAACTTTATATTCTGAAAGTTATCGTTGTTCAAGAGAGTGTAAACAACAAGTGAAATTGGAAGTGATGAAATAAACTAAAGGAGAAAAAAGGCAGTGTATTGAGTGTACAGGGGGAGATGAGGTCAGATCAAGATAATGGAATGTCAGATAAGGTCAGCTCCATATATGGAGATATAAGGGTGGCAGCGCGGGGCAGTGTATTGAGTGTACAGGGTTTGATGAGGGCCCAGGTAGGGCCGGGCCTTAATTTCCGGCTGCCAGGCGCGGCTGCACAAATAACTTTGTCGGAAAAGGTTCTGACATATATATCCATATACTAATATTGGTGACATCAGGGATCTCCATATATGGGCTTAATTGCGACATCAGGTCACATTTACTATGACACCAGGGATCTCCATCCCTGATGATCTCATGTGACGGGGATTTGATTTAGGTGATGTGACAGAGTGACGGAGATTGTGGGTTAGGTGTCAAAAACGCAAGGTTTCATAGTTAACTGTGACCTCCGGTTGCAATAAAACTGAGGCTCATAAATGAGATCTTTCTCCTGATTGGATATTTGGTATAAAGGGGAAGAAAGGAGCATCCCTAGTATAGAGCCCTTAGGGACTACTACTAAGTATATCAGCACAGGGTTTAAGTGGTTTATCAATACTTTGTAAACTTCAAGTTCAAGCTTTATTTGTCTCCCGAGGAAGAAATTTGTCTTAGACAAAGGACCCGCATGCAAGCATGGCCCTTGTGCCCATGTCGCCGCAGAGCAGCGCCAAATCTTGACCCGGGTTGGCTATTTTCTTGGTCCCCTCTACACTATAGGGATGCTCCGAATATTCGGCCACCAAAACTATATTCGGCCGAATAGTGGCAAAAAAATGCATATTCGGTTCGGTCGATTTTAGAGCCTAAACCGTAGAGTCACTAAACCTAAACCTTAACTTACCGTTTTGTTGTGATGCCGTGATCAAAACGCGGCTTCTAGCATGCAAGCAAAAACTGGTAAAAACAAATAAATGATATTATATAATAGTATTCAGATTTGGCTATTCGGTATTCAGTTTTCGGCCAACTGTTTACTATATTCGGTAGGCTATTCGGTTTCGGCCTAGAATTTCCCTACTTTACACCAAACCTATACAAGCACCACCAAGTGGCGCGCTACAAGCTTGTAGGTCTGCTATTTTTGAAAAATCGTGAAAATATGGCACAAATCTTTGAATATAATATTCTTTCAGAATTTATTTATTTCAACGTCAGGCCTAAAATCAGGGAATGTTCCCCCTGTAACAGGGATTCTAGGCTTCAAGTGGTTAACGTACTGTAATGCAGCCATGTTGTTATAGCCATTAGAGTGTATTGTTTTGTTTTGACAATAATGGGATCATCTCCGGATCCCTTTTGTGGAAAGATAAAAGACACATCCGTTTCATCCTTTCTTCATCAATAATTGAAAGTCCACTTATTTCAATTACAAAGAGGGCTAAATGCAGTGCGAGACCTCTCTGCTTGCCTCTCAGATGTTACAAACAAAGCAACACTCCGCGGCCCAGAGTAAATATTTGCTCAGCAGTCATGTGTGAGTGGTTGCCGGAATACAACCCGTCTCAAGAGCAGCCCACAGCACAGCCTTCTGAAAGCCAACAAACACTACTGTGAGACTGTACATTCGACCGTGTGTTTAAACATGCGTTTAAATGTAATGTATGTACTGTGTGTGTGCGTGTGTCCGTATGTGTGTGTGAGTGTGTTCCCTGTGGGAACTCAGCGGTCAGTAGTGTGTGTCAGAGCAGGAAGTAGCAGCGGTAGGAGAGCCAGGAGGTCTGCCATGGGTTCAGCCCTCTGAGGACACATGAGGATGTACGGCTGTGACATCGACATCATCATCACCACCATCCCACCAATAGGAACACAGTTCTCACCAATCCCCCCTGGGAACACCATCCTCCCCCCTCTACACACACACAACCACATGAGCAAGCACATACACTGCACGCACGCACACACACTTCTCTGGGGGTTGTTGGGTAAATCCACACCTCTGCTTCTGATTCCTCTGGTCATTACTTAAATGTTTTTTTTTGTGGCTTAATTTCGCCTTTATTTTTAATGGAGGGACAGACAGTATAGGCTGACAGGAAACGGGGAGTGACATGCAGTAAAGGCCGTCGGGATGGGGAGTCGAACCCGCGGCAGACTGCCAGACTGGATTAACAGCCAAGGTGCCTGGACCGCTGAGCCACGGCCCAGAGGTCATTACTTTTTTATGTTCGGTGGGCACTGCTTCTGGTCGGACTGCATTCAATACACTGCATTTCCTTTTGGGAAATGCATGTAATGCATAGTGTAATGCATATAGTGTAAATGTAAGCTCATATATGTTTGATATATTTCTGTTGGATTATATCACAACTTGGCAGAGCTTGTGTGGAGTGGCTATTTATTTCATTATTTGTCACACAATGATGTATAAAGGGCTAAAGTGGTTAAGAAAATGTCCTAGCCTCTGTTTTTGTTAACAAATCGAATCCTACACACACACCACCACCACCTCACACACAGTCACACACACACTCGCACGCGTGGACACACACACATGCACGCATGAACACACATGCACATGTGCGTGCACACACACACACACACACGCACGCACACGCGCGGGCGCACACGCACGCACGCACGCACGCACGCACGCACGCACACAAACACACACACACACACACACACACACACACACACGCACGCACGCACACACATACACACACATCAAATGTGAATCCAGCCTGTGACAGATGTGGCCAGTCGCCAGCCACTCTAGCTCATATGTTCTGGCACTGCACTAAACTAACATCATATTGGCATGACAGCAGTTCTAGGAGTCAAAAGGCCCAGGGTTAAACTGTCTACTTTGCATTATAACATGGTAAATGATGTGACTCTACTGGCTCGCAGACTGATACTGTTGAATTGGAAGCAAGCACAGGTTCCGACTCACACTACACTTACATAACAAGATGTTATGCACTATTTGCAATTGGAAAAGTTTGAATTGAGAGGGAGTGAAGATAGATTTAAAAAACAACTTGTTGGGAAGGTTTGAGAGCAAGAGTGTCTGTCCTGTTGTCTTTGTTTTGTTTGTCTGTTCACATTTGTCACTGTTTAACTGTTTTTTCTTGTTTATCACATTTATATACAGGGCTGCACATAAGTGGTGCGCCAGTGCGCATGTGTAGTCAAAATAAAAAATGCGCTGTCAATCAAGCGCCGGGAAGCGCTTCTGCGTACCAACAGCTGGGGCCGCCCAGAATGATTATTATGGCCAGAATACCCACTAAATTCTGTGGCGAGAGCATTTCCCACCGACTGCCAATCAAAGTGGCTACAGCACGTCTTGCGAGAGTGCACTGGACATTGTGGCCAATCACAGCGCGTCCTTACTCAAACGAGGGAGGATTCCAAATCCATGCGTGCTGCTTCCTGCTTGCTACTGGGAGGAGGACAGGAGTTTACTACGGACTCGGAGAAAAAGTTATCTGACACATTATTCTTACAGTATTACAGCCAAACTCTCGTCAAATGTCCAAGAAGCAAGCGCCATTAAGTAACTATTTTGGTGTTCCAGCACCACCACCTCCAAAGAGACGCCGAACGGAACCACCACCTGAACCGCACAGAAAACGTGTGTTTGCGGAAAAGTGGTTGGATGATGTCGGCTGGCTCCAAACTAATGCTGAGCGCAGCGAGATGTGGTGCAAAATATGTCGTGAGCATCCCAATCTGGCCGATAAAAACTGCACCTTTTATACAGGGACAAAGAATTTCAGTCACCCAGCTTTTATTGTAAAGTCGGGTATTGTACATTATTTATTTTGCACCGAGGAGCCATGCGTGTCTGACTGTCTGACTGTGTTGACGGTGTCTCGCCTCGGCTAAAAGGGAAGCCTGACGTATGCTTCGCCGTACGACGTGTCGTATGTTAAACAAATAATTGATCAGCAAGCTCACAACGTGTCGCCTCCGCAACACGTTGTGAGCTAGTAGATCGGCTATTAAAAAAATAAAAAAAAAGTATCTAAATATTGCTTTGATGCTCATATTATCCTTAGGATAATATGAGTTTGTGCTTGAAATGTACTGTAATTCTGCAAACTGTTAATAAATATTTCAATCAATCAATCAATCAAAGGAAGTATTAAAAAGTTTGTATTAGAATATGCATATAGGGCTGGAATACACATGGACCTATAGCTGCAATTTGCAACTCTGGATTTCTTTTAAATAATGGGATGAATCTAGAGTTGCAATAATCTCCATTGACTCCCCAGTCCCCACTTATCCAATAAATATAGTTTTGCTATAAGTTATTCATGCATCCCTCTTTTATCCAAGTAACTCCTCCAGGTGCTCCTCTGAGTACTAGACCAAAAAGGTTGTGTGCAGCCCTGTTTATATACCTTTTTTATTATGGTAAATGGTGCATTTATATAGCGCCTTTATCCAAGGCGCTTTACAGAGATTGTGCATTACATTCACCCATTCACACACACATTCATACACCGATGGCAGCGGAAACCATGCAAGGCACCAACTAGCACATCGGGAGCGAATTAGGGGTTCAGTGTCTTGCTCAAGGACACTTCGACAGTAACTCTGGGGGAGCCTGGGTTCGAACTGGGAACCTTACGGTTACCTTATGGTTACCATCCAGGCACTCTACCCCTGAGACACCGCCGCCCCTATGTATTGTATTTGGAACATTTACACTACCTGTCACTATTTTTTTTATTTTTTCATTTTATATCACTTAATTACTCATTATCTGTCAATGATATTCTGAAGTTATATCATAGTTATCATAGTTAAGTTATATCATATACAAATAATAAATACAGTATTAAAAAAAAGAACGTAAATACAATCTATGCAGAGTTGCAGACTATGCTATGTGCAGCTGCAGGCAGAAGCATACAGTACATTGGTTGTGGTTCTACTCTCCTGCCGGCTGGTGGGTTAAGTGTATCCATATGGCAATAATCGTATCATATTCCTTGTCGATAATCGTATCGTATAGTTCCTTGCCTTTTGTCTAAAACTCTAAATGTTATCCACCAAGTTTTTCAATTTGATTTGGAAACTTTAACATTTCTGACCATACATCTGTCATATCATTGGCAATCGCTGGTCTAGGACTCTGTATCGTGATACTTATCGATCGTGAGGTTTTTGGCAATACCCTGCCCTAATTAATAGTCATTATTTGGAATTAGAGATGTCCGGGTACTGTATCGGTATCGGAAAAGTATCGTATCGGCCCTTTTTGGTCATATGCCAGTATAACCACCACTATGGCACTATGGCAGGTAAATATAATGCTGGGGCATGTGTGGAGTTTGCTTTGGATTTGCCCAAACTGCAAGTGCACATTTGAGTGAGGAGTCTGCTATTAACAGCACGAGATACAAGAAGTAATTTTCTTTTTTGTATCATTATAAATATTATTCTCTGTTATCGGTATTCGGTATCGGTAACACAGAAATTGTGGTATTGGGATCGTATCGGAAACGAAAAAAGTGTATCGGGACATCCCTATTTGGAATTAAAACCCATTTTGGGCGGGAACCCCTTTTGGTGTTTTAAACATTATGTTATAATTTAGTTATTGAAGTTATTTCAAAAATAGCAGATCTACAAGCTCATAGCGCGCCACTCGGTGGTGCGCTATGAGCTTGTAGATCTGCTATTTTTGAAAAATCGTTAAAATGTTGCACAAATCATTGAATATATATTTCAGAGTGAACGTTTTAACTCAAATCTTTGATTCTGGGGAGGTCCCTGGAACAACATATTTTCAGATGGGGGTCGGTGGCCAATTACATATAATTTTTGGGGTCCTTGACATGAAATATTGAAAAACACCGACACAGAAACATGAGGTTTTTCAGAAAACTGTCATGCCCTGGGTTTGTCAAAAAACTTTAATAAAAAGATTTTGAAAAGAAAAGAAAACTGTCATGATGTAGAAGACTTTTTTTTAAATCGTTCCCAGGTCTAAATGGGCTAACGTATACTCGATATATCGATGATCCGATATATATTGTATCGTGATATATATCTATTGTGAGGTTGCAGGCAATACCAGAACTATGCTGTACACTGCTGCTGTGTTCTTTGCTATAGTTGGTAAATGAACACGTCCCCAATTAGTGGTGGTAATTCTAGGACCGCAATCGTTACAGTACAGCAATCATTATATACTCACAGAATCAACATTGTTTGCCTGGGAGCTTATCAATTCCTTTTATCAATGCTGCCATGTCTTTCTGATAGTTAACTCATTGCAAAACAATGACGTTATTTGTCTACACACTGGAGTGCATTGTGATTTATTTTTGGGAGCTGATAAAGAATTGGACCGACATGCAGAACTGCTAATGGCATTAGCACCAAGAAAACGTCATCAATTCCCATCCATATGGAAAATAGATGTTTAGAGATTTGGTATCAGCAAATACCAAACTACCTAAATTTGGCTTCATTTTCAATCAAACCACATGCTGTTCTGGTCATTCTAGAGTCTAGAACTATAGTGTATTGGTTTAGAATGAACAACGCTAAACTGGCTATCATCAACTCATTCTTACAGAGAATCAACATGAACATGTGGGCATTGTGACAGCCTAAATGAAAAATAACGATACTCCTGTTAACTGTCACATAAGACAAATGATAAGGCTCGATCTCAATCAATATAAATCACTGTGGTTCTGTGCCTGCATGATGTGTAGGCCTACATCTGTATTGATACTCCACCGAACTAAAACAAATCAACACCTATCTTAACTGAACAAATCAAACCCATGAATATAATGAATAATAACCACACAGCTAAACAGAGTGTTAATTATATTTAGCGTAATCAAGTGTAAAAATAGAAGAAGGAAAAAAAACACTCTATTGGGAATATCCTAACTGCAGCGTTGTGTATACCTTGCCTCATGGCACATAATTACAAAACCAATTGTGTGCCATTAGCCCGTTGTTGTTGTTTTTTTGGATGGATGGATGAGCTGTACCTCTGCCTCTAATAAGCAATCTCATATCTAAATATATGGGACCAATATCTCATTGATGCAGTGGAGAGTTCTGGCCAATAGAGCTGTCATGGCGAGAGTGTTGGGAATCACTCACTTCCTCCTGTGCGGCACTTGTGGTAGGATAAAGCCCTATGTACTTCGTATACGTCAAATAAAGCTATAAGCAAGCACATGAACATCATTTGATTCCTGACCCTGTGCATGACCTGACCTAATACCAGTCAATAGAATACAATAGAAAGGCTACAGCGAGACACATCTCACAAAATGTTGTGACAAACTAGCCATGTGGAACACTGGAAGAGCGAGTCATCAATGGAGACTTTTCTTTAGAAAATCTATATATTTCTAGTGCTGCAAAGGCTGTCTCAGGAGAACACTGTGAAAGCACGAGAGAACAGCTCGCTGAATGTGGTGTCAGCGTATTGGCCATAATTACCGGTACATACAAAGTACTGTGTATTTGTATGATATGCATGCGTGCAAAGTGTGTGTGTGTGTGTGTGTGTGTGTGTGTGTGTGTGTGTGTGTGTGTGTGTGTGTGTGTGTGTGTGTGTGTGTGTGTGTGTGTGTGTGTGTGTGAAACTTTTTAATAAAGAATATCTTCCCTGCGGAACAATAGACTGGGTTACATAAATGAAGAACTCCAAACCGACATTTCCCCTTAGATGCTCAACAGTTCTCTTACACAAATACATTACCAGCTATAGTGCATTGATCAGCTGATAAAGAAAAGACAATGGACGTGGAACCTCTCCAGGTTGGCACTATGCTCACCATGTGACTTTGTTCTCACTGTGAATGTCTAGTTTTAATAGTGCCTTTAAAGATAGCCTACCGTAATTACTAGTATTATATATTGTATTTATGAGACCTGCGGGCCAGCAAAGAATCTACAACAACACTGTCACAACATTCTCAGTCATACTAGACAAACATTCAGCAAAAATAGGCAAAAGTTCAGCAATGACATGACAATATATGGAGGCCAGATCAACCAATGAAAACAAGGACTTGTGACTGAATAACAAGTGGATGGATCGATTGGAACACAGGTTCTGTTTCCTGAAAAGTAACAGTTTTGGAAGAGTTTATGTCCTATCAGCTTGTGTCTGTCGTGTGATAAGGACTCTTAACTGCCTACTTTTGGAAGTAGTTATCTCAGAGTTTGTAAATAGTTCAGGGTGTGACCTGTTTCTAGAGAGATATATCAGTGGTTGTGCAACCACTTTATAGCAAGTGGTTTTAACATTTTGCAACAGGCTCAGGCTGGCATCCATGGTATAAGCTAATGGTTCCCAAATGAATATTCAGATCGCAACGTGACACGTTGTGAGCTTGTACAGCTGCAGTTTTTGATTTACAATGAAGTATATAGTGTTTCAGTCGTAAATCAATCACGAGCGTTGTGAGCTGTCAGAATGGATAAGGCCGCACATTTTCTGAAGAAGAACATTAATCTACAATAAAACCTTGACTGGTAGCTTCTTGAAAGGTTACAGTGTGCAGACATTTATTATTCTTCATCTTAAGGCCACATGTCACACACGGTACAGGCCCATCTGTGACCGTCCTCTCTGCTGTAGCTCCAGCACTCGGTCACACTTGCCTAAGATCCGGCAGAGGGGGTGACCGGTGAAACAGGTATCATGCACAATTGCACATTCCTGATAGGCCTGTCTCACAGCCATTCACCGCCCCCTTTCCACGCCCCCTTTCCAGACCTAGTGGTGTTGACGTGATGTCACTCCATAGACATTACATGTTAAAAGACCTACATTCAGAAGCCATAAACAACGCATTTTCTGACTATAAACTTTATTCTATTTGTTTTAGCAGTCTTAACATCTTGTTTTCTTCATAATAATATTGGTCTTTTACATTTTAACATTTGGAAACGGCCTTAAATGGTGCAGAGAAAGCAGGTATAGGGATATAGCTCTGGTCCATAGCCTTACTCATGGACCAGAGCTACATCCCTACATGCTTTCTCTGAACCATTTAGGCTGTTTCCAAATTCCAATATTCTGAAAAGCTCCACGGCCAAAGTAGAGTTAATGTGGAGGCACATTAAGGATAATGTTAAATGTGGCGCAGGCTTGCAAAATAACCTGGTTTAACCCTTTAAAATGGGGAAAGCATCTGTGTCACTTTGGATTTCAGCTTCAAATGTACAAGCTCACACTACAGTGCTGCCAGCTTGTGAAGATGCTATTTAAAAAATAAATTATAATTAATAATCTTGAAAGTGTGAGAACTACTTTATTGTAGAATTGGCCTCAGGTCTTATACTCTTAACACAATAAGCGCTGGGATTGCTCGGGTGCTGGGCAGATATGGCAGCTTTTACTCTGAAAGCCCCCACCCCCCTTCCGTTCCGTACATCTGTAGCCTACGATACCGGGACCAATACATTTTTGATACAATGTTCAGAAAGAGGGTAAGACATTGAGCAAGTCCCAGAGCTACAGTGGGGGTGTGTGGGTGGGGGACGGGGGGGCAGAGAGTGCTGCAGTTGCCTGCTAATGAGAGAGAGAGGGGGGGGGGGGGGGGGGGGGGGAGAGGGGAGTTGCACCACTCGGTTCACACGGGTGTGATTTTTTTAGACTTACTATGGCCTCATACTGTTTGGGCGGCGATCTGTCTGCAGCCTTGGGGGAAGTGAAGTCCAGGTCGGGGCTCTTCTCCTCTCCGGGAACGGGCAGGTAGTTGTCGTTCATCCACATGACGGCTGACTGCATCGCCTGCTCCGCCTGCAGGCTGCCTGGACGCTGGGCGACCTCGCGGGTCCTTCCTGGAGGTGGATAGAGAGAGGATCAGACTATAGGGGGCTGCAGCTGGGGGCGACATGACTTCAAATCGCTGTCGTGATTTGCCTATTTCAAACCTTTGCCTCGATTATGATTAGTGAAGGATTCTGCTTTTGTAAAAACAAAATATGATTTATGTTTTCTCTGTGGCCTACTCAAGGTTCGCCTTTTTAATAGTGAAAATGGCAGATCTACAAGCTCACAACGCGTCTGCTATTTTGCCTATATTTTTGTATGCCACCATTGTACAATCAAATATAAGTGGTTATATAAGTTATATAAGTTGGTTTAGTCAACTATAGAAAACCTACTAGACTTTTCTTTGTGTCGATTCATTGATAGATACTGTATAAGAAATATACTGAAAAAGGAAACCTGCTTCTCGACTATTCGATGAACCTACGTGAGCTAGATGATGTAACGTTAATTATTTACTTTGTTACTTATGGAGCCACACTGATCCTGTCTGGAGGTTTAGAGACACATGCAGCACAGAGAGTATGAGAGTGATGGGAGAACATTTACGTTGACCTGTTGCTGTTATGTAACTGTAAGCGGAGAACAAGTGCTCCTCCTGCCAACAACACACAGGTTCTCTGCATGCCTTCTCTACTTAGTCATGCCACGTGGTCAATATACTATAGAGATGCACCATCATTCATGCATGATTGTTCATAATCAGGGGCGTGCATAGACGTTTAGAGGGGCTGGTGCTCAAGTGAAAAAAGGGCCCCTTGTGCAGCGCGTGGAACCGGCAGGTTGCCTTAATAGTTAGAGATTTATTGATTTTGGGGCATAAATAATATATTAGAAGCAAGAATTGATCAATGTCACCATGGTCCACATACTGTACACTGGGCTTTTTTCTTTTCAAAAGGGAACATGCTGTCCAGAGGGCAAGGGCAGGTGGTGCTCTAGCACCCCCTAGTCTCTATCTGTGCACGCCACTGTTCATAATATCAGTATCGGTAAGGTATTTTATGACAGAAGGCTGCAGATTCAATCAGTGTCTTCTAGGTTTGAAAAGTGTAGTCCCAAATGTATAATAAATAAAGGAAAACAAATTGGAAAGCTTTGGGGGGAAAAATACATTATATCTTTACTACATAGTTAACTAATATGTGCCTCCGATGGTCTAATAAATCAGGGAATAAGAATGCACTGTTTTAAGAAGTCTGCATCTGTGCCCAAGGTAAACCCTATACCAGAAACTTGTATTGCAAGTTATTAATTAATTTTGCCATGCAATTAACCAGTTATCGGATATTGGCCAAAATGTCATGGTGTGCATTGTGCATCCCTAAAGTATATACAGTATAACTGCTCATCGTTTTGTCCTGACATGGTGGTTCCCTGTGCCCTTGTATGGCACAGTATTAGATTCCAACAACTTTCTGTTACCTGCAGTATGACATAGTATCAGTGTTGTAATGCCACTTTAAATAAAGGCTTATTAATTGCAAGAAGACTGTGATGGACAAAATTCATTCCACAATCATTGTGGTATTGATTATTTTAATGTATTGGTAGATGAAACTTCCTACACTCTGCAAGGGCACTGATCATCACCAGCTGTTCTTCCATATGACAAATTAACTCCTGGCACGCCGACTCACGCAAACCTACTTTGCCGACTGTGTGTGAGTCAGCTGTAGAATAAGGCCCATGATAGGGGTGACCATCTGCTATCACCTCTGTGTACATCTCCTGACAGTATGCAAGATGTGTGTGATATTTGTGTTGGGGGTTCTGGGGAAAGTTTGAATTCTGAAAGTCCTGCATCTTCCTTATCATCATACTATATCATACTATAATCATCATACTATAATTCTGACAATGTCTGAATGCCTGTGTGTCTGTGTGTCAGAAACACTGCCGTAGCTCCTCACCGCCTGCACCAATCACTCCCACTTTTCACACAGGCATTGACCATAATAATATGGAGGTCTTAACGAAGCCCTTTTTCCAATTTAACAAATTATAAATTAATAATTAATTTATTAGCGAATTAAAAATGCGAAAACGCACACAGGGTGCAGTACCCCCCGCAAGTATTTCACAATGGGTAAGGGCTAGTCTGTTTAACTTACTTATGTAACACTACAAACTTCCATTACACAAGATAACAATAATTGAATCGACAGACCAAAAACCAAAAAAATGCTGGTGTCATATATTGAGCTCGTTAAAATGACCTTTTTTGTTCACGGTTAATAGCCTGAAAAGTAGTCATTTGTGGTAACAAACAGACTTACAACATTGTTCTTTCTCAAGAGTGTAACCAGCCGTAGTCAGTGGCACAGGTTAGCACAAAAACTAACTGATCTAGCCAACTTACGAAATCATACACCTTAAAGGGCACCTATGTGAACAATCACAGTAAGTCTACCAACGACCAGCTCAGTGGCCTTGTCGTTAGAGTGCCCTGAGACTGGGAGGTCGGGTTGATCCCTGGCAGGGTCATACCAAAGACTCAGAAAGATGGGACTCAGTGCCTCCCTGCTTGGCACTAATCATAAAGGTTTTGATTGGGGGTAAGTCCCTGCGACATGCTAGCGTCATGTCCAGGGGGTGTACTTGTACATCCAGCTGCCTCACACTACAGGAACAGGAGATAAGGCTCCTGCCCTGTGGGCCTCGTGGCTCGGCATGGCACACTTACAACCAACTACACAATGTAAACACACCAACCAAGTCTGTTCATATTTCTTGTGAAAAGATATTGAGAAAATGTGTCTCCAGAAGATTTTACTGTAGAGTAGTGAACAGTATGAGAATCATAGGAACTGCCCAGAAATGTGGACTCTATGATAACTCTCACTAACCTACATAACACACAAATGTGCAAAAGAAACTAGTTGAGTTCCCCGATACCATTCTTTTCAGACCGAGTATGAGTACTAGCACACGCCGATACCGAGTACCGATACGAGTACTTTTTTATTTTTGTTTTATTTGTATTTTTGTTGACTTATTTTACCCCCTTTTTCTCCAATTGAATTGAATTGTCATGCCTTGTACTTGTAATGATACTGTAATATTAATTTACCACGATAATAATAGCCTGAAACGATGTTGAAAAAATATCTAATTCCAAAATGTTCTTGCTCCCGTTGCATTGTTCGTTCAGCCTAGTGTTAATTGAATGTTTTGGTACTCGGGTCAGAGTACCCAATACCAGTATCGGTATCTGAACAACTCTACATTGCTTTTCTGCTTTTCTTTGAAGAAAAGACCATTTCTTCAAAGTCGGGTAGTTGGTGTATTGATTGTGTGAACAATTAGTCAACTGTTCAGTCTCAAGGAAACTCTGTATAATACGGCTGTATATACTGATCTAGGCTTAGGGCCAATGTCTGCCACACACAGTTCAGGAATGTGTATATATTTGGCAATATACAGTATGGACATATCTGGCTGATCTATGTAGTTAAACTAAGACTACATTAGACTCATCCAAAACATTACTAGAAGCTAAAAAGAAATGATGTACAGTATATACGAAAACAATAAGAAAAACACAAACCCTCTTTAACCATGCAACCAGTCAACTATAAAACACATGGAGGCTCATCAGCCCAGTGCCTTTGGAATTTACTTAACTAGTTTAAACCTGGGGTGCACTTTGCATGCATGTCATTATAGTAGCAAGACTTGCCGAGCCATGAGGCCCATAGGGCAGGAGCCTATCTCCTGTATCTGTAGCGTGAGGCAGCTTGATGTACAAGTAAACCCGTGGGACATGACGCATGTCGCAGGGACAATCCAACCCTTGATGCTGAGTGAAATGCAGGGAGGCATACCAGGTCTTTGGTATGACCCGGCCGAGGATTGAACCCCGACCTCCCAGTCTCAGGGCAGACTAGTCTAACCACAAAAAAGGCCACTGGCATTATAGGCCAATTCAAAATAATTTCAAAGATTTTCGAAAAAAGGGAAAAGAAATGTTGTTGTAAATTGTATTTCCAATATACAAACAAAACAAAACAAACTGAGCAGGGAAAATTGGAAACGGAACAATATAAAATCCATTTCATCCATTTAATTGGATAAACTTTTCCGTATAGGAGCTGGAGAGACGGGGAGACCCTAGTCATTGAACAAATAGTCTATAGCAATAATTAATGACACATAGCCTGCAGAGTTAGTTCAGTTAGTCAGTCACACTCGAGGGAGTTCATGCCGTGCTCAAAGGCACATACTATACTCAAGGGGTTAACATGCTGCATTACTATGTGGGTGTATTCAGTGTGTGTAGCAGTGGCTCACAGCCTCTGCCTGATGGCCTCAAAAGTATAATATCTCCCCCAGTCCATAGGGATATCCCTTTGGTCTAGTGGTTAAGATGTTGGACTTTCACGCGGGAGGCCCGAGTTAGAATCGCGGGGCGTTACATGTGCAAGACCCACATGTCATTCGCTGATGTAGCATGCTCTTCCTGCCTTCCTTCTGCTATGGCTCCTGGTTGTTATGTGATGTTTGCTCCCACCACCACCCCAGCACCATTTTATGTTGGTGCTTAATCGTGCCGAGCAGGGAGAAAATCCAGCAGAGCCGAACGCCAAGTCAAATATCATAAATATTGGTTGTCTGACTGAACTTGGATTATAGAGCTTTGATTAACATATGACGCACTATGACATACCACAACAATATGAAAATGGACTTGTTTTCAATGGATTCAAATACCTGCTGATTGTACGCTGTATGTATGGTATGTGGTGTCAAAGTAGTAGCGTCATTGTTATTTTTTACTACAGCGTTGTACCTTCAAGCACCTCAACGTGTGCTATGACTAATGTACACGCCTACTTTTCATATCCACAAGGCCGGATCTGCCGGAGGCACTCAGGCGGGGATAATGTTTTGTTTTCCGCCTCCAAAACATTATCCTGGAGGCGGGAATGGGGATAATATGTCGTTCCGCCTCCTGACCGGCTGGAGGCGGGAATAATTCTGTGTGAGTCTGTCTGTCTGTGAGCAGCTCATCTCAGGCACTGCTGGACCGATCGGCATGAAACTTTGCACGCAAACTTTCAGTAAGCCATAGAAGAACCTCAAAATGTTTTCAGATTGGCCTCATGGTGGCGCTTTAACAGACCGCTTTATATTTTGGCATATATACTATATATATATATATATACATACTCTATCAAAATAGCTGATCTACAAGCCCAAAACGCATTTCTTGCTTGAGAGCTTGTACATCCCCTTCAAAGCCATGTGCTTGAGCTCCACGATTCATGTATCACTGACTCATTATTTACTTTTTTATGGCCGAGACAAGAAACTTCTATTCCTTCTGGACATCCTGACCAATTAAAAAACGTAATTTAATATTATATTTGCAGACTGTCTGTCTGCAAATCAGACACATTTTAAAACGCATGTGCCTCTCTGTAGCTGCTTCTCTCTGTCTCTCTCGCTCTCTCGTCCCCCGGCGCAATGCACTTCAGACAACTTTCACTCAGAACCGCTCTGTTTCACATACATTATGTCACCATACGATATGTCACCATCATAGACTGTAGGTCACCATACGACCATGGTGAGTAGCCTATTTTCATTCATTGCTGGGGCCAGATGAATCAACAAACCTTATGAAAGGTTAGTCTAAGATTCACGCAGACCTGACTTTCATTATTATCAATATATTGGCCTACCTATTAACAGGTCGGTTTGGTTCTATTTGTACAGTCTTGGCATTAAAATATAGCTTGATGTTACAGGATGTTACAGTGTTGTTACAGTTACAGTGTTACAGTGCCTCAGTCATCAATCACGTGTAAGAGCCAATTAGAGGATAAGGCATGAATCCAAAAACATAAATATGTCTCTGGTGTTTCTGTCTCTTCATGATTACAGTCAGTGTGTGTTCTATTTCCCTGCACATTTGATTTAATACTACACATCCTTAACGAATCAACAGCATCACTGCACCTGACATTAATTGAGGAATAGGCCTATCTTAATTAGCTTTGAGTTCAATCATTGCGCACGCAGCGTCGCCGCCCATATGGTGGCAATCAAACTGTGTCTCGTAGCTAACGTTTTAAAATGCGATTTGTGGAAAAAGGATAATCCAATCTTACCAGACTCTCTATTATTCTCGCTATCTGCATTTCCAGTTGGTTCTTCTTCTCTATCGTCATGTTTTCCCTCCATTGAAACGCGTTTATTAAAAGGCGCTGGCTGCCTAGACCAATCACACTGGAGACTGTGGGGAGCCTGTCCTCGGTGCTCCCTGAGAAACCATATTTAAATCCGTCTGTCGACACGCGCAACTAACTGCGTGCGTGGAAAGGATGGATGGAGGCAGCCTCTCCAGCTGAGCGCCCCGCGGCGGAAACCTGCGTGGATGTTTCTACTCAAACCAATCCACGACAGACAGACAAAGCGAGAGAGAGAGAGAGAGAGAGAGAGAGAGAGAGAGAGAGAGAGAGAGAGAGAGAGAGAGAGAGAGACGGAGAGAGACGGAAAGCGACGTGATACAACATGCATTCATGGTATTGGCATGTCCCCAAAACCAGTCCCACCACAGATCGAGTCGTGCCTAAATCCGTTCATATTTCACAGCTCAATCACTGCCGCGTGACGCGGTGCGTGGAGGAGCGCCTTGACGCCTCCCACGCGTGTTGGGGCTGCTGCTGTTACACAGCAGGCGATCAGAGGAGAGCCGGGTCAGCACGTCAGTCAGTGGTCACTAAATCACTTCAAATCATGTATAGTTCGATGTGATTGACATTGACATCTGAGTTCATTCATAGCAGTGTTGTGTATGTCGTTTAAACCCAGGCCCAGCCCACCTACTCCGAGGTGCGCTTTTACGCTCCGGATGTGTCTGCAGATTGATATAGTATCGCGGCAGCCAGATTAAACCACTTCAGTCTCTTTCTTTAGACTTTAGAGATCCGGGTTCAGCCAATGTATCTTCGAAATGCACGTGACTATAGAAAATTAGCCTAACATAATGTTTTCCTATTTCTACAAGGGGGGGGGGGCTCTCTGTCTACTCGGAGTCTGCTAGTAGCCTGTATGTGTGGACATTTTGGAAGCCTTCGTCTCGGCGCCCTATGCGCAAACCCCCGTCTTGCTGCCAATATATAGCGACAAAATGGACATGCTTTTTAGTCCGCGCACACACAGCAATATCTTCAGAATCTGTCGCTGGAACTGGAAGTAAGGATCGAGGAATTCAATCCCAGCGCACGGAGACAGACAGCGTGAGTGCGCTGCTCCGCTGCTGGCTCCTTGGGAACGTTGTCGCGCCAAAGAGACGCTACGCGTCCCCAGACAGGTGGCAGTAGCCAGCCTGTATACAGCCGTGGTACGACGGTGTCGCTATAGCCAAAATTATCTACAATCTGTTTTTTTTTTTTAACATGGGACACTGTCACGCGCGCGCGCACACACACACACACACACACACACACACACACACACACACACACACACACACACACCGCTGTAACATGCGTGTGGTGGCCTCTCGGGCAAACTCCCCCAAAAAGAAACTCCCATGCGATGCGAGTCCCAAACATTTCGACGTCAGGTTGAAATGAATACAACAACCAACCATTCAAAATTCACAAATAGCCTACACGGAGTAGATTTCCCCTCTTTTACTTTAAAATTATTGACTTCAAAAGTATAGGCTTTATATAGTCATACGCCTACCGTATAGGCTGCCTACTAGAATGTGACAGCTATATAGCCTAAAGCCGGTGAATTTGCCACGTATAGCCTAATGCATGTTATTATAGACACACTGACAAGTGACTGACAACTGCAACAAAACTGGGTGTTGACCCACTTTGAATGAATGAATGAATGAATGAATGAATGGATGGATGACATGAACAACGACAAATGAAAAGATGATACGGTTTGAATTATATAATTACCTCTGTTTTTTAAAACTCCACTGAGACCGGTTTGCAATATCCAAGGTATAAATTCCGCAGTTGAGTTGTCCTGGTTTGAGCGCACACACACCACCACCAGACTCACCTGTCTGCCAAATGCCTCAGCGACTCCCTTCTCAAGAAGGCGAATAATGAGGAAATACTTTCCTCACCCACTCAGGTAGCGCTCTCCTCCTCCTCCACTCGTGTGGGAAAAGCCTCCTCGCCCACGGGAGGAGTGACTTATTGTGTGTGGTGGTGGTTCTCCGGAGCGGAGAGAACTATAGTGAGCGGCGCCGTGCTATTGCAAAACACACGCACACACAGTGAGGACACGGGCGCACAGTGGATTGGCCAGGAGTCGAGAGTAGACACAAGTAAATGGGCTGGGAGGGACAACAACATGCATTGCACACAGCTGTCTGTGTCTGGGCTGCGTACACTACACGGAGGAGAGATGACATTCCGATCAGAGTCAGACGTGTATGGACTCGTCCCAAAGAGAAGGAAGGCAGACAGTCTCCAAACCAAAGAAGCTCGAGTCTTTTCTGTCTCAAAACAACAGTGCGTAGAATAAATGCTAATTGAATTGTATATACGATAGTGTTGAACTAATTTGACAAATAGTAATTGATAACAGACGTATACAGGCCTAGCTGCAAGCATTTTGCAAGTATTGGAATGGCTCCTGTTTTTTCCCTGCCAAATGTTTTCACAATATGTATGAGTGTCAGTACATTTACATATTCAAAACACTCTGCTCGAACAGGAGGATCGTATACAGAGCTCCAGTACTCATTTTAATAATGAACACACCGCAGTGCCAGTGGGCAGGCAAACACACTGACAATTAAGTGTCATGTTGTAGTTATAGCCTAATGCATTTAGGACAAGAAAGCACATTTTATCATTATAATAAGGAATTGCAGTCGGCCTATTTGGTTTTTATTTGCATATATTGTTTTGTAATCTTAAATAGCATATTAGTCCAGAGTCTTGTTAGTCAGATGGCTTTATGGCCTAATATATACACTGAGGGGCGCACATGTATGTACAGTATTTGAGTGAATTCAGTATTGATTACATTTTAGATGTATACTGTAAGTACAGGGCCCAACCCAGGGGCCCCTGGCCGTCAAGGGCCCCTGGGCACTCATCATGGCTCCATTGCACCAGTGCCATAATCCATCCATGAACACACCACATGTAAAAATCTATAATTTATTTGGATCATAATCATACAGTGGCATTTCCAGGAATTACATTTTGGGCAGGCAATAATTACATTTTGGGCAGGCAAGATGTTAATTGTTAATTGTTGTCCGCTGCGCATCAGTAGCACTATAAGGTTTTCAAAGAGATATACTTGCCAGACAGTATAGGATATAAAGGCTGAAAGGCATGCATTTGCATTTGAATGGGTTCGCTCTATGCGCAACGGCCAATCCGCTGTCCACTAATAGTTCTCAGGTCTGGATTTTGGTCAGGCAGAAAATGGATTTGGACAGGCGGCCTGTCCTCGCCTTATTGTAGATACGCCACTGGGATCATGCGCTAATTCTCTCTTGGTTCAGGATATATTTCACAGTCCTTGCAGAGCTGGAGCCTGCAGTTTCAGGCTTTAGAGAGGTTAGGGGTTATAGGCTTAAGGTTGGTGTTAGGTTTAACCACTTAAACCCATATATGCTTAACCAGTTTAACCCATTAAGACCTGAGGCTGATTCTACAAATGCCTTCTAAATCTGTACCGGTAGTTCTCAAACTTTTTTGTGCCATTGAAGGACCCCCAAAACAAAATGGACACTGTGTATTGGGTCGCAGACCCCCCGATCTGAAAATGTTTTGTGGCAAGACTTGTGTAAAGAAAAAAGATAAACGAAAGAAAAACCTTAGGCCTATATGAAATATTCAACATTTTTCAAACATATCTGCTGACTTTGAGAACCACTGTCCTAAATCCTACAAGCGTTGCTATAGCTAACATCTAAAATAACAGATGCTTTCCCCGTTTGAATGCGTTAAATATTTGAACTGATGTCCCCCAGGGCTCTATTCTAGGCCCCCTAGTGTTTTCTATATACTGTATCTTAATGAATACAGCCAATCTAAAACTAACAAAATCTTGTTTAAAATGACTAAAGGTGCCAATGCCACTGCCTATGATGTCACTATAGTAGCTAAGCTGGTTTCTGAACTGCCATCCTCTGAGACAGAGAGTGAGCATTAAAAGAGCATTGGACAGAAGTGGTCCTTTAGGCTTTAGGGCACGGTCACACTGTAGGCCTATACCTTTATTCTACCCATGAGGTGGATTCTGACAATGCATTTGAATGGGAATGATTCAGATTTTTTGCAGAAATGCACAAATGGCAGCAATCTTCTCCATTCCCATTGAAATGCATTGGCAGAATCTGCCCTATAGGTGGAATAAAAGTGCAGTGTTACCGTGCCCTTAAGCGTGTAATCAATTTGAATCGTGTCAATTTCATGTCATCCTGTTTTCTTCTCCCCTGACAGTAAAGTCAGTTCTGAGCCCAGAGCTTAAGTCGTATTTTGTAATCGGTTTGGCTGACTTGCTTCTTCACCCACTGTGGCAGACTATGTGTTTGCGAAACATATTGTTCACGTCGGGTTAGTCAGTCAGTGTGCATGGGATAGGAATGATGTCGCCTGAAATCCAAAGCCTCCCCACACACACTGCAGGTGCGTGGGCCGGGGCGTGGCAGTCTCACGGCCATGCATGATGGGGATTGTTGGATGAACCAGCTCTCTCTGTCGTTGTTAGTGTGTGTGGTGATCTCACCTTTGTTTAGTCCACTGCTTCCCTGCCAACGTAGCCCTGGGTGTCGTTTTACACGCCACGCCTAAACGTGCTGCGTAGAGTGCATGTAGAACCTGTTGGAATTTTTTAAACAATGGTCACCTATCCATGGAGAAACACTCTCACCTACAAAGAAAGTGGTCTACATTATAAGTGTAGGGAGCCACCTCTCCCCCTTTATTTTTTGAGTGTAGTTGAAGACAACAATTAGCCGATTTGCTTATACACAAACATTACATTCCCATTGACAACGAATGGAGAATTTTACGGCATAGAGCAAGTAGGCATTTTTACGTCATGATGTACGATGTTAAGAGCACCCCTCACTTCACATGGGTTTATAATTTAACTGTTTTACAAAAAATAGGAATTAGGAATTTTCTCAGAAATTGAAATGAATGCATTTCATTGTTACCAAAAGTTCACACAATTCATGTTTTGGACTGTTCATTTGGTGTCACGCTTACAGTAGAAAGTTGTCTTGTTTTTTTAACTTGAAAAGTTTTAGGAACCACTCTTGTCTTATTATAATGTATACATCTTTTATGATGTCGTGCAGCCAAATGTTTTGACTTATGCCTTAAGTTGCATTTGCAGCTACCGAGGAAGGCATTAGCGGGAATGTTTTGCTGCACACAAAAATTATGTATTAAAAAGATGCATAAATAATACAAAAAGAGAGAGCTGAAAGTTTTTGCTGAGTGTGGACCATGTCATTGTTTTTTTTTTTTTAAGTTTCCTGTATGGAGGGCTGAGGGCATGATAGAACTGGCCCCAAATAGCTTTAAGTGAAAAGTTTTATAACTTTTATTCATGAGCTGTAGCTAGATTAATTGGCAATGACATTTTGAGTGATGACCCCTCCATCCTGCTGATAACTAATGGTAAACAATACTTGTCCACACATTAACATGAAATGTTAATGTATTTATATGTATTTATACCTATGTATTCACCTATGTATTCACCTATTTTCGCCAAGGCTCATACATCCAGCTTTTTGTTTCCGAATGCGAATATGTTTAGTGTTAGAGTGAAAACAGGAGGGGGTCTAGGATAGAGCCCTGGAGGACTCCGGTCAACTAGGGTTTTAGGAAGGAAGAAGGAAGGAAGAAGCAACATGTTTCAACAGGAACTCTTTCATTTGTAACATATCAAAACAAAGTCAAGCCTAAGGGGGAAATGGAGAGGGTCTGCCCACTGCAAATATATACCCCTATGACTCACTCACACACTTGCGCACGCACGTGCGCACACACACGCACGCACACACACAAAAACACCAACAATCATGAGTTTCGGGCTAGTTAGCACAAATGGCCAATGAGGTTTCTGATGTGACACTGGGCAGCTGAGAGAGGGGCAGTGGCGTTGAGACCATGATGGCCATTGATTGATTGATTGATTGAATACTAGTTAGAAATGTAACACAATAATAATGACGGTATTTTTATAGCACTTGTAAAGTGCTCAAAGCACTTTACAATGGTTCATTCATTCATTCATGCATTGGGAGGTGAAGCTGCGAACAGTCCTCACTTCCCACATTCGCAAACCAATGGTGGCAAGTTCACACCAACCGACTCATTGGAGGCAATGTGGGGTTCAGTGTCCAAGGACACAGGAGGAGCCGGGATTCGAACCGCCGACCCATGCACAGATCATTTGACAACCTGCTCTTCCATCTGAGCCACAGCCCCTAGCTTTGTTATATCCTTTAGTGTCAAACGCAAATGGCTCCCCTGATATGATGGCCAGGTTTGTACTTTTACTCAAGTAAATTTGCAAAAATTTGCAAAGATTTGCAAAAAACTGGTTTGCTGCACCTGGCCGGCAGGTTTCGAACCACGGCCTGTTGTTTCCTCCCGGTGCTGGTTGCGTCTCGGTGATGGCTGCGTGCGGGGCGCCCCTCCGTGGACTTGACTATACCTGGAAGCCTGGAGGAGAGGAGCTGTGACTTGGCCAATCACTGCTGACCCGCCAACTGGAGAGTGTAGTGGTTGAGGGTTGAAACACTCTAAGAAGGTTGGTGACCACCTGATGACCTCTCTTCCAGGCTAAGGCATCCATTAGAAATGGATTATATTCGCATCTTCGATGTATTTACAAACTGAACTCCCTGGGCAACCAGTGACTTCCAGGAAAGTATGGATGGCAACGAGGAAGGCCGGTGACGCTGGAGAGACAGCTGACCTCCAGGAAAGTCTGGCAGTGCAACAGGGGTTAGCAACCTCTGTTGCAGCACTCGCAAGAGGGCACCACGCAAGCTACAGACCGTGCAAATGAGCAATACCCCAGAGTCTCCCGAGAGTGACGAGAGACTCGATAGGACAGATTCAATGACAACAACTATGACAGTGACACAGACGCAGAGAAGGCTCCCTTGACTCAAATACACCAGAGTAAGACCAAGTGTGGACAAGGACGGACCACCCTGACTGAGAATCAACCTGGGGACCACTGTTTGTTGGGAGGGGGGATATGGGCATGGTGTGGGGGTAAATTAACCTCCCAGATTAAACTCATGATGCTGCTCATTGCAATTTAGGTATGCGCAAGCAGCGAGCAGACATGGCATTGTTTGCTTATGGGCACATTTCCTTATAGACTCAACCAGTAAATCCGACACTTTCCCTTGAGATTCTAAGTCCCTTTTCTGTGAAAGTTCTTCACGTCTGACTGCCCAGTAAGTAACTGACTAAATTGATGCGTCATACCCTACATAATATGGTCAGGGACAACATTAGCCCTGAAACATGACTGTCATGATTATGACTGTCATGACGCAACTGAAGCCAGTTTTATGCGATCGCTACATTTACACTGAAAACGTGTACATAAACATTCAGATTTCAAATATAAAGTACTCACCACGTGTGCCAATGGTGTTAGGAATTTGCTGAGACAGCGATTAGCATTGCTGCATCCCATGTTTAATAAATATATTTTTTATCCGAGCGCCCCAGCTACTTTTCTCATACAGGGTTCGTTTGGAAAATTCTCAGTTGCACCGGGAGCGCCTATTAGTCTGTATTGGCAGTGCGGTCAGCGTGCCTATATCGAACACACCCAGTGTTAACCATGGCTAGGACCACATGGAAAAGGCTTCCTTCACGGACCACATGGTCCACGGACCATCCATCCATCCATCTTCAACTGCTTATCCGTAGTCAGGTCATGGGGGCAACAGCTCCACCAGAGAGCTCCAGACTGTCTTTGATAGGGCCTGTAAGGGTCCATTTGTTTCCTAACTAAATCACTTAAGTTAAGCCCCACACTCACCCTGCCAGATGCTGAGAAACCGGTCCATGCCCTTTGTCTCCTCCAAGCTGGATTACTGCAACGCACTACTCGTCAGGACGGGATCCCTAGCCTGCAGAGGCTTTAGTACATTCAAACACTGATAGAATAATGCTGCATGCACATTATTAAACCCTCTGTATACTTCAATGGCTCCCCATCAACTGAGTTCAAGATCTCCCAAGTTCTGACAAACATTCCTTTTTAACAAAGTGTTTTCTATATTCTTGGGCGTGTTATTACCATTGACCATAAGTTTAGCCTAGTATGGTCCCATGTTAACACAATTGATGCCCATTGATTGATTTTTTCAGAATAGAGACCAGCAGATTTCACAGAAAAATGTAATAAAAAATAAAGGTACTCAATAAAGGTACTTGTATGTAACCACCTGTTTGGTTGCCTATGCTGTTTTTATGACTTGTATTTAAACCCTGCAGCACTTTGAGATTTGAATTTGAATGTAAAGTTTGTTATAAATCAAATTAATGTCCATCCATCCATCCATCTTCAACCGCTTGATGTGATGAATTTAGCTACATAGAAATGTCTATTTGTATGTCTCTAAATGTTTGTATGTCTTTAAATGTTTTGATGAATTGAACAATGTGGACCCTGTTGTAAACAAGTGTAATGCTTAATTGGGTCGTCCACTCACAGTTGACAGTCTTTGTATTGAGTTTGTGCTTAAAATGTACTGTAAATTCTACAAACTGTTAATAAATATTTCAATCAATCAATCAAAGCTTATCCGTAGTCGGGTCGCGGGGGCAACAGCTCCACCAGAGAGCTCCAGACTTCCCTCTCCCGAGCAACATTAGTGACTTCCTCCTGGGGGGTTCCGAGACGTTCCAAGGCCAGAGAGTCGATGTATTTCCTCCAACTGCGCCTTGGTCTGCCCCGGGGTCTCCTCCCAGTGGGACATGCGTCGAGGACCTCCCTAGGGAGGCGCCCGAGTGGCATCCTAACCAGATGCCCGAACCACCTCAGCTGGCTCCTTTCCAGGCGAAGGAGCAGCGGTTCTACTCCGAGTCTCTCTCGTGTGACTGAACTTCTCACCCTATCTCTAAGGGAGATGCCAGCCACCCGTCGAAGAAAACTCATTTCAGCCGCTTGTATTCGTGACCTTATTCTTTCGGTCATGACCCACACTTCATGACCATAGATGAGAGTAGGAACGAAGATTGCTCGGTAGACAGAGAGCTTTGCCTTCTGGCTCAACTCTCTTTTCGTCACAACAGTGCGGTACAGCGACTGCAATACCGCCCCTGCCGCTCCGATTCTCCGGCTGATCTCCTTCTCCGTTCTCCCCTCACTCGTGAACAAAACCCCGAGATACTTGAACTCCTTCACCTGGGGTAATGCCTCATTCCCTACCCGGACTGCACAATCCACCGGTTTCCTGCTGAGAACCATGGCCTCAGATTTGGAGACGCTGATCCTCATCCCAGCCGCCGTACACTCGGCTGCGAACCGGTCCAGTGAGAGCTGAAGGTCTTGGACCGATGGTGCCATCAGGACCACATCATCTGCAAAAAGCAGTGATTCAACCCTTAGGTCACCGAGCCGAATACCCTCTCCGCCACGACTACGCCTCGATATCCTGTCCACAAACAGGATAGGTGACAAAGCGCAGCCCTGGCGAAGGCCAACCCCCACCGGAAACGAATCCGACTTACTCCCAAGCACACGGACACAGCTCTCGCTTTGGGTGTACAGAGATTGGATGGACCTCAATAAGGTCCCCCTCACCCCATACTCCCGCAGCACCTCCCACAGGACATCCCGGGGGACCCGGTCATATGCCTTCTCCAAATCCACAAAACACATGTAGACCGGATATGCATACTCCAGGCCTTCTCCAGGATTCCTGCAAGAGTATAGCTCTGGTCAGTTGTTCCACGGCCAGGACGGAAACCACATTGCTCCTCCTGAATCTGAGGTTCGACTATCGGCCGGACCCTCCTTTCGAGCACCTTGGCGTAGACTTTCCCAGGGAGGCTGAGTAATGTGATACCTCTGTAGTTGGCACACACCCTCTGATCCCCCTTTTTAATGTATGTATTATTATTTAGCTGGAAGGGCCCTGCATGGAAGCATCTCTTGCAAAATGCATTTTCATATAGGCCAATGTCTTCAGGGAATTAACACATTCCCTGAAGACATTGGCCTATATGAAAATGCATTTTAATGAGCGCACCGCTAAAAGCATGTTTGGTGTTTGCGGGGCAGACAAAGATAAATTAATGAAGCTATAGGATTGTTCTAACACTGTAAGCACAAGGACAGGACCTGGACGTGACTGTCTCATCCATTATGACCGAAAGCAACATCAGACAGCGCTTCCAGAGTGCTTGGGAAACAGCAGCTTTCATCTAAGACAGGGGTTTTCAACTGTTCGTGAATGAGGGACCACCACCCTGACTTAGGATCAACCTGGGGACCACTGTGGTATATGGGCTAAGATTAGTGTACGCTTGCATCCCATGTGTTCCCACTGTTTCTCAACCAATATGGTCCATTGAGTACTAATAATAATCTCCAAATAATAACAATGATTCAACCAGACAATCTGGTGCATTTCCCCCTCTTTTTTTAAATGATTTGTACTTTATTCATTTTCTTTAGTATATAAGACATTGACATAGACAAAACACAACCAAACAAAAAAACAAAAATATCCTGCAGTCCACCCCAGCCCCAATTCCAATTTACAATTTACAATTTAGGCATTTAGCAGACGCTCTTAATCTAGAGCGATTTAGATTAAGCAATAACAAAAAGCATGGGAATATATCACATAAAAAGCATTTATCATGAAACATGCGTCAGCTAAGAAAGTAACAGTGGAATATATATATAATGAAACTATACATATAAACTATACATATACACTGTACTATGCTATACATATGTACTATGACGTGCTATGACTACATACAATGCAATTATAGTGCTGTCTACATAACATGCTATAAGTCTGTATCAAATGCTATCTAAGGGGGTAGGGTAAGTGCTATGGGCCATGATGGAGTCTGAAAAGGTGGGTTTTCAGACTACAGCGGAAGATTGGGAGTGATGCTGCAGTTCTGACTGCAATGGGAAGTGCATTCCACATTCTTTCTATTTGTCTTTTTTCTTCTTCAAATGTTTTAAATTATTCGTCATAATGTGTACAAACAAATAAATTAAAATTACTATAGTAAATTAATACAAGCAATAATTTAACTGATGATAGTGCTGACATATTAGTCTATGAAGCCATTAAAGTGGCAGCAACACTTGGAGACAACCCATAGACACTTAAAATAAAACCCTGTGGAATATGTCCAAGCTATGATCTATAATCTCAACAGCCAACATCAAGTTGCACGGGGAAAAAAAGAAAGTTTAATATGCAACACAAATTGGGTAACAAACAATGTTGAGGTCCCTGCTTCGTCTCTCTCTCTCTCTCTTTCTCTCTCTCTGTCTCTCTCTCTCTATCTCTATCTCTCACGCATTCTCTCTCTCGCAGCTAATAGGTATACTTTGGCATTGAAGACCGGCCCTGCCCTGGTCTAATGTATGTGCCATGCCAACCTTGAGATATCTCGTGGATATCTATATTTGATCCATATATGCCAATTAAGAGATTACGATATTTGATTAAAGAGCATTAATCCAGCTATAAAAATGGTGGTACATGGTAGAAACAGCCTACATCCCGATCGTCGGTGCACACACACGCGTGCACGGTTAGTGTTTTTTGTGCTCAGAGTGGGATAAAGTACCATATTGGGATGGCTGCAGGTACTTCAATGATACACTGACTTGGGGTAGATATGTCAATGGGTATTGTACAGGCAATAATGCTGTAGACATCCCAGCATCGCTTCGCTTCTGATTTATGAGGAACTGTCAAGTGTCTCCTGTAGACAGTACAGTACAGAAGTCTATTCCAGGTTTGATCCAATTTCAAGTTTTCACTTGCTGTCACCTTGTCTACCAAATATAAACAATGCAAATGCAATCCCATCAGCTCAGCATGTTGGAGTTTGTGTTTGTCAGGAGTGAGGAGGAAGAGGAACAAGAGGAAGACAATATTGAGAGAAGCTGTTTTGACTTAAGGACCCCCCCCATTTCTCATGAGAAGACTAGACACCAATGGACAAACTCAACATCCGTATGTGTAGCCTGACCTCTTCACTTGTAAACACACACGTGCACGCACGCACGCACGCACGCACGCACGCAGGCACGCACGCAGGCACGCACGCACGCACGCACGCACGCACGCACGCACGCACGCACACACACACACGCACACACACACACACGCACACACCCACTCACTTATGCAAGCACACACTCAAGCAAGCACGCACGCATGCCCACCCGCAGACAAACGCACGCATGCATGCACACACTTATAAGCACGCACATACACAGACATACACTGATGATGCTTCTATGGGTTTGTCAAAGGGGAAGAGTTGAACATATAATCTGACAGCTGTGGGCTTCCGCTGTTCGGTTTTTCTGACAGCTGATATCAAACACATCAACTGTGACTCTGCTAAAAACACACACACACACACACACATACACACAGGACATCCAAAGATTCCAAACTTTTGGGTGACAATTTTAGCTGCACACCAGCGTTGCGATTTTAGTGTGACACACTGACACCGCCATACAGCTAAACATAGCTGCATAACTCTACACTTAACGCCTAAATCTAACCTCTAAATTACTATTCCCAACTCTAACCCCAGCTTGAATCTTTTCCTGACAGTAAACTTTCAGTAACACAAACAATATATACCGGTATAATTCAAACAAACATACATGAGGACCACGACATTTTCTTCACAATGTCTATTATTCAAATTATACTGGTGTTGGGACATTTGGCCTCACAAACAAGGCATTGACATTGTTGTGTAGACAGTACCCTATTTGTGTGCAGGACATTTTAACAACGATATTAGTGGTTGGTTTCAGGCTGATATCTTGCTGTTGCCCACAGCCAACATTAGACCAGAAATGTAATCCACAGGTAAACAACCTATAGGACAAAGGAGCATGGAAAAATGATCAGTGTTCATTTATTTAACTCTAACTTTACTGTAAGTTTCAGTTGCAGTAAGTTGAAGGGAAAGGGTTTATGTTGTGCAGGTGAATGTTAGTGCCCTGATGACACCCTCCCCACAAACGCACGCACGCACGCACGCAAGCAAGCACGCACGCACGCACGCACGCACGCACGCACGCACGCACGCACGCACGCACGCACGCACGCACGCACGCACGCACGCACGCACGCACGCACACACACACACACACACACACGCAGGCGGTTCATATAAAATATATACATGTACATTGTAAACACTCAATGGAAAGCCAAAGAAAGGTACAGAGGCACGGTATTGGTATCTTCTATTTCCTAGACGCTAGACTGAACACATTTTAAGAAATTATTTGAGAATAACAGTTTCAACACATTATGAGCTTATATTGCTTATTTTCTAAATTGTTTTGGCAATATGCTACAGCTACAGTATACAGTACATACAACTTTAATATTAGGCCCAGGACAGGAGCCACATTTAGCTCCAGTGTGAACAGGGCCGTGGGTCAAACAGTCCTATAACACTAGAGTCCTTCGCCAAAATAACTCTCTTAACTGTTTCCCATGCGTTCTCCTCTTCCTGTTGCAGCCTACCCCAGCCCGCACGCACGCACACACACACACACACACACACACACACACACACACACACACACACACACACACACACACACACACACACACACACACACACACACACAACACACACATTTGCATGCGCCTACACACAGTACACACAGACACTTCCTGTCATGACAAGGCTGAAATTAAATCAGGCTGTCAGTTTGGGCCCCTCGACGGTCGCTGGGAGCAAGGGACATGTTCTCACAGTCACAGCCATCAAGACAGGGTCACAAAAGATGCAGCCCAGCTTGCCAAAGTGTGTGTGCGTGTGTGTGTGTGTGTGCGTGTGTGTGTGTGCGTGTGTGTGTGTGTGTGTGTGTGTGGTGTGTGTTTGTGTGCGACTGTGCGTGCGTGCGCGCGTGTGCCGCGTGTGCCTGTTCAGTGTTTGTATACGTGAGAGGGATGTCGCAGGAACACAACCACATGGACGCTATAGTGTCCCTTTTTCCAGGGAGAAGGAAATATCTGATCTACAAGCTCACAAAATGCGTCAAAACACGAAGATATATGTGGAATAGATCCCTGGGGACCTCCGGTCAACAAAATATGGTTAAGTGGTTAAGAAATTTGACATCCTTAAAATGAATATCGTAAATTAATCACTTCCTTATAACCCTATAAGCCAGAGGATTAAGAACCAATCTTGGAGGACGAATTGCTTGTGAAAGCTCAAATAAATCATGCTGTGTAGATTTTGGGATTATTGTAAACCGGTATGACTACTGACTAGGACGTGGTTTCATTTTGATGTGCATGTTCCTGACAAGGGCCACGTTTGGGGACAAATGTCAGACATGAAACCAGTTGGTGTCAAATCAGGGACAACGTTTAGTGTCCTGTTGCATTTGTGTGTCAGATCAGCGCTGGATCATACTCGTAGACATCCGGGTACAGATCAAGGGTTTCCATGGAACATGACTTTTGACTGCTGTACTGTACTGTACTGTACTGTACTGTACTGTACTGTACTGTACTGTACTGTACTGTACTGTACTGTACTGTACTGTACTGTACTGTACTGTACTGTACTGTACTGTACTGTACTACACATAAAAGTACTGCATTTCTGTAGACACTGTTATGATTATATACTAAGTACTGGATCCTCGTCTGGTTCTGGTGTGTGACGACCTTATTGACCCTTCCATGGTTCGGACAGACGGACATACGGGCCTGCTGTGGGAGAACAAATTAACATGACACGAAGACCTGGTCACATTAATACATTCACACAGTTTATTACACATACAGAATCATATAGCTTGGATACTTCATGTCCTAATGACGTCACTGACTAGACATCACAATCACTGCCTGCAGCACACGGCCTTCAGCGTGCCCTAACACAGCCCTAAAGTATGTTACAGTTCAGGCAGTGCACCATACATATAAGTACATTGCATATTCACGTACAAGTACCAAGTATCAGTACACAGCATGTTGTATATTACAACAGACACTGACTTATTTATTTGTCTCTCAAAGGTTAAATGCAGCTTTCATGAAATTGGGAGATAAACGATTAGGCTACCTCATGAACAGATAGGCTATATCTACAATCTGTTCGCGAGGTCTACAATTAGTGCAATTTCACTAACGTAATATACCTTTTTTAATTGAATAGCCTACTTGAAATGTGGTACAGTAAGTCACCAAAGCTAAAAGGGCAATAGAAAAAGTCCCAGGGACATGTTTTCATTGTGGTGTATTCAATTCATGTTCCAAAGAGATGGGAGAATTACATTTAACCCATTTTGGCCAGTTGAAACACTTTCATAGTATAGTACTGTAACTGCACTAACTACTTTGTAGATATAATGTTGTTGTTATACTTTAATGCTGTCATTAGGCCTATAGTTTTTACTAGTGTTTGTATGGCTTGTATACCTCCCTGTCTCTCTCCTCTCTCTCTCTCTCTCTCTCTCTCGCTCTCTCTCCACACACACACACACACACACACACACACACACACACACACACACACACACACACACACACACACACACACACACACACACACACACACACACACACACACACACACACACACACACACACACACACATCTTATATCCTAACACGACTCCATGCATGGCTGTCCAGTCCATTCACTGTCCCCGAGTGTAGAATAACCTGATGAGCAGGTTAGGTGTGAGGTGTGTGTGTGTGTGTGAGGGGGGGGGGGGGGTGTTTGGGAGTGGTCTTTCAAAAATACAATAGATTTAACTCCCTAGTCTTCGAATTTCCACTGTGCTGTAAATAACAGCCTGTAGCTCTGTCTCCCCTGGTACGTGGTACGTGTTTAATAATTGCCAGCACCAAGGAAACAGAGAGTTCAGTGGTGTGACTGAGCATCCGCCAGCTTACAACAATAGGTTAGAGAATTAATAAGAATAAATAATTAGTAGGCTATTACGAGTAAGGGGTGTGCAATTCTTTATCGTACTGTACACTACAGGCTCGTCAGAAAAGAGAGACTATAATTAGAGCACAAAATCAAGGAGTATGAAGTAAAGTGTGTAAAACGTAATTTATGCTGCAGGCGGTAGGTAGGCCTAGAGTAGGCTACAATGATCATAGATTGTAAAAATGCTATGACAGTTATGACACAGTTGTGACAAACAGTGTGTCCGACCGTAGTTGCCCATTAATTGAGAGCTGTTTTGAAAGAGTTGGTAGGGTGTTTCGCATTTTAGTGGCATAGCTATAGGATCTAAATTAATTGAATCCCTTTGTTTGAGCCGAATCTGGGTTGGCCTGCATAGCAGCAGCACTTGTTGCTGTTGTTGTTAGAACGGCAGCGACATCTCGTGGCCGTTCAGAATCAGTGCAGAGCAGTGAGCACCCCGCCTGGAGGCGGTCTGTCTGCATGCTGCACTGCACTTCCTCGTTCTTCAATCTCTGGTTCTTCTTCAGTCACAAAACTTTTAGCCGAGGATCCGCCTGCCTGTGCCGCTTTCTTACAAGACCATTATAACATTTATCTGTTTGAATAATTAATAACTGTATAGTTTGTAGATTAGTTGAGGCCTCCCTTGCGCCACTAACTATCTGCTGGCGAGAAGAGGTGATCTGATCGGGGCCATGGCAGACGGCAACGCCGGAGGAGCAGAGGAGAAAACGGGAGGAGGTGAAGAGGAATGTCCCGGCGGTGCCTGTGGAGGAGCACTGGGTGCAGCAAACTTCGGTGACCTAGTTTGTTGTTATTTATTTTTTTACGATAAAATAATGCAATTTGAGACTTGTATAGTGGACGTGGAGGCTCTGCAGGATACACTCTGTGTAAAACAACCATTTTATCTATCGCTTTAAACCCGATACTTGTGTTTTAAAAACCGACTCAAAGTTAAACCTAAAGGCCTAGTGAAGCCTGGCTAATATGAGCTCTATAGTCTTGTATTGTTTGACTAACTATACACGCATGATAACATAAAGAGAGACAATGCTTGGGAATTAGACGGGGAAACATGTTTAGATGTATGTTATTTGTATTAAATATTAGAACATTGACGAGAGAGACACCATTGAAGACCAAACACAGGGGTGGGAATGCCCGGTGACGTGATCGTTGGATCACAGCTGGGGGTTTCTACTTTCTGGTAGGTTTGGATCAGCTCTGGAATGTAGAATAGATTAGATACCAAGGAAACGGCTTTGTGATGTCATTTAACAACCAGCTACGTCAGAGGTCTTAACACTTGCTGAGAGAGAACCTTTAGCTGAGAGAGATGAAGCAATGAGGGAGTGGGACCCCCACTACATATTATTTTGTTATACAATTGTGTTACGTTTTCAAAGATGGCTTCATAGACTTTCTTGACTGACAGCACTATCTATCATCAGTGTTGTGTTAATTAATGTTATTTGTTTATTCATTATCTTTTCTATTCATATGTTGTAGGCTATTTGCATTTTTTTTTATAGCAAAAGGCAGATCCACACCTCAGAAGGCTAGTGAAAGGTGCGTAGGGCAATAAAGCATACTTAAAAAGGTTATCCTTGAAAAAAAGGTCTCGCACACTGTCAGAAACTTGCCAAAGATGTTGCTCTCTATTGTGTCAACGTTTCGGTCGATTAGACCTTCATCAGGACAGATGTCTTTCAGATGTCTGCGGGACCTTTTCTTTGTTTTTCAAGGATAGCCTTTTTAAGTAGGCTATTTGCAGACATTTAACCTGTTAAAAACCCTCAATATTTTAGAGTTAAGAAAGACTAATGTTAGGGTTAACCTAGGTTTTCAAGTGTTCAATATCAGTTCCTATCATCACACCAAGCCTTATCTGAGATATAAAAACAAACCAAAAAGTCTGTACTGCTCTTCCGTATGGGCTATGAGATGTCAACTAGCAGGACATCTGAAACTGAAAAACATCGCAGGTGAGGTGATGTCATGAGGTGTTTACAGCCTAGGAAACCACCTGTCTGGCAAAGTTTCCAGTCTGGGACTTTGCACGTGACTAGAAGAAGTGTCCCTTTAGTTTAATGTTACAATCATTATACTAATCAGTAATCAAGTAGTGGTAGTAACAGTTGGCTTAGTGGTCATTTATTTCAGTACCATACCAATAAGCCATTCAATTAAAAGGAAAACTCTTAAATCAATAATCATAAAATATCAATAAGCAGGAGTGGTTAATGTGTCACTCACAACACTCATGCTGATGCAGGTACAAGTTGTGAGATGTGGGACACAATTCCACAAGTTTATCTCTTTGACTGATATACAATGCATGTATTTGTTTTTTTATAAACATATACTTACTCCCCTAAGTTCATACTCACTCTAATTTTAGACAGCCTGTAATTACAGTTGGGAAGTAATTTAGTGCTCTGTCTCTGTTTCCACTATCTTCTGAGCAATAAGATCAAATCAAGGTCCGTGGTTCAGTGGTTTATTTTTATTTTTGTCAAACGTTTCCAAATAGCAGATGTACAATTTAATTATTGATTGAATACTTTGTTAAACAGAAATGCAAACAGCATCAGAGTACAGTCAAACACTTTGTCTAAAAGGATAGCAGCACCAAAAATAGTCCTTGCGGTCTTGTAAAAGCTTGTAGATCTTGTAGATAGAGTGTTCCTGCTTAGAATTGTGATTTTGACAGCATGGGCGAAGTAAAGATAAATCCACTGTTCCCTATGAAAATGAAAATAAAACCTGAAATAAAAGCATGAGAGAGAAGATCTTCCTTATTTAACTTGTTTTCAGTAAGTAAAGATATACCAAGGAGGTTCTTGGTGTGGAATCGTGTTGAGGGAAAGTCACGTTACGAAATATTGGGTTAGGGTTAGGTTTGGTGTCTCAATATAAAAGGAATTACCTAAATTAAACCTCTCCTTTCCATGTTCCAGATGTTGTTGATGACCCCATCATGGAGCAAGGAGCAGTTATACTCAGAGGGTAAGTCAGTTAAACATTTTGCCATCACCACCAAAAGGGCGGCATTTGTTGGCAAAATTGTCAGGAATTTAGTCTTAGTTTTAGTCATCACGGCGTCGTTTTTATTTCGCTTTAATTTCGTTCGACAAAATCAACACTGATCTGATCAGAGAGGGAGAGTGGGTAAGGGTACACCATGATGGAACACCTGGAGAGGTACAGAACATAAACACACAGGACCAGGCAGTGGCAAACCGGTTATGGACAGGGGATGTTTGAACTGACGATGTTTAGCTATAGTAGAAAAGGACCAATCAACCAAAGTACACAACAATAACTTAACAAAAATAGAAATGCACTCTATCGAGCTGCCAACTTGCGCACACAAGTTGGCCATGAATGGCCTACTTGTGTGCGAGCAGAGTGCGCAACTTGCCTCTGTCCTGTCAATGATTCTGTGGGCTGAATTTGGCTCCTTCTGCCACCAGTTTGACAACCCTGGTCTATTCTACCACCCAACGTGCGGGCATGTTCTCTTTCCCAATGCAAGCTTCTTTGGCAAACGGGTAAATAGAAGCGGACACTATCAGCATCCATGGACTTTGAAGTTATATTTTAAGTTCCCTATATACAACTTTGAAACTCAAATTTGTTACGTCATCCACATATGTCCGTCTTTAGATAAACATACATAGTTACGTCATCACCCAATCCCTGATTGGCCAAGCGATGCCACCAACACACGGACCCAATACAATCGGTCGAGGGTCCACCGACATACGCAGCAAACTGCCAACTTACTCTCTGATTGGCCGAGCGACGCCACGTCGCCACCATATATACACACTCCCTGATTGGATTGGCCGAGCGAGGCCACCAAAGACAATACACAATCCCTGATTCGGCGAGCGTATCACCGACTCCTTCGATTGGTCGAAAGAGTCATGGACATACGCAGCCGAAAACAGTACTTGCGTTCTGCTCGCACAAGTAATATCTAGCAAGACGCCCTGAAGGTGAGAAGTGCACGCATCTGCCTGGGTTACAGCAGACTGCTGGGTGAGAGCTGGCGCTTTGGCATTGGGGGTCAGATCAATGAATTCTGTACTGGCCATATATGAAGCGTGTCTTGAGTGTACAGTGAGGTCAGATCAACATATGGAATGTCAGAACAGGAAGGACGGGTGGGGGTGGATCAACATATGGAATGTCAGAACAGGAAGGACAGGTGGGGAGGATCATAGAATGTCAGAACAGGTCAGCTCCATATAGACAAATTCAGAAACGGGTCTCATGGGTCTCACGTCATTTGCTGGGACGGTGCATACGCATCGAAAATGCTGGGACGGTGCATACGCATCGAAAATGCTGGGACGGTGCATACGCATCGAAAATGCTGGGACGGTGCATACGCATCGAAAATGCTGGGACGGTGCGTACGGCGCAAAGTAACCACAGTATACCGCTAATCAATTTACAAATTACACATACATATACATAGAGGCAGTTCCTTTAATCCACCCGGCACTGGTATAACTAGCTGGTACAACTAGCTCTCAATGATGACGTAATAAAGATGTGGATTAAAGGACCCAATGCGAGAATTGGTTTTCGTTGGTGACGATATGTTTTAGTGTTGGGGAGGATTAAAGGTAATGCTCCTATGTATACATGTATGTAATCTGGCACCACTGCCGTATCAGGCACAAGTAGTCATTACTGAGATTTGACAGTTTGTCAAAAGTACTTGCGCACTCTGCTTGCGCACTAGTAGTCCATTTAGTGCAGTTCTGGTTTTACCTGCATTTACAACAAGTTGTTTACGGTCTGTCAACTTAATAAATGGGTACATATCACCCGACAGCAGCTTAAGTTTGGACATTCAGTTATTTAATGGAACGCGTCAAAGGCGGTTTCCCGGTGCCCAGCCGAGTGGCAAATGTGTGTTTTGATTTGGCCACTATAATAATCTCCGTCCACCGAGTGGCACGCTACGAGGTCTACTAAATCATAATTTTCCATATTGTGCATCTAACCTCAGTCAATGTTTGTCCCTTCCCTTCCCGCCCCCCTGTGATGCAGATATGTGATGGAACGACTGGCTGCTGATGACCCCGCCAGACGGGTTTCGTCCGAGGACCTGGGTGGGAGACGTGACGAGCAGGAGGATCCCCACATCAAAGAGGTGGTGGAACAGCTGCTGAAGATCGCCGACGAGATGAACAGGAACGCTGAGCTGGAACAGTAAGGATGTGCTTCTTCTCACGTCCCGTTGGGAGGGGAACGGAGGCAGAGCGACTCCTGTTGACGCAGTGTGTTTGGACATACTAGACTCACCACTAGCATACCGCATACCGTAATTAAAGTGTTCTTTCTAATCAATTTGCTCGTTCCTGCAGCATCGCAGACATGCATTAATGACGTTAAACCACCCCCTCTCGTGTAATATTGCAATTATACAACAGTTACCGTTAAAACTAAGAAAACCGCTGAAAAAACACATTTATTTAAAGACAGATGTAGTCACTACGACCACGAATGTCCCAAGAAACTAGCTCTGGGAGAACAGAGCAGCTGAATTCTTTGTTTTGATTAGGTGTGAAGTGGTGCTCGCTTGAACCACGGCTAGAAGGATGTTTCAACCAATCAGATTGCTCCCTCGAAACGACCTGTTGTATAATGTTGGTTGTTGGCCTGCTGATGACGACAATGTGTGTCTACCGTTTAACCGGCAGGCTGATCGGCCAGGCACTACAGCACGGCAACTGTGCCCAGGACGTCTTCATGTCTGTGGCAAGAGACTTCTTCACTGATGGCATTAACTGGGGTCGCGTGGTCGCTCTGTTCCACCTGGCCTACAGGCTCATCTACAAGGTATGGTGTAGTAAATGCTCTGTATGTGAAGCAGCTCAGAGCTCTCACTTATCTTTTCCAGAGCTGATGGTAGGTATGGCGTTCCACCATCTCCATCTCCGTCCAATCTCCCAGGGGTCTAGTTTTGTTACGGGGACAGACTCCCGCGTGTTACCGGCTGATACCGACAAAAGCCACACCTGACCTACTTTTTTTGTGTGTGAGAATGAAGCACAACCATTGCTGTGTAGACCTTGTTTTTTAAGGAATGAGAACGAAGCACAACCATTGCTGTGTAGACCTTGTTTTTTAAGGAATGACTTGATTGCTGATTGCTAAAGTTGTTAGTGACCCCACGTTGTGCTGTTCTTCCACAAGGCGCTGACCTCCAACCATTTGGAGAACATCAGGATCGTCATCAGCTGGGTGCTGCAGTTCATCAGAGAGAAGCTTTACTCCTGGCTCATCCAGCAGGGAGGATGGGTGAGTTGGGTCCTCCTGCTAAAACATGTTACCGTTTCACTTCTTAACCCATTTAGGCCTGACGTTGGGGGAAAAAAAAAGGGGTCTTCTGAAAGAATATTATATTCAAAAATATGTGCCACATTTTCACGCTTGTAGATCTGCTATTTTTCAATAGCTAAAGTATAACTGCTTATATAATAATGCTTATAGTTAAAACACCAAAAGGGGTTCCTGTAGGACAACTTTAGTTTTTTTTCAACCAAGGTTCATGTTTTAAGTTGATTTTTTTTTCATTTGCTGCTTTCTTTCGTTGTAGCGATTTTACCGACTTTTGACAGGGGGGTGGGGGCATTCGAACATGAGGCAAAAAAAATTACAACATTTTACGGCGATTTCTATATTATTTACTATAGTCCTACTAGACCCCAGGAAATTACATTCTGGCCTCACAAGAACACAGGATCTACTGAATGTGAAGGGGGGGTACTAGGGGGATGCCACATTGTGTGTCGTAGGTCAATAATATGACAGTTTGCCACATTCAGTTGATCCTGTGATCTTTTGTGGCCAGATGTAATTTTTTTTTTTTTTAATCACTATAACATTTCTTTGTACAAAAATACATATTTAGGACCATGTTCGAATGCCCCGCCCCCCCTGACAAAAATAGCTAAAATCACTAAAACGAAAGAAAGCAGCAAATGTAACAACATTTACACTCATCTTTTACTTTCTCTAATAACAAACCTAAATCATGAATAAATATTTTAGACACTTTTAGACCATATCCATGGTCATCATATTGGCATACCTAACAATGGATGCAAAAACGTTCATTTTTGTGTGTTTTACTAATTTTATATCAAAAGTCCATAAAAGGACTTTTAATTACTTCCTTTGAATAAAAACATGATGTTTGATGACGTGTCTAGTCCTGGGGGCATGAGGAATAACCGATTTTTAAAAAGCACCACATCAAAAACTATTCATATAGTTGATGCCTCATTCATCATTCTACAAGGTTGATTTCCCATTTTGATTAAAGACCAAATCAATTATTCCAAATAAAGACGGTGTCACTTTATCGCCGTGTAATATTCACGTTCGGAGTGGACGTACTGACAAAAATCACATCTCATACATCATCACGTTCCGTGCTCAGCCAATCAAATCATCACTATGGGGTAGACACAGACCCACAAAGCTGGGCACAGGAGGGGCTAGTGCCCCTCAAAAACTGTGACAAACAAAATAATGACAAACTGTTTTTGTGGCAACTTAATTACATGAAACGAATACCCCTGGTGTTGTAAGAGTGTGTTTATAGAGCGTCGCAGTCCCGCCCCCTCGAGAGACTTTTCCTCATAGACTTTTCAGAAAGTATTTATTTAAAGACGTTTACGCCGCGGACAAAGCCAACTCTTGTCGTGACAAATCATGACAACAAACACAATGTTTCGGGCCAAACAAAGAATTAGAAAGTAGAAAAAACGGCAGGTTACAACAATTTTGTTGTTGTTTTTCTTCTTTGCAATTATATTTTTTTGTCATGATTTGGTCACGACTCGAGTTGGCTTCGTACAACGATTAAAAGGTCTTTAAATAAATACTTTATGAAATGTCTATGGGGAAAAATGCATTGGGATTCATTTCCTGGGCCTGGCGTCGTCATGAAAGGGGGCGGGACTGCGACACTCTCTATACTATAGGGTCTAGTAGTGTGTAATCTGTACGTTTGAAAGCTGACTGTGTGTCCCTTGTTCGGTTGTGTTCCTTCAGGGGGGCGTGATCAGCGGCATCTCTCAGTGGAAGACGGTGGCTGTCGTGTCAGTGGTCGCCGCGCTGGCCGCCATCGCTCTGTACAGGAAGACGCGCTGACGTCACACTCCCACGGTGGTCCACCTCACCTCTACAGTTTGGGGTTGGTGGTGACGTCACCCCCCACCTCTCTCTCTCTGGGGGGGCTGAAAAAGAGATGGTTTGTTGATTTAATGTCTTCCAGAAGCTCAACCATCTTGTCAGAACCTGCTTGGGTGGGGGGACCAGTGGTTCGGACTTCGGAGTGGGGCCCCAGTGGCTGCCAAACTTCTCAGGTATCGAAGGACAAAAAGGCCCATCGTCACACTCCAGTTTTCCACTTTGGACCTCTACGCGTCAAGTCGGTGTTTTCCATGGAACAACACTGGGCGTGTTTTGATCAAACTGTAATAGTCTTTATTGTGGGGAAAGTAGTTTTAACATATGGAGTGTAAGCACTGTACACTTGAGGGGGAGGGTAGACTTTTGGAATTGCAGGGGAAAAAACTTTTGATCTCTTAGGGAAGATGGTGTTGGCTGTGAATAAAATGCTCTGCTGTTTTTTTAAACCACTCAAGTGACATTTCAGATACGGTAATTGCTCAAGTATTTATTATCGCCAATTTAGATTTAGGGTTCTCCATGTTTTTTTATTTTATTTTTTGGGCAGGAACCCCTTTTCGTGTAATTCTATTTTTTTAATTTATATTTTCACAGGTCTAAATGGGATCTAAATGGTTATCCTAATTTTAAAGAAAAAAAGCTTGTAGGTCTGCTATTTTTGAAAAATTGTGAAAATGTGGCCCAAATGTTTGAATATATTATTTCAGAGCGTTCGTTTTTACCTCAAGTTTTTTAGAAAACTGTCAGGATTTAGAAGGCATTTGTAGAATCGTTCCCAGGTCAAAATGGGTTAATGTTGTAAATTAATTTGATTGGACTATATTATATTGGGTAAATTATAAGAACGGTGACACCATCTTTAATTGTCGTCAACTTGTACTGTATGGTTATGCCGATTTGACCAAAATGCTTTTTATGTATTTAATTTTTTTATTGGAGGATGTTTCTCAAAACAATAAAGATGTTCCAATCAAAGCAGGTATTCGTTTAAATGTTTGAACAAATACAGTATGGGTAGAAGCTATGAAATTGAATAACTGTTGAGGGGCTGCCTTGATAGGCATCTGATGTGCACGGTTTTCGAGCACTGAAAAGAGTGGCGTGTTGTGAGCTTGTAGATCGGCTATTTTCGCTGCACAACACCACAACTAGAAAATCTAGCTTTAAGATCGTTACATATTATTTTTTAGAAATTACATGATATGCCTTCCTATAAATATTTAGTCCTAGACCTACATATTGTGAGGTGGTCCTCGAGGATTGTTTGAAATATGCCTTGTGGTCCTCCGAAAAGGTTGAGAACCACGGCTCTAGTTTCTAAAACCTTTGTATATTTATTGCGCATGCATTAGCTATGATGGCGAACGGCTTTGCAACACAAATTCAGACTAAATTGAACCTGTGGTGTCACAGACCAGGAAACTGGAAAGTGTCTACCGACCTGATATTGTTTTGAGAAATAGCCTATAGAGAATAACATGCTATTGATAATTCGTTCTACATCAAGAGTCAGACTCAATTTATTTTAGTCTGAAAGGGCATGTCTAGCCTGTTACTCTACTACAAGTACAGCGTAACAGCCTATAGCCCTTTCCTTTTCTGTGGTTATTGCCAAAGTGTAGTTCTACATTTCGGCCACAAGATGTCAGGATAACCTCACAAGAATATTTCAAGTGGCCATGACGATACAACTCGAGATTATGTTGCGATACTGTTGCAGTATGGTTGGTTAACTTTTAGCATTGTTACTTTGTCACGTGCCTTGGATTTATGTTTGTAGTTTACATAGTTTTGTATTTAATAATAATAATAGCCTAATTTGTTTGTACTTCAACGATTGTGTCCAAACTGTTTGTATACAGTCAGAGGTCCAAACATTTCAGACATTTAGGTCCCCGTGAGGACAGGGTGGCACTGGTGAGTATATATTTAGTTATGGCTAAATACAGCTCACAGCACAGTCAGCACACATAAGGTACTGTATATATGGAACCATGGCATGGATTCAATTTCTTGTCAATCTAGTTTAAGCACCAATAACTCGTCAGTAGAAAAGGAATCTCTGCAAAGAGCCCGGAAAAACAAATTGTTTAAAAATGGTGGTGGTACATGATAGGAAGGCCGAGACCAGTGTTTCTCTCACTGTGGGGTACGGGGGTCCCTGGGGGGAGTTCCAGAAGGTCCTCAGTCAATGTTACATTCAAATCTATTTGTAAAATGCCCCGATCACCAAGCTCACAAAACGTCATAAAGCAGAGCATATGTGAGCTTGTAGATCTACAAAGAAAAATCATGAAAGATTGTGGACAATTTGGATTGTGTTTGAAACATTTTGACAACACAAATCTTGTATGGGGGGGCCCTGTAACAAAATATTTTCTTTGTTCTGTGCGGCCAAATTCATGTTGATTTTTATTTTGGGGTCCTTGATGTAAAAAGAAATCGAGAAGCACTGGCCTAGACATGCATATTCTATAATGTCCTTGCTTGTGTTACTGTATGTATTGATGTTACCAGGAAAGTGTGGTGGTAGGGTAGGGGACTGGGGGTGTGTGTGGTGTCATTGAACTCCCTGGCTGTCGAGTAAAGTGTTTTGTCCTGCATGAGCCACCAGGCAAAGGTCTCAGACCAGACCAGACCTGTAGCTGAATGCCAAAACGTGACAATTAAGAAGAACTCCCGATTCGTATTAACTTAAGTAAAATAGCATAAAGAGTAGCCTAATAAGTCGTTTAGCCTTAGATAAAGACTCGTATGTATTTGATCGATTTTTCATTTTTAAATTACAAAATCTATAAAATACATTTACGAGAGGCCTAAATCGTAGCCTTAGATTAAGACTCTCGTAGATGCATTTTATCGATTTTGACATTTTGAAATGTTAAATATATAAAATACACGAGAGGCCTAAGGCTACCTATAAAGGTACAAAAGCATTGGCATCAAAATACCCATAAAGTAGACCTATAATATCAGAATGTCTGATTTCATAGTGTTTCTTTCTTCTTTTTTGCCACATTTCTCAACAATAGCAGATCTAAATGTTCACGATGTCTCTAATGGGACACGGTGTGAGCTTGTAGGTCTGTGTTCAATTCAATGGAGCCTTATTTCCATGAGAAATCATATGTTTACAATGCCAAAGCAAGTGTCAAAATATAATAAAAACAGTTGAAAATGGGGAAAGTATATACAGTTGGAGGGGGTACAGCATTTTGTAGACAGAGCTATGTCACATTGCATCACATGTTATACAGGGTATAAAGCTTTTTTTTTTTAAACAAATAGCATTTTCTTACAGTCACTTTGGGACAAATAGCAGCATTTGTTTTTCATAATGTAGAGTTAATCTCAAGTCTACTGTAAACCCTTGTTACCAACCGAGTGGGATTGTGGATCGGCTGTTTGTCAGTGAAAATATAAATACAAATCACACTCGTGATCTTGCGGGTGAAAAAAGGGGTTTTAATGTGTCCCAGGCCTGCCGCCTGGATGACATACGTGGAAAAAACTGGACAACTAAGAAAAGGCAACTGAAATAACATAACTTAATAGAGAGGTATACAGGTGTCCGCCTCGCTCCATAGCTAGGCCTCACTCTCAATGACTCAACTGCACCATTCCCCTGTATATTATATAGACTCCACTGACTCCACCCATGGCAAGTGTCAACCAACCCCAATGTACTAGCAATCCACCCAAGATGCTCCCCATAATGTAATCAGCTCTTCAGGCACCACACCCCACTACACAGGCTTCAAGGCAGCTCCCCCAATAACAGCATTTGTGCAGGTAGACACAATCCTCCAATAATATTAGATTCCATGTCACAGCAGAATGTACACCTTCTGTGGGACTGAGAATCTACATGTTACAAGCATACAATACCGCATAAATACAATCAGATGATGGTGTCAGTGTCACACGCAGATCTCATCATCATTCCTAGTGCTTACTGATGCATGTGTCCCTAGCGATGACAGTTTTCTACCTCTGGTCTGCTTTGAGGCATGACTCCAGAGAAGAAGGGAAGATATAACCTCATTGTCAGGTCTGTAGCAGTGGCCAGTAAACTGTTCTTCTGGACTAGTGAAGAAACACGGGGAAGTTTGCCGTATATTAGATTAGTCGATGGGTGGCTCTTCCAAGACAGATTTTGCGCTCTCATTAGAAGGCGGGTGTAAGTGCCATCCAACCGTTTCTCTAGTTTCTTTGAAAGTGTCCATGTCTCGGAGCATTCCCCCTGTGATGGCCTTCAACAAGTGGGCATTAACTATAAATCATTCAATCATGGCCTATAGCTCTCTCTATTCAATTTCTCAATTTTAATATTTGTGTGTATTGAAGAATACACACAAAGCGAGGCGAGGCGAAGCCTATACTGTCTGTGTGTAACAACCTCAGGCAGCTGAGGAAAGTCAAGGTGTCAGAGAAGATCCTGAAATCTTTCTACTCTGCTACAACCCAGAGCATCCTGTTAGGGGCCATCTCTATAGACCGATTCCGTACCGGTTTCATGGTCGCAGCCTACGTATTTCCTGTAGGCGGACTCGACATAGCTGCGGGAGTAAAACCCTCACCAGACGCACCTCTTCCACTACAGTGAACGGCAGAGTGACTGATGTTAGTTTGCCTCAAACTTTACTCCTTTACCTGCTTTTTTACTAACACTAACATTACAAAGATGCCCAGAACATCGAGATGAACCTGTGTAGTTTATGGCTGCTCCAACAGTAGTGGCAACATAACAAATAAAATAAAACGGAATGTCTAATATCCACCGCGATGGCTGAGACCAGAGCCATTGAGTAATGGTTGAGACAAAGCAGTGAAGAATCCTGCAAGATACATAATTTCAGTCTTACCCAATACCCAATCTTTCTGTTTTATGAACACAAGGCTGCTGTATTTTATACCTCATACTAAGCATTTAAAGTATGAGGTATAAAGTACAGCAGCCTTGTGTTAATAAAACAGAAATATTTGGTATTGGGTAAGACTGGCGTTATGTATCTTTCACTGCTTTGTCTCAACCATTGCTCAATGGCTCTGGTCCCCGCCAACGCGGTGGATATTAGACATTCCGTTTTTATTTTATTTGTTATGTTGCCACTACTGTTGGAGCAGCCATAAACTACACAGGTTCATCTCGATGTTCTGTGCATCTTTGTAATGTTAGTGTTAGTAAAAAAGCAGGTAAAGGAGTAAAGTTTGAGGCAAACTAACATCAGTCACTCTGCCGTTCACTGTAGTGGAAGAGGTGCGCCTGGTGAGGGTTTTACCCCCGCAGCTACGTCGAGTCCGCCTACAGGAAATACGTAGGCTGCGACCATGAAACCGGTACGGAATCGGTCTATATGATATCATCTCTGTCGGTTGGAAACCTCACATGTCCACATTAGAACTTTTAGTGTTTTTTCTTATTTATCTTGTGCTACTTATAGCTTTTTTCCACCCGACAGAGACAATATGGAAAGAACTCTCCTTAAGGATCTATGCCGGAACACTGCAAGGTGGTGAGGTGGGCTGAGCGGACCACAGGGACCTCTCTTCCGTCCCTGCAGGACTGGGTGAGTACAACGCTCGTATATCCCTGCTGTCGGGAAGAAACCAACTCCAAAATGTTCATTTTTCAGGAAATGAAAAATCAGGAATTGAAGAAAACGTTATATTTTGAAAACAATTAACGCAATACTGCCTCATCAAAGTTGCTGTTGTGGCTTCATATATTCAATTACTTCCATGAGAGGGGGAGAGGTGGTGGAGTTAGTTGCTTTAGCAGACAGTTTGAGGGTCCAATGGATTTAAGAGGTTTTGTCCCAAGCTCTTTTTACTACTTTTCATTGCCTCAATATTTTCGAAACAACACACACGTAAAGGGTGTTCAATAGCACTGATTTATGAAAAAAACTCAAAAATTGAGTTACTGTAGGTGGTTTCCTCCTGACAGCAACGATATGCAGCTTGTAGAACTATCATTTCCACTGACTTCCATGTTACAAAAAACAAACCCCACTAAAACGAATAAAATATCAAACTAAAAATGATAAAGCCTAAAACTAAAAGAATCAAAACCAAACTGCAAACAAAAACAAAAAGTGACCATGGCGAAACTATATAATAACCTTGAATCAGATCTAGATCTCTAGCTCTAGCTGTCACAGTGCGTGCGTGCGTGTGTGCATGCGTGCGCTGTGTTGTCTCAGTGTGTGTATGAGCATGTGAGGACCCGGCACCAACATCAACACAGCTGTGTACTCACCAACACAAACACACACACACACACGCTCTGAAGTCACACAACACAGCTGTGCAAATGACACCTGCACTGCACTGCGTACGTGTACAACTTGCTGTGCAGTGCAGGTGTCATTTGCACAGCTGTGTTGTACAAGAGTGCGTGGACACTGCCTGTATGTGTGTGTGTGTGTGTGTGTGTGTGTGTGTGTGTGTGTGTGTGTGTGTGTGTGTGTGTGTGTGTGTGTGTATGTGTGTGTGTGTGTGTGTGTGTGTGTGTGTGTGTGTGTGTGTGTGTGTGTGTGTGTGTGTGTGTCAGAGATCATTCAACAGAAGCCAGATGCTTGTTGGTCTTGATCCAGGGGTTTCCAAACCTTTCAGCTAAAGACGCAAAAGATACATTTGTTGTCTGCCTTCGATACCAAATTTACAACAATACCCTATGAATTAACCACTTCAAAAACAGGGAATATACTGTACAGTGTATACTGTATAGTCGATCAACCAGCGCTCGATCGGCTATTTTTCACCAGCTACCTTTCGTGACACGCGTGACATGCAAGGTTCATTTCCTGGGCCTGGTGTCGTCATGAAAGGGGGCGGGACTGCGACGCTCTGTAGTCATGTGTTCAAGACAGATCTGTCCGATATGTCATATTCCATCCTAATTGGCTAACATTGGCTTTCAAAGTTGGCAGGATTGGCCCGTTTTAAACAAAAAGCCTCAAATCATGAACGCAGCGTGCCATTTACGTGAAATCTTTCACAGACTTTCCTACTAGGCTGAGGAATATATCCCACCCTTTTCACATTGGCCTGTTATAGAGCCACCAACAGGTGGATGTTTGCAAAAACCCATTTTTGGAACAAAATGCCTCAAATCATCCAATTGCCATCCAAGGTGTGAGAAGAAATTGCACACTTTTCACGTTGGCCTATTATAGCGCCATCAGGAGGCCACAACCTGACCTGCCCTGGTGGAGACCTATGTGCCCCGAGGGGCACTTGATCAACACCCACTCTAGTGCCTCTATCGGCAGGTGGATGGAGCCCACCATTTATACGTGTGCTAACGTAAACAAGACTTCTAGGAACATGTTCTCCAGCATGCAGATAGCACACTTCTCTATAGATAGAGTTTGACCCAGATGACTTCTACTGTAACAGATGTCTACTGTCAAATGAGCTGCAATAACAACCGTCACCTCGGTTCATATTACTGGGGCCATAGATCGTACATTACGCCTATATGAGTTTGAGTATATTTGAGTGCCGTACTAGAAACCCACTATTGTATCTCATAAATCTCCATATATTCTACTCGGTATGCTACGTTTTTGTGCTTTTTCGTAAATTACTCGATCATACTACAGCGTCACACAAAAGTACCAAAAGTAGGCTATCAGGATCTGCATGCTTGAAATGTGATGCGCTTTGAGTTTGTGAATCTGCTACTTTTGATACGTTTGCATTTTAATCCATAACAGTTTAGGACATATGAGGTATGTCCACCCGACAGAGATGCTCTGTTAGTTTTATTATTATTGTTCTGGCACGTCTTTGCAGTTGTCCAGTTGCTTTTTAAGTATAACTTTGCAGAATGGCGGTCATGCCTAATGGGCAAATAAATCGTCACACACCATTTCACCCACCGCCATGAAACGTTGTATGTATACATGTAGCCAATGAACGTTGTTGGCTTTTCACAAAAGGGTGACTAACACGAATGCTTGCATGCAACACCGCAAAAACCTCGTATGCTTTATCAGCAGACAAAAGAAGAGGCTTGACCAAGTTGACCTCCGTTACTGACCTGTGAAAACAAAATGGCAATGCTAGATCATGGCGATAGTATTTGCATATTTTAGGTCTCACAGTCAAACTTCTTGCAGTGGTAGAAGGTCACCCCAGACTGTCTGTCTGTCTGTCTGTCTGTCTATTAGTTCTACTTTGCCATAATATTGTATCCTGTCCCTGTTCAAGTTGACGCATTCATTCTGGATCAAAGCACAATGTGATAATTCACAATGCAGAAGGTAATTCATAAAGAAATATGGGCTTTGCTATGCTCACAATCTACTGTTACTTTTGGCATAATAATGACACGATTAATCCATGAACAAAACATCAAAGTCCCTTAATATCGTATTATGTTCTTATGAGTTATATGTGTATATGAGTTATATGTGTATGACCTGTGGGTCATACAGTGTGTGCAACAGGGCTGGATATCCTTACATGCCCATGTCTGCGTTGAACCACCTGCTAACCTGCTGCCTATGTCATAGAGGGTGAGAGGTTATCGAAGACGTGATAGCACAAAGCAAACGCACCACTTCAAACAGATCTCGTCATCAACTAGAGTAGAGACGCGTGTGTGTGTGTGCGTGCGTGTGTGTGTGTGTGTGTGTGTGCGCGCGTGCGCGTGTGTGTGTGCGCGCGCGTGCGTGCGTGTGTCATGGGCAATTCTCAGTGTTAAAGGAGCACTTCACCCATTTTCAACCATATAGGCATGATACGCATTATTAGTATTTTTATTATTAGTATTTTGGGTCAGTTTTCTCCCTCATTGGTCATTATGCCCACACACATTTCTGTGTTGTCACTGCTGTTGTATCCTTCTGACTCGCTATGCCAGTGAGGATACCCAACAGTCCCTGCTGAGAGGTGCCGCACCAGTCCGTATATGCAGATTCACCCTAACCCCCGAAATTGTGTTGGTATATAGATTGACTCACTGATGCTCATTGATAAGACCACACCATTTCCGTCTACTCACTCTGGGCTGTGGACAGTTCAGAAACCCTGCCTATACCAGACAGTGCAGAGTGACCAGACAGAAATGGTCAAGACCAATTCTATTCTAAGTCAGGTTGAAAAGTGCTCCTGTATAATGAATCCATAGATAGAGGGTCGCTGTCCCGCCCCCTTTCATGACAAACGACAGACCCGGAAAAGCATTTCCCATGCATTTTTCCCATAGACGTTTCAGGAAGTATTTATTTAAATGTATAGGCCTGACGTCAAAATAAATAAAAAGTCTTCTGAAAGAATATATATTCAAAGATTTGTGCCACACTTTCACGATTTTGCAAAAATAGCAGATCTACAAGCTCATAGCGCGCCACCGAGTGGCGCGCTATGAGCTTGTAGATCTGCTATTTTTCAATAGCTAAATAATGCTTAGTTAAAACACCAAAACGGGTTCCCGTCCAGAATGGGTTAAAGACATTTTAAGCCTCGGACAAAGCCAACTCGGATCGTGACAACTCACGACAATAAACACAATTCTTTGGGCCAAACAAATAATTAGAAGGTCTTTAAATAAATACTTTCTGAAACGTCTACGGGAAATGCTTTTCCGGGCCTGAGTGTCGTCGTCATGAAAGGGGGCGGGGCTGCGACGCTCTCTATAGCTCTGCAGGGTTAAACCTTATTCCCAATAGCTGAGTTGAGCCAGGTGAAGGTTCTACCCATGTTTACCATGTCTACTGGTAGACATGGTACCATAGGTTACTGAGTTCTGGTGATAACTCTGTTTACTCACGCTGTTGATGGACCTGTAGGGCCTGCCTACTGCTGCTGCTGTGCCTACACACACACACGCACACGCACACACACACACACACACACACACACACACACACACACACACACACACACACACACACACACACACACACACACACACACACACACACACACACACACACACACACACACACAGAGAGGCAGGTGCTTGTTTTTCAGTTGTGTGCGTGCGTGTGCGTATCATGTGTGTATTATATCATGTCATTCCACTCCAGGCATGTAGGCCTACAGTGTACAGTACAAAGTCATTTGATTGCTAATTTGAGTTAAACCAGCACCAATTTAATTCTACAACAATGGGTGAATTCATGTCTCTCCTCAAAAGTGATCAGTGGATCACACAGCATGGATATTATTGACACTGGCACTGTTCCCCACCTTCCGGACCACTAGATGGCAGTGTACTGCCATTCGTCACCTCTTTATAGCCAGTCACTGCTTCCAGTCAGAACTAAACAGTCAACATCAGAGCAAAAACTCATGCTTATTCTGTCCGTGCTCTTAGAAGTGAAATTGCACGTGCCATAGGCTACAGTGGAAACATATAGCTACCTTTTACTTTATTTGGCATTATGTACTGGTACAGATGAAATGCTAAATGTATATGACTTTCATACAAGAGGCAACACAGTACAGCAACACAGTACAGCTATAACAGTACAGGTGCCTCAACTGCCTCTATTTGGTTCAAACGTACATTCTCTGGTATTTCTTACACACACATGTACACTCTCAGAGTTAAATGAACACAGTGTACTATCTTATACCAAAAGGGGGTCTGTATGAAATGAAAAGGTTTCAGAATCACATGATTTAATCCTCATCCTCCGGGCTGAGTGCAGGCAGGGTGAGGGCTGTGACTGGGTGAGGGTCTCCAGGGTTTGTGTAGAGGGAGGGAGGGGAGGGAGGGGAGGGAGGGGGTCCCCTCAGATTCCTGGCTGACAGCGAGGGTCCTCCACTCGCTGTGGAGAGCTCCTTCACTCTGGACCTACAGCAAGCCACATGCACCAAACATACCACGATGCACACACACACACACACACACACACACACACACACACACACACACACACACACACACACACACACACACACACACACGCGCGCGCACAATTATTCTAGACAAATTATCGCCACGGGGGTGGGGTGGTGGGGGGTTTCATTGTGTGCCCTCTAATCCTCACCTCCATCCACCCTCCTTGTGACCCCAACCTCCCACTCTGCCCAGCTCTACACCGTCACCCCACGCCGCTACCTAAAAGGGATCTACACGGCACCTTAAAGGGTTCCATATGGAGCTCCTTGTGAAACATGCGTATAGAAAGGCCTATAACAAGGAGAAGAATAAAAAAGAATAAGTAGGCTATACTCAAAGTCGTTTGACATAAGAGTGTGTGGGTAAGGGTTGCAAATATATGATTCAGCGACCGCAAATTAGTATATTCTAGATTCTGATAGACACGTGTGCTTCTGCTATAGGGGAGAGCTTGAAATGTGGGGATGGCATTTTGATATTAATGTTGATAATGCTGTCAGGGAGAGCAGTGAACTGACTCCAAAGCCAGCCAGTTGTCAAGCTGCAGTCTTGTACACAGACTGTTTAGGTATAGGCTACCATCCATCCGTCTTCTTTTTAGTTGTTTGCTTTCTCCCCAATTTTGTCATTGTGCCAATTGATTCCTCCCCGACACCCATAGCTGTGTGTGTGTTGTCACTGCTCACCTTCCAGTGAGGAGCCCCCACCGGGACGACACATCCAACACGCCCTGCTGCCTGGCAGGTGGCGCCCCTAGCCCGTTAGGAGTACATGCAGTAACATGCAGTAACATGCAGTAACAGCCCCTAGCCCGTTAGGAGTACATGCAGTAACATGCAGTAACAGCCCCTAGCCCTTTAGGAGTACATGCAGTAACATGCAGTAACAGCCCCTAGCCCTTTAGGAGTACATGCAGTAACATGCAGTAACAGCCCCTAGCCTGTAGGAGTACATGCAGTAACAGCCCCTAGCCTGTAGGAGTACATGCAGTAACAGCCCCTAGCCCGTTAGGAGTACATGCAGTAACATGCAGTAACATGCAGTAACAGCCCCTAGCCCGTTAGGAGTACATGCAGTAACATGCAGTAACAGCCCCTAGCCCTTTAGGAGTACATGCAGTAACATGCAGTAACAGCCCCTAGCCCTTTAGGAGTACATGCAGTAACAGCCCCTAGCCTGTAGGAGTACATGCAGTAACAGCCCAACAGCCCCTAGCCTGTAGGAGTACATGCAGTAACAGCCCCTAGCCCGTTAGGAGTACATGCAGTAACAGCCCCTAGCCCTTTAGGAGTACATGCAGTAACAGCCCCTAGCCCGTAGGAGTACATGCAGTAACAGCCCCTAGCCCTTTAGGAGTACATGCAGTAACAGCCCCTAGCCTGTAGGAGTACATGCAGTAACAGCCCCTAGCCCTTTAGGAGTACATGCAGTAACAGCCCCTAGCCCGTTAGGAGTACATGCAGTAACAGCCCCTAGCCCTTTAGGAGTACATGCAGTAACAGCCCCTAGCCTGTAGGAGTACATGCAGTAACAGCCCAACAGCCCCTAGCCTGTAGGAGTACATGCAGTAACAGCCCAACAGCCCCTAGCCTGTAGGAGTACATGCAGTAACAGCCCCTAGCCTGTAGGAGTACATGCAGTAACAGCCCCTAGCCTGTAGGAGTACATGCAGTAACATGCAGTAACATGCAGTAACATGCAGTAACATGCAGTAACATGCAGTAACATGCAGTAACAGCCCCTAGCCCATATAGGAGACGGGGTACATGCATGTAACAAATATCTGCAGTGGTGTCATTTCAGCAAAAGCTATAAGGTATGGCAAGTCCACAACGCACAGCGCACGTGCATGCGTCGTGTCTGTGCATGCACGCGCCGCGCGCCGTTAAGTGCGGGGCATATTTTTCCCTTCATTTTATTATTTTATTTGTTGCCCCTGGAGCCTGGCAGCTGCCATAGCTTGCCATACCCAATTGATACCACTGAAAATCACCCTCCCCAGCCAGCGCCACGCCAGCGCCAAATCCATCCATCTTCAAACCGCTTATCTGAAGTCGGGTCGTGGGGTAAGGGGGGGGGAGGGGGCAGCAGTCCCAGCTGAGAACCCCCCCCCATACTTCCCCTTCCATGCATGCAGGCCTACATTAGCCAGCCCTAACTGGGGGATCCTGAGGTGTCCGCATGCAGGCCAGTGTGGAGACACAATCCCCTCCATGTGGGTCTTCACTCTGTCTGTCCCTCTCTGCTGCATGTGGGTCTTCACTCTGTCTGTCCCTCTCTGCTGCATGTGGGTCTTCACTCTGTCTGTCCCTCTCTGCTGCATGTGGGTCTTCACTCTGTCCCTCTCTGCTGCATGTGGGTCTTCACTCTGTCCCTCTCTGCTGCATGTGGGTCTTCACTCTGTCCCTCTCTGCTGCATGTGGGTCTTCACTCTGTCCCTCTCTGCTGCATGTGGGTCTTCACTCTGTCTGTCCCTCTCTGCTGCATGTGGGTCTTCACTCTGTCCCTCTCTGCTGCATGTGGGTCTTCACTCTGTCTGTCCCTCTCTGCTGCATGTGGGTCTTCACTCTGTCCCTCTCTGCTGCATGTGGGTCTTCACTCTGTCCCTCTCTGCTGCATGTGGGTCTTCACTCTGTCTGTCCCTCTCTGCTGCATGTGGGTCTTCACTCTGTCCCTGTCTGCTGCATGTGGGTCTTCACTCTGTCCCTCTCTGCTGCATGTGGGTCTTCACTCTGTCCCTCTCTGCTGCATGTGGGTCTTCACTCTGTCCCTCTCTGCTGCATGTGGGTCTTCACTCTGTCCCTCTCTGCTGCATGTGGGTCTTCACTCTGTCCCTCTCTGCTGCATGTGGGTCTTCACTCTGTCCCTCTCTGCTGCATGTGGGTCTTCACTCTGTCCCTCTCTGCTGCATGTGGGTCTTCACTCTGTCCCTCTCTGCTGCATGTGGGTCTTCACTCTGTCCCTCTCTGCTGCATGTGGGTCTTCACTCTGTCCCTCTCTGCTGCATGTGGGTCTTCACTCTGTCCCTCTCTGCTGCATGTGGGTCTTCACTCTGTCCCTCTCTGCTGCATGTGGGTCTTCACTCTGTCTGTCCCTCTCTGCTGCATGTGGGTCTTCACTCTGTCCCTCTCTGCTGCATGTGGGTCTTCACTCTGTCCCTCTCTGCTGCATGTGGGTCTTCACTCTGTCCCTCTCTGCTGCATGTGGGTCTTCACTCTGTCCCTCTCTGCTGCATGTGGGTCTTCACTCTGTCCCTCTCTGCTGCATGTGGGTCTTCACTCTGTCCCTCTCTGCTGCATGTGGGTCTTCACTCTGTCCCTCTCTGCTGCATGTGGGTCTTCACTCTGTCCCTCTCTGCTGCATGTGGGTCTTCACTCTGTCCCTCTCTGCTGCATGTGCTTGGATAACCTCTCTATCCATCCGTGTAAAGGAGCGTCTTAGTTTCTTACCCTGCCCCGAAAATATAATTTCAGCCGCTTGTATCCGTGATGTTGTTCTTTTGGCCATGACCCACACTGAATCATGACCAGAGGTGGAGAGGTGTATAGGTCCAAAGATTGACCATGTGTATATTGAGTCGCATCGTCACAATCGCTGCACGCGCGCTGTTTAAGAAACAAACCCCAAGACATTTGGTCGAAAGATTTTGAAAATAGGAAGCCCGGGGTTAATGTGTTTGATGGAAGACGGTACTTGCCCCGAGCGGTCGGGGGGGGCGGGCAGGAGACGGGGGGGAGACGGGGGGGGGGTCAGAGGTCAGATGGGGGTGAGCTTTGCTTCAGGGGAGCCGTGGAGTCAGAGGACTCATTAGATCCCGCTCCAAACGAGACGAGACGCCGTGCCAGAGCTGATGAGGAGGACGGTAGTTGGGGGAGACGGCAGGCCCATGGTGCTGAAACAATAGGCAGACACAAGTCTATGCAAGCCATTAAGAGGCCATGCAGCATTGGTGCAGTTACTGGATGCAGCCACGGGGAGCACTGTAGCACTCCTATCCCTGTGTACACACACACACGCACACACACACACACACACGCACGCACGCACGCACGCACGCACGCACGCACGCACGCACACACACACACACACACACACACACACACACACACACACACACACACACACACAATTGAAGTGGTTAATGTATGTTTTGTAATATCATACATAACAATTTGAAAATCTTTCTTTCTCTCATCCCTCTCACAAAATACATTTGCCAAATTTGGCAGTACTCGCTGGGAAAATGTTTGAGAATCAAACTATACGATACAACTACAATAAATGAAGATTGATTGATTGATTGATTGATTGATTGATTGATTGATTGATTAATTGACTGATTGTTGAGCGAGTGTAAGAGAGATAGAAGAGAGGAGGGATAACGTATAGACTGTATATTGTTTTATAGGTGACTTATTGAATTGTCAGTTGTCACAGCAGCAGACAGAGCGTCATCATGGCAGCGGGTATTTAAAGGCGGTTAAATTTAGACCACGCTGTGAGGAAAGACGCCGCTAGACTGTATATCACGTCGCCAGCCAGTCACTGGGCGACTGGCTGACTGAGCCGAGGGGCCTCTGGCCGCTCGGACCTCTCAGATCTCGGTGACAAACAGACGTCATGACGAGGCAAACCTGCCTTCACACCCTCGGACAGCGTTGACCTCACTGACATTCCATCTGCACTGTCGTCATCCAAACGGCCTTTCAAGGTTTCTGGTCATGATTTTCCAATTTCCAATTTAGGCTTTTAGCATGACACTCATAATCCAGAGCGATTTACAGTAAGCAAGAACGTTAACGACACGTGGTAATGCATCAATACATATAAATAGTCATCAAGAATCATGAGCAAGATTATCTGTATACGGTGAGGGTATGAGTATACATTATAGAGTGCTGCGTGCAACGTCTACATAAAATGCTAAATTATGAAGCCATTCTTGGTAACCTCCCACGTTACATTGGTTCTAAATTTGAACTTGTCCCAAACTCTCGCAGGGAAAAAAAAAGCATTGCTTATTTCGGACCCTGGTCTTGGAATGACCTACAGTCCAGACTCAAACTGGCTGCTGTAGTTCCCCTAGTGAGCTTTTAAAGGATTGCCATGGGCACACTTCCCATACATTGCTCCTGCTTTGACGTATAGCAAATGTCTGCTTGCTTTTTAGTCTACTAGCAATTTCCGTTGCTTAGTTTTTATTTATTAGTCCTTATTGGTCACGTTCCTGTTCTCCCTTTAAGCTTCTTCGTTAGTGGGTACTGTATTTATGAGCATTGTATGTCTGTCCTGTTTTATTGTTACTGGCAGAGCTGTGTCACTTATTTTGCCTCTTGTCTTGGCCAGTTCACACTTGTAATAGAGACTTCAGTCTCAATGTGGTTTTTACTGGTTAAATAAAGGTTAAAAAATGTAATAATAATAATCTAATAAAATGCTACATTATAAAAAAAACAATCTATTCCTTTACTTTACATTAGCAGACTCTCTTAATCCAGAGCGATGTATAACACAAGGTAGGACTACATCACATGCATAGAGAGAGAGTAATCTCGGATAAACCAAGAACCAGTCTAAAACGTTTAATAGCAAAATAATATATAATCTGTACATTAAAACTATACAAACAATGATGCCAGGTCAACAAATTGCATCTGTCTAAATAACATGCTATCTAAATCACTCTTTAACAATCTTTGCATATGCGCTTGTAAGGTCGTCAAGGCTAGGGCAAGTGCTACGGGCTAAGGTGGAGTCATGGAAGAGGTGAGTCTTCAGATATATAAACGGCGGAAGATTGTGAGTGAGTCTGTAGTTCTAACTGCAATCGGGAGTTCGTTCACTTTGGGAGCCGGGAGGGAGAAGTGTCTGGGAGCGTTGTCCTGGATGTCTTAGCGAAGGTTCTGACAGCTTGCCTGTGTTAGCTGATCTGAGTGAGCGGGAGGAGCTGTAGCGTTGGATCAGGCTTTGAAAATACCTTTGGTTGCTTTGTAAGCCAACATCAGTGGTTTGTGCTCTGTGCGGGCAGTAACTAGGAGCCAATGGAGGGAGCATTTTGTACTCTGTGGGGGCAGTATAGCTATAGGAGCCAATGGAGGGAGTGCAGAAGGGGGAGATGTGAAGATTTCGGCTGGTTGAAGACCAAGCATGCTGCGGCATTCTGGATAATTTGGAGGGGCTTAATCACACATGCCGGAGGCCAGTAAGGAGCGAGTAACAGTAGTCAAGTTTTGATATGACTCATGACAATCAAAATTTGGTCCTATTATATCTCATTCTATTCATATATGGCAACAAGCTGAATGAATTGGAAAATGGAATGTTAAATGGCACACACATAAACCAAATTTTAAAAACATATCATTGTGCTTAGAGCACAAACCCTTGGTCTTTCCATCCTGGTCCAGTTGTGGCATCCATACTTTCTCTGACATATTCAATAATGAGGGTTTAAGATCATTTGAAGACCTTAGGAACAGCTATGGTTTACCAACAACCTCTTTCTTCTTCTATTTACAGTTAAGAGCAGTTCTTCGAGCACATGAGGTGCCGTGGAGAAATGCTGTTCAACCACTTTTTGATGAAGTGTCCCTGAGCAGGACACTTAGGGACCATAGTCCCTAAGTGTCCCTGAGCAGGACACTTAGGGACCATAGTCCCTAAGTGTCCCTGAGCAGGACACTTAGGGACCATAGTCCCAGGAGCACACTCAGGACCATCACATGTTGTGGTGGGTGTCGTTGTGGGCATAGTGGGGATGCTGCATATCGTTCCCCGGAGCGGATCACCCAACCATTCCTGGGTAAAAAAGTCTCGGGGACCGATTGAATTGTAATCGGTTACGGATCGCTGCAATGTGAAAGCATTGATAACAGTTGAATGAAGTGTACTCTGGGTGCGAAGAAATCAAGGCCAATGTGAATCACATGGCCATGCAGCGGGGGACCAGGCAATCGTATTCGGGAAACAGTTTGAATCAAACGGATAGCAGACCTAGCTCGTAGTGGCGCGCTACGAGCTAGGTCTGAGCTTGTAGATCTGCTATCAGTGTGAGCCTGCCCTTCAGCCCTATAACTGCTCCCCCGGCTGTGCTCCTCTGTGGGCAGCA